>NC_136073.1:141250622-141604901 GCF_964261635.1 Lissotriton helveticus | reverse complement strand
AGTAGGTAGTTATAGTTAGGATTGTTTTCCATAGGAAATCCGCAACCTTCTATTGGGAATAACTTTGGCGCCGAATAAGAGATCTGCCTGTAATTTTCCTTAACTTTGCCTCGCTGCGCTCCGCTCCATCCCTGAAAGTTTCGGGGGGATCCGTCAAGCGGGGGCCGAGATAAAAGGGGGTCCCAAAACGTGTTTCCCCATGTTAATTTCCATAGGGCGGTTGGACTCACTTTTAGCCCGAACGGCTGAATGGATTTCCACCAAACTTGGCAAAATTGTAGGGACTGGTACCCCGATGTGCCTTTGCTATGTCTCAAGATATATGCTCCAGTGGTTTTTACGAAAATTAACTTTGAAAAAATATATATTGGGCTACATTGGGCTATATATATGTTAGAGCCCAAATGTAGCCCAATGTAGCCCAATGTAGCCCAATGTAGCCCAAAGATGGCCACCAGAGACAAAAAAAAACCAAATGTAGCCCAAATATCAATGCAAAGGAACAAAATGAGGGGGTTCATTTTGCCATAGAAATTATGATTAGTGCTGAAGAAGGAAAAATTAGGGCACATTTTGAGTGACTTCTCAAATCCTCTTATATTTCATTAAAAAAATTCTGATATGCAGTCTCCCAAGATGGCCACCAGAGACAAAAGAGCCCAAATGTAGCCCAAATATCAGCCAGATGTAGCCCAACTATAGCCCAATGACAGAATGTCCCAGAGTGTTCTAAAGAACAACTAGAACGCTAACAGTCTTACTTATGAGAAAAGTATGGCACACCTGAAGTCATCTTGATTGGAATAAAGTGGTAACACTTAATACATTTAATTTAAAAAGGAACAAAATGAGGGGTTTCATTTTGCCATAGAAATTGTATCTATATATATATACACCAGTTACAGTTAGGAATTAGCATTTAAAAAACCTATTAAATTCACTGAAAAAACCATAGGTTTCTGTCAAGTTCCGCTTCCTCCGTCAACGGTATCATCAGACAGGAGATAGGTCGCGGCATGCAGACGACAAAAGAACCACAGAAGTACAATAACGGCCGCCCAGGGAACTATAACTCCTGTGAGCCCCGGCGCCGGGCATGCACGAACATCCGTGACGAATAAAACAATGGCGGCGCCGGGAAACCCCATCGGATATTATAATCCACATTTGTAAAGCGCACAATCACCCGTAAGGGTCTCTAGGCGCTGGGGGCTGTCGGGAAGATTAAGCGAGCTATTGCCCAGAGTCACATGGTGCTGGGCTAACCTGCCGCCGGGGATCGAACCTTGATCCCCAGATTCCAGCGTCAGTCGCCCTGGCCGCGGCGCCACACCTCTCCCCTCTATTGACGAACTCCGGAGAAGAGACGCCGTGAAGGTAAGGGGCTCCCCTTATGTTCTACGTATCAGCCGATAGCGGAACCGTAGGGAGAGATCCTCGTAGTGCGTCAACGCTTGGTACAGCCTGGGGAAGTTTTGGACTAGCGTAATGCTTGTGCAGGAACCCTGTCACTAGCGCGCTGAATCGCCTGCCGAGATACGCGCATTGGAGACTTCAGAGCAGAGGCTCTATACCGCAGTGCACCCCAGGACACTACACCCCCGGAGAGGGTGTGACTAGCTTGTGATATTGCTCATAGGTCTTCCAGCACCAAACAAGCATTGGCTAGGAAAACGAACTTACAAAGACTAAGGGGAAAGAACACACCTTAAACCTGAACTATAGACAGTCCTTGGTGCTAATTAACCAGGACATACTGTACCCCACGTTGGAAGGTGCTGGGACCAGCATCACTGCGGGGGACGGTTCTTGGGCAAATAAGTATTTGTACGAGGGGTCGGGTGGCATTGTCGGCCACCTCTTAGCACAGTGCCCTCCGTTGGGGAGTGTCAGGACGACACTCATGCGGAGGACGGTACCGACACACAATCATTGTACATGAGTGGTGAAAACTCAGTAATCCGGCATAAGTTGTACAGTTCTGTGAGAGAGTATAAACAGAACTCAAACCATCCTAGATTGTGTCTGTGTTCTTTCTGCTGTGGCAATACTAGTAGCGCTGCGTCACCATCCAATCCTGAGGGAAATAAGGTTTACAAAATATCCGATCCTATTCCATAACCTGCCTCCCGGTTGGGTTGTGACTCATGGCCGACATGGACGACGTGTTAGCCGCCTTGCAGGCTGTTCAGAACGAGTTTGCCGCATCCAGGCTGGAAACAGCAGATATAAGAGCCAGAATGGAGCCTCTCCAGAGGAATCCATTCAATGCCGGACAACCCCCGGTTACTCAACAAACCGCAGTAACGGTGGAGATGCCAGTATCCATACCGCTTGCCACGCCGGAGAGGTATAGCGGAGATCCAAGCACTGTTCAAGTATTCTTGACTCAAGTAGCCCTACACTTTACATGCAAACCCCGCTCCTTCCCCACCAACCAGGCGAGAGTCGCCTTTCTGATCTCCTATCTAGCGGGAAACGCAGCCCAGTGGGCCGTTCCACTGGTAAGCAGAGACGACCCGCTTATACATGACTGGGATACCTTCCAAGAAGAGTTCATAAAGGTATTCGACCGGAGGGCCGATTCCTACACAGCGGATTGGGAACTGCTTGAACTAAGACAAGGCAGTTCTGGACTGGTTCACTACATGAACGCCTTCAGAAGGCTGGTATCGGAAACGAAGTGGCCTACCGAGAAGAGAGCGGCTCTCTTTCATCAAGGGCTTAGTGAGGAAAAAGATGTGGTGGCACAGATCGACCCGCAACCCGCCACCTGTGAAGACCTCATAGCCTTGGTCCTTCTCCTAGACCATAGACTGGGAGAACAGAAGGGAGACCACAAGAAAAAAGACAAACCCACACCGGTGCAGGGCCCGGCTGGGGCCTCCGATGTAACGCCTGCTTCACGCATAGAACCCATGGATGTAGGTGCTATTCGAGCCAGCCTGACATCAGTTGAAAAGGAATCAAGACGTAAACAAGGGCTTTGCCTTTATTGCGGTAAGAAAGGACATTTCGTGAGGGAATGTCCGGCCAAACCAAAAACCAGTCGACACGGGTAACAACCGCCGCCGTTGATGGAGAGGCGGGAAACTAGAGGACTCCAGGAAGAAAGAAGGGGATTCTGGGAGTCAGTGTTTTGTCCCTTCCATGCACATGAGGATGCCTCTGAACCAGAAACATTTATTCATTCCCATCCGCCTCAAGGTAAAGGAAGCTTGGGTCTCGGTGGATGCTATGGTGGACTCAGGGGCCACAGGGCTCTTCATGGATATTACGAAGGCCAGGGATCTGCGCATGGTCCTCACCGAGAAAGAAAATCCAGAGAATGTGTACGCTGTGGACGGGCGCATCTTGGCCTCAGGACCCATCCGACAACACACCGGAGGGGTACTGGCAAGGTACGGAACGGAACACATTGAAACAATCGACTTCAACATCCTACAGGCACCTCAGTATGGAATAATCCTAGGGCTACCGTGGCTACAGAAACACAACCCTACCATAGACTGGACAAAACAAGAGATCAACATGAATTCAGCCTATTGCATCGCTCATTGTGGTGTGACCGTCAAGCAGTCTGTCAATCCTAGGAGCGGACCACACACAGTAGCCACGGCAGCAGAAAAAGAGGTAACCCTCCCTGAAGTGTACCAGTCGTATGCCGATGTGTTCGATGACTCACAGGCCGAAGTGCTGCCCCCTCATCGGGTGTACGATTGTCAAATCGACCTGGTCCCGGGTGCGAGCGTGCCAAGTGGACGGCTGTATGCGCTATCGGAGCCCGAGAACGTACATCTGCGCTCTTATCTGGACAACATGCTGCATTTAGGTTTCATTCACCCGTCCAAGTCCCCTGCAGCTTCTACCCTGTTTTTCATCCCTAAGGCCAATGGGGAACTCCGCGCATGTGTGGACTTCAGAGCCCTCAACGCCATCACTGTAAAGAACAGATACCCACTGCCCCTCATCAACGTTTTGTTAGAGCAGGTAAAAACAGCTAAGATATACACCAAGCTGGACCTCAAAGGAGCGTACCACTTGGTGCGTATGAGGTCGGGGGACGAGTGGAAGACCGCGTTTAAGACGCGGTTCGGGTTATATGAATATACAGTGATGCCCTTTGGGCTCTGCAACGCCCCTGCGGTGTTCCAGTTCTTCTTGAACGACGTGTTGCACGAGCTCCTGGACGTCTTTGTAGTGGTATACATTGACGACATCTTGGTGTATTCGGACAGCGAAACAGAACACGTAAGCCATGTGTCCACCGTCTTGCGTATTCTCAGGGAAAACAGGCTCTATTGCAAGCTCAGCAAGTGCGACTTCCACGTTACATCTGTGGAGTTCTTAGGAGTCATGTTGAGTCCGGACGGCCAGACGATGGCCGACAGAAAAGTCAAGGCTATACAGGAGTGGCAGCCCCCTCGAAACATCAAGGAGGTGCAGAGCTTCATCGGCTTTGCCAATTTCTACCGCCGCTTTATTGAAGGGTTTTCGGGATTGCTGGCCCCTATAACACATCTGCTGCGGAAATCATAGCCGTTTGCTTGGACCGAAGAGGCGGGGAGGCCTTCTCTGCCTTGAAAAGAGCGTTCGGCTCCGCTCCGGTGCTGGCTCACCCGAATCCGGACTTGCCTTTCGTGGTCGAAGCGGACGCCTCAGACGTGGCGATTGGGGCCATTCTGTCACAGAGGGACGAGAGTACTGGAGTGCTGCATCCAGTGGCTTTTATGTCCAGGAAGCTGACGGAGGCGGAGAGAAACTACCACATAGCGGAAAAGGAGCTGCTGGCGATCAAGGACGCCTTCTTGGAGTGGACGAATCTCCTGATGGGGGCTAGGCACGTGGTTTCAGTGTTCACGGACCATCGGAACCTTCAATTCATGACCGCGGCGCGACACCTCTCACCTAGGCAAATGAGGCGGATGCTGTTCTTTTCAGGGTTTGATTTCATTATAACCTATAGACCCGGAGCCGAGAATCGCAAAGCGGATGCTCTCTCTAGGAAAACCTCTGGAGAAACGGTTCCCCATGCACCGGTGGCCTCTATCATTCAACCGGAGAACGTGATTGGGGCTATACAACCTGGCAGCTTCATGAAAAGGGTGCAAGAGGGGGTACGGACCTATGAATGGAAAACCTGGCTTCGTCAACACCCGGAGTGGCGCGTTAAGGAGGGCATTCCCGTCAAGGGAACGGCCATGTTGTTACCAGCTCTGCTATTGCGGAAACAGGCGTTTCGATGGTGTCACGAGTCGCCCAGTGCGGGACACTTGGGAACGGAAAAGACACGGGAATACGTAGCGAGACAGTTCTGGTGGCCAAGCATGCGAAGAGATGTGGCGGAATGGGTCGCTTCTTGCAAAGTGTGCGCTGCCATGAAGTCGGACCACCGCAAACCACAGGGAATGCTACAACCCCTTCCCACGCCATCACGACCATGGGAAAACATCTCCTTGGATTTCGTGGTTGGGTTGCCCTCTGACCAAGGGAACACGGTGATTCTAGTGGTGGTCGACTTCCTCACCAAGATGGGGCACTTTATAGCCTGCAAAGGACTACCGTCTGCAGGGAAGATGGCTTCGGTGTTGCTGCGAGAGGTCGTGCGTCTTCACGGCCTGCCCAACGTGATGGTGTCCGACAGGGGTTCACAGTTCACGGCCCAATTCTGGAGAACCTGGTGCTCTTCTTTGCACGTCAAGTCAGCCATGTCCACGAGCTACCACCCGCAAACGGACGGCCAAACCGAGAGGCTCAACCAAACCCTGGAACAGTATCTATGTTGTTTCTTCGACCAGGGTAAGGAGGAATGGGTGGAGTACCTCTGGCTTGCGGAGATAGCATACAACAATGCCTCACACAGCTCAACCAAGGTGTCACCGTTCTATGCCAACTACGGGCACCATCCAAGATTCCTGCCTTTGGGGCACCCAGCTGGAATACAGACTTTGCCCGAAACGACAAGAAGAACAACTCACATCAGGGATCTGCTGGTTCGTACTCAAAGGTGCCTGGTGGAGGCAAAGGCCAGGTACAAAACCCAAGCCGATAAGCACCGGAGACCGGGGCCGCAGTACAAGGTCGGGGATTTTGTGTGGGTGTCATCCCGCAACATGCGTTTCAGGAAACGCAGCCTGTTCCACCCTAGGTACATCGGCCCGTTTCGCATCAAGAAATGCATCAGCCCGGTTACCATGAAGCTCGCGTTACCCTCCACCATGCGGATCCATCCTGTATTCCACATTTCTCTGCTGAAGCCCTCCAGAGCCCGGACGCACACATCCCTGGTTGATGTGCAAGTTGAGGCTGAACGCGAATACGGAATCGAGGGAATCCGTGATTCCAAATGGAGACGGGGCAAACTGTGGTATCTGGTAGCGTGGAAAGGATACGGCCCTGAGGAACAGTCGTGGGAGCCGGTGACAGGCATATCGGCTTTAAGGATGCTGAAGGAGTTTCACAGAAAACATCCGGGCAAACCCGGCCCATCTGGGGGACCGGCGTGAAGGGGGTTGTACTGTCAAGTTCTGCTTCCTCCGTCAACGGTATCATCAGACAGGAGATAGGTCGCGGCATGCAGACGACAAAAGAACCACAGAACTACAATAACAGCCGCCCAGGGAACTACAACTCCCGTGAGCCCCGGCGCCGCGCATGCGCGAACATCCGTGACGAATAAAACAATGGCGGCGCCGGGAAACCCCATCGGATATTGACGAACTCCGGAGAAGAGACGCCGTGAAGGTAAGGGGCTCCCCTTTCATGTTCTACGTATCAGCCGATAGCGGAACCGTAGGGAGAGATCCTCGTAGTGCATCAACGCTTGGTACAGCCTGGGGAAGTTTTGGACTAGCGTAATGCTTGCGCAGGAACCCTGTCACTAGCGCGCTGAATCGCCTGCCGAGATACACGCATTGGAGACTTCAGAGCAGAGGCTCTATACCGCAGTGCACCCCAGGACACTACACCCCCGGAGAGGGTGTGACTAGCTTGTGATATTGCTCATAGGTCTTCCAGCACCAAACAAGCATTGGCTAGGAAAACGAACTTACAAAGACTAAGGGGAAAGAACACACCTTAAACCTGAACTATAGACAGTCCTTGGTGCTAATTAACCAGGACATACTGTACCCCACCTTGGAAGGTGCTGGGACCAGCATCACTGTGGGGGACGGTTCTTGGGCAAATAAGTATTTGTTCGAGGGGTCGGGTGGAATTGTCGGCCACCTCTTAGCACAGTGCCCTCCGTTGGGGAGTGTCAGGACGACACTCATGCGGAGGACGGTACCGACACACAATCATTGTACATGAGTGGTGAAAACTCAGTAACCCGGCATAAGTTGTACAGTTCTGTGAGAGAGTATAAACAGAAACTCAAACCATCCTAGAATGTGTCTGTGTTCTTTCTGCTGTGGCAACACTAGTAGCGCTGCGTCACCATCCAATCCTGAGGGAAATAAGGTTTACAGTTTGACACCAGTTATAGTTAGGTGGAAATGTTACTCGCATAAAACCATTGAAATTCCCACGTTATAGTTAGTTGGACTCACTATAACTTGCGCGTGCAATGCACTGCTGATGACGTCACATATTACATCACTCATGACATGGTCAGTGACATCACTGATGGCATCTCAAATGACATCACTGATGACATCATCCAGTGAATGTGTATCTTTCTGAAAAATAAATATTTTTTATATATGTATATCTAAAGGTTGATGGAAGAATAAATGGGTAAATAAATGTCTAAATGGATGTTTTTTTTGTGTAAAATTGATTGGTTAACTGACTTATTAAATGTATCTTAGTGAATACAATTATTAGCGAGTAATGTTTTAATATTTAAATATCTGTATCTGTGTCTCACTTTGTGTATAAGTGGCTGCATGGGTTGGTGAGTAGCTACATGAGTGTGTATATGGGTTTTAGTTGTTTTTTGAGTATCAGTATCAGTGTCTGTATGGTTCAGTGGGGGATATTACTTAGAGCACAGATGCATGAATGAGTGACTCACTATTTGTATGTATTTTGAAGACAGCATGTGTGCAAGACTGTATGGGTGGATGATTGTGTGTATGGGTGGGTTAGTGAGTATGTGTTTTTATAATTGATTGTTTAAGAGAGTAAATATGTTTCCGTTTCTGTAAAAGTATGTGTAGTGGTGTGTATATAGCAGTATAATCAAGTAAATGGTTTTTTGATAGTTTATTTGCATGTGTGAATTTGTGTGTGAGTAACTATATGGATGAGTATTAGTGTGTAACAGGATGTATAGGTGTATGAGTACATATGATGAGTACGTACATGCATGAGTGACTATATAGAACTGTTGGTGAATGAGTGGATGTGTATGTAGATGTTGGAATTACCTAATAAGTTGTTGTAATTGGTATTGGTTTCTCCTTTTTTAAGAAAATGTTAGTTTCTATTTTTGAATGTGTGTGTCAAAGGTTATTTTATGCTGATAGGAGGTCTGCCACTTTGTCACAAGGATGTTGTCATCAGTGATGTCATTTGAGATGTCATCAGTGATGTCATGAGTGATATCACTGACCATGTCATGAGTGATGTAATATGTGACGTCATCAGCAGTGCATTGCACGCGCAAGTTAGTCTTTTTAACTGCAACACTGCCCCCTGGCACATACTGGAGGTTCCTGGTGGGCTAGTTGCCCCCCCTAGACCCCCAGAATGCAAGGGGAATTAGTTTCCCCTCTGCAAACGTGCTAGGGGGCTGCGTTGCAGAGAGGTGTGATGAGGCCATGCCCCTTTTTACACATTTCTTCAACGGAGCCCCCTGGCGCATACAGGAGTTTCCTGGTGGGCTAATTGGCCCCCAGGGACCCCCAGTATGCAGGGGGACTTAATCCCCCAACTTGGAACGCGCTACGGGGCGAATGTGCACAGTGGTGAAGGTAGGGGGCGGGGCTTGAGGTGATATATGTGCAAAGATGCCCTGAGGCGCATTTTAAGTTGGAGAATTAATTCCTCTTCAATCCATAGGTCCGCTTGGGGCCAACTAGTCCAACAGGTACCTCCTGTAAGCGCCACGGAGCTGCATTGCTGAGCGTTGTAAAAAGGGGGCGTGCCCTCTGAAAACCTCTCTGCAACGCAGCTCCCTGGCGCATACTAGAGGTACCTGGTGGGCTCGTTTGCTCACAGGGGACCTCGGGATTGAAGAGGAATTAATTCCCCAACCTAAAACACGCCACAGGGCGTGTTTGCACACATGTCATCTGAGGCCCCGCCCCCTTCCTTCATTATTGAGCACAATATTCCTCTAAAATCAGTGGAACTACGAATTCCGATTTACTCACCTGTTATCTCGAGAGAAGTCAGTGCTGCATCTATGAGCCCAGTACAGACCCTGAAAAGTAAATCTAAGCGTACTTACCAGTAACTTGTATTTCCTTCCCTAGGAATCTATTGTGTGGTTTTCACCAGAAAAGTTTCTAAGTGTCTATTTTTGGAACGTACAAATATTCCTGGAAAATCAGCCGAATTACAAATTCCGATTTACTCACCTGTTATCAGGAGAGACCTCAGTGCTGCATCTTTCAGCCCACTACTGATCCTGAAAAGTAATTCTAACCATACTTACTGTAACTTGAATTTCCTTCCATAGGCTAACATTGACTGGTTTCACTTGGAAATTATTCGAAGTGTGGAGTTCTTGAACTTTAAAAAATTCCCCTAAAGTCAGCCGAACTCTGAAATCCGATTTACTCACCTGTTATCAGGAGAGACTTCAGTGCTACATCTTTCAGCCCAATACTGATCCTGAAAAGTAATTCTAACCATACTCACAGTAATTTGAATTTCCTTCCATAGGCTACCATTGACTGGTTTCACTTGGAAATTTGTCTAAGTGTGGAGTTTTGGAACTTAAAACAAATTCCTCAAAAATCAGCCGAACTACGAATTCCGATTTACTCACCTGTTATCTGGAGAGACCTCAGTGCTCCATCTTTCAGCTCACTACTATTCCTGAAAAGTAAATGTAACTGTACTTACCAGTAACTTGAATTTCCTTCCATAGGATATCATTGCCTGCTATATAAAATATATATAAATTAAAAAAATATAAAATAAAAAAAGAAATATTACAATTTCAATATTTTTAAAAACATTTTTTTTAATTTATATTAAAAATATGTAATGTAATTTAAAAAATAAAATATCTCAAAATAAATACTTTAAAACAATGTAGTAAATTAGTATTAAAAAAATAACAATTTATGCATTTAAAAATTATCATTTACAAAACCTTTAAAATTCACTGAAAAAACCATAGGTTTCAGCCACGTTATAGTTAGGAATTATCATTTAAAAAACCTTGGAAATTCACTGACATGGTCAGTGACATCACTCATGACATCACTGATGACATCTCATGTCATGAGTGATGTAATATGTGACGTCATCAGCAGTGCATTGCGGGCGCGCAAGTTATAGTTAGCTGAACTAACTATAAGGGGGGAATTTCAATGGTTTTGTATGAGTGAAATGTACAGCTAACTATAACATGTGTGAAACCTATATTTTTTCAGTGAATTTCTAAGGTTTTTTAAATGCTAATTCTTAACTATAACCTGGGTGAAACCTATGTTTTTTCAGTGAATATATATATATAGAAGACTAGAACTAGAACACTAGCAGGCACTACGAATACCAGAGGGCTCTGGGACAACCAATGAGTGTAAAAACACGCCCACTGGGGCGGACTGAATAAAACCTTTATAAAAGTGTCTGTGCACATCGGCAATGTTTCTTCCTGCTGGCTCATGAACAAGGATTACATCCGAATCGCGTAGATCTGTGAAATTGATAGAAGGCACGAAGTTGGTGCTGATTGCAAGTACTCACCTGCAGAGATGTATCCTCGGGTGGGCTTCTCCACAGGAGGCAAACTCTTTTTTGGATGAATAATTAGTGGCCCTGCCCGGTCGCGGGGAAGCCTTGCCACTGAAAAAGCGGACTACGGCGCTCGGAAGGCTGGGCGCCGTTAAGACTGAGGTGCTCAACAGTGACTAATTATAATGGCAACACCACCAGCCCGTATTGTTTTATCTACCCACTGGGGGTTTAATGGACTGCATTTAAACATTGCCGAATGCACTTGGAGAACACTAGCAGGCACTACGAATACCAGAGGGCTCTGGGACAACCAATGCGTGTAAAAACACGCCCACTGGGGCAGACTGAATAAAACCTTTATAAAAGTGTCTGTGCACATCGGCAATGTTTCTTCCTGCTGGCTCGTGAACAAGGATTACATCCGAAACGCGTAGAGCTGTGAAATAGATAGAAGGCACGAAGTTGGTGCTGATTGCAAGTACTCACCTGCAGAGATGTATCCTCGGGGTGGGCTTCTCCACAGGAGGCAAACTCTTTTTTGGATGAATATATATATATATATATGTATATATATTGAAGCTCCCTCGTTTGCACCCACTTCGCGCACTCAAGGACGGGTGCTTCCGCGGACGGTACCTTCCGCATAAAATTACAGCTCTCACTTGTCTCGTTTTTCGAAGAAAAGAGGAAGCACTCCCAGGAGCGGGTTCAAAAGCTTTATTGTAAACCCACAGCGACCAGACGCGTTTCGGCGTGTTGCCTTTATCGATGGTAAATTGCGCGTCTGAGGCGGCCATTTTTATTTTATTTTCCATTCCCACGTGGTGATTAACACAAAGAAAGGACATTTCAGTGGAAAGTATAAGCGCCATCTTAGCATGATCAATTCATACAGTGCAGCGAAATATTTCGCATTATCTTCATAACTGGCGAACACAAAATTGCATTTCATAAAGCCTGATTCGTACACGTACCATGCGATATCACAAATTACGTTACAATTAATACCGCCCTGGATGGGCTTTCGGCCCGGCGCCCTTTCCATGATTCTTGCCCTTCCATCAAGCCCTGTATGGGCTCTGTCCATATGGGATTCATATATATTTCACCCAGTGGTGTGCCCGCATACACATATATACAAAACATATAATCATATGAACACATTTCCTAAAACAGCTCAGTTACAGTTATCATCTATAGACATTGATCAATACTTTCCAGCAAACCCTGTTGTTTTTAATTCTTCGTGGGTATTGAGACCATCCGGGTGTTTAGTTTGTAGATCAATGATGTAGCGAGATTCAAGTCTTCGCAACGTCATTAACCTATCCCCCCCCTTGGGTGTATTGGAACATGGTCCAGTATATAAAACCTTAACTTTTCCCTATCACTTTGGTGCTTCAACTGAAAGTGACGGGCTACTGGATAGGTCATGTCACAATTCTTTATAGCCCTACAATGTTCAAGAACTCGTTTTTTGGTCTCATTGATGGTACTTCCGATATACTGTAGTTCGCAAGGACATACCAAACAGTATACCGTGTATGGTGTACTACATGTTGGGAATTTCTTGATCTTTTTAGGATTTGCCTTGCCTGGAACTTGGTATGAGGATACTTTCTTACTATTGGAGCACGCCTTGCATTTGCCGCAGGGAAAGAAGCCCAGTAGGTTCTTGGATAATTGAACCGAGGACTTTTTCCCTTGATAACTACTCGTAAGCGTATCTCTCAATGATCGTGCCTTCCTGAAAGTCAGTAAGGGTTGTGGAGGAATGTCCAAATCTATCACTGGATCCAATTTAATAGGTTCCAGTTTTTCTTGAAGATTTGTTTCAATCTCCCTGCGTCATCTAAGAAGGTTGTAATCATTCTGAATTTCCCATTTTCAGAACGCCTACTCTTTTCCTCAAATAATTGTTCTCGGGGTATTTTATTAACCCTGGTCAAGGCTTCCTATATATATATATGTAACAACACACAGTCCCCATGTCTACGAACTGCTTCACAATTAAGGACACTCCAGTCAAAATTTCGTAGTCTCTACGCCAGGTTTATTTTTCCCACGTGCACACTTATGCAGTCAACAAACGTGTTTCAACGTTGCCGCCTTCGTCAGTGTTGTCTGATTGAGACTAACTTTTGCATTTAAATAAAGTTTCTTCAAAACATTGTCATGTGATTAAAAACAAACATAAAAAAGGGCACTTCAATTATATTCATTGATATGTGGCGGCCATCTTAGAGTGTCCGAAAGTAGTATGCTTCTAATCATTTATCAATGTAACAGATCAATCATTATATTTCATGCAATTTCATCGCATTCACTTTCAACAGTTGTGGGTATCCTACTTTTTTTTCAAGATAGCCACCTTGATTTCGCCCTGAATGGGCATTAGCTTGTTCAAATCATAAGCGCACTTCTCAGCGTTTCACTATTCGGTTCACAGTATTAGGCCTGGGTGGTAGTGCCCATTATGACACATCTACTTTTGTTGTGCTGCCCTGAATCGGCTATCTCAATACAAATATAATATGTGACATTGATTATATACAGATGCGGTAACTATACTAACATTCTAGCTGCAGGGAACAGTTTTAAGGGTGACACGCTCTACTCTGAATCTTCTTACAGTGTAGTGTTCTTACCCTATATGTACCCACATTTCCTCTTCGTTGTTCAACCCTCCAGGATTTTTTGTTTGGAGCATAATGATATACCTTGATTCCAAGGTCCTAAATTTCTTAACCCAGTCTCCCCCTCTCTCTGTTTTTACCAGTTGGTCCAGAATGAAAAAGGTTAGCAAATTACTGTTGCTTTTATGCGCTTTCTCATAATGTCGGGCCACAGGGTAACTCTGATCTTTTGAGTTAATAGCTCTCATGTGTTCCAAAATCCTGAGTTTGGTCTGTTTCGTGGTGCTTCCCACGTACTTTTTGCCACATGGGCATATTAGGCAGTACACAGTAAATTCAGAGTTACAATTGAGTAATTTCGAAATCGTCACCTTTTTTGATCTCCCCGGTACCTCATATTCCTTCACTTTTTGGGAGTTTTTACAGGCCTTACATTGCATACACGGGTAGAATCCCAATGCTGGGGCCTTCTTCTTTTTCTTATGTTCGTAGTGACTGTTTACTAGATGGTCCCTGAGGGAGTGGCTTTTTCGATATGTAACCAGTGGATAGTCAGGTAAAAGTTTGCCCACAACCCCATCTGATTTCAATACGTTCCAATTTCATTTTTGATGTCATAAGTGATGTCATGAGTGATGTCACTGACCATGTCATGAGTGATGTAATATGTCACGTCATCAGCAGTGCATTGCACGCGCAAGTTATAGTGAGTCCAACTAACTATAACGTGGGAATTTCAATGGTTTTATGCGAGTAAAATTTCCACCTAACTATAACTGGTGTGAAACCTATGGTTTTTTCAGTGAATATATATATAGTTACAGTTAGGAATTGGCATTTGAAAAACCTTAGAAATTCACTGAAAAAAACACAGGTTTCAGGAACGTAATGCTTAGGAATTAGCATTTAAAAAACATTAGAAATCAACGGAGATCAAAAGCAAATTCCACCAATAGGTTTGTTTTTTTTTAAATCGCGGGATACGCGTACCTTGCCGATCCCCCCCAAAAAATAAGGTGCCACTCTGCAAACACGCCCCCTGGCGCATTTGCAGAGGGGGAAATAATTCCCCTTGAATACTGGGGGTCCCTGGGGGCCAAGTAGCTCACCAGGAACCTCCAGTATGCACCAGGGGGCTGCCTTGCAGAGACGTGTAAAAAGGCCACGCCCCTTTTTACACCTCTCTGCAATGCAGCCCCCTGGCGCATACTGGAGGTTCCTGGTGGGTTAATTGGCCCCCAAGTACCCCCAGTATTCAAGGGGAATTAGTTCCCCCTCTGCAAATATGCCAGGGGACTGCCTTGCAGAGACGTGTAAAGAGGCCACGCCCCTTTTTACACCTCTCTGCAAGGCAGCCCCTTGGCACATACTAGAGGTTCCTAGTGGGCTAGATGGCCCCCGGGGACCCCCATTATTCAAGGGCAATTAGTTCCCCCTCTGCAAACGCGCCAGGGGGCGTGTTTGCAGAGTGGTGCAATCAGTCACCTCAAGCCCCGCCCCCTCCCTGCACCACTCTGCAAACACGCCCCCTGGTGCATTTGCAGAGGGGGAAATAATTCCCCTTGAATACTGGGGGTCCCTGGGGGCCAAGTAGCCCACCAGGAACCTCCAGTATGCGCCAGGGGGCTGCTTGCAGAGACGTGTAAAGAGGCCACCCCCCTTTTTACACCTCTCTGCAACGCAGCCCCCTGGCGCATACTGGAGGCTCCTGGTGGGCTAGTTGGCCCCCAGGGACCCCCAGTATTCAAAGGGAATTAGTTCCCCTTCTGCGAACGCGCCAAGGGGCTGACTTGCATAGAGGTGTAATAAGGGGCGTGGCCTCATTACACCTCTCTGCAACACAGCCCCCTGGTGCATACTGGAGGTTCCTGGTGGGCTCGTTGGCCCCCAGGGACCCTCAGTATTCAAGGGGAATTAGTTCCCCCTCAGCAAACGTGCCAGGGGGCTGCCTTGCAGAGATGTGTAAAGAGGCCATGCCCCTTTTTACACCTCTCTGCAAGGCAGCCCCCTGGCACATACTGGAGGTTCCTGATCCCCTAGGCCTGCTTAGGGGGTCCCACAAGGACCCCCAAGGCCCTCCCCATTTTCTTTTTTTTTTTTAAATCCCGGGAAACGCTTAGGGTACGCGCCAGGCGTGTTTGCAGAGGGGAAAATAATTCCCCTTGAATACTGGGGGTCCCTGGGGGCCAAATAGCCCACCAGGAACCTCCAGTATGTTCCAGGGGGCTGCCTTGCAGAGAGGTGTAAAGAGGCCACACCCCTTTTTACACCTCTCTGCAACGCAGCCCCCTGGTGCATACTGGAGGTTCCTGGTGGGCTAGTTGGCCCCCGGGGACCCCCAATATTCAAGGGGAATTAGTTCCCCCTCTGTAGACGCGCCAGGGGGGACGCTTTTGCAGAGTGGTGCAATCTGTCACCTCAAGCCTGCCCCCTCCCTGTACCACTCTGCAAACACGACCCCTGGCGCGTTTGCAGAGGGGGAAGTAATTCCCCTTGAATACTGGGGGTTCCTGGGGGCCAACTAGCCCACCAGATACCCTCAGTAAGCGCCACGGAGCTGCGTTGCAGAGTGTTGTAAAAAGGGGCGTGGCCTCATTACACCTCTCTGCAATGCAGCCCCCTGGCGCATACTGGACGTTCCTGGTGGGCTAGTTGGCCCCCAGGGACCCCCAGTATTCAAGGGGAATTAGTTCCCCCTCTGCAAACGCGCCAGGGGATTGCCTTGCAGAGATGTTTAAAGAGGCCACCCCCCTTTTTACACCTCTGTGCAAGGCAGCCCACGGGCGCATACTGGAGGTTCCTGGTGGGCTAGTTGGCCCCTGGGGACCCCCAGTATTCAAGGGGAATTAGTTCCCCCTCTGCAAACACGCTAGGGGGTGCGTTTGCAGGGTGGTGCAATCCGTCACCTCAAGCCCCACCCCCTCCCTGCACCACTCTGCAAACACGCCCCCGGCGCGTTTGCAGATGGGGAAGTAATTCCCCTTGAATACTGGGGGTCCCTGGGGGCCAATTAACCCACCAGGTATCTCCAGTAAGCGCCACAGAGCTGCGTTGCAGAGTGTTGTAAAAAGGGGCGTGGCCTCATTACACCTCTCTGCAATGCAGCCCCCTGGCGCATACTGGAGGTTCCTAGTGGGCTAGCTGGCCCCCAGGGACCCCCAATATGCAAGGAGAATTAGTTCCCCCTCTGCAAACGCGCCAAGGGGCTGTGTTGCCGAGAGGTGTAATAAGGGGCGTGGCCTCATTACACCTCTCCGCAACGCAGCCCCCTGGTGCATACTGGAGGTTCCTGGTGGACTAGTTGGCCCCCAGGGACCACCACTATGCAAGGGGAATTAGTTCCCCCTCTGCAAACGCGCCAGGGGGCTGCATTGCAGAGAGGTGTAAAAAGGGGCGGGCCTCATTAAACCTTTCTGCAACACTGCCCCCTGGCACATACTGGAGGTTCCTGATGGGCTAGTTGGCCCCCCTAGACCCCCAGAATGCAAGGGGAATTAGTTTCCCCTCTGCAAACGCGCTAGGGGGCTGCATTGCAGAGAGGTGTGATGAGGCCATGCCCCTTTTTACACATTTCTTCAACGGAGCCCCCTGGCGCATACAGGAGGTTCCTGGTGGGCTAATTGGCCCCCAGGGACCCCCAGTATGCAGGGAGACTTAATCCCCCAACTTGGAACGCGCTACGGGGCAAATTTGCACAGTGGTGAAGGTAGGGGGCGGGGCTTGAGGTGATATATGTGCAAAGATGCCCTGAGGCGCATTTTAAGTTGGAGAATTAATTCCTCTTCAATCCATAGGTCCGCTTGGGGCCAACTAGTCCAACAGGTACCTCCAGTAAGCGCCACGGAGCTGCATTGCTGAGCGCTGTAAAAAGGGGGCGTGCCCTCTGAAAACCTCTCTGCAACGCAGCTCCCTGGCGCATACTAGAGGTACCTGGTGGGCTCGTTTGCTCACAGGGGACCTCGGGATTGAAGAGGAATTAATTCCCCAACCTAAAACATGCCACAGGGCGTGTTTGCACACATGTCACCTGAGGCCCCGCCCCCTTCCTTCACTATTGAGCACAATATTCCTCTAAAATCAGTGGAACTACGAATTCCGATTTACTCACCTGTTATCTTGAGAGAAGTCAGTGCTGCATCTTTGAGCCCAGTACAGACCCGGAAAAGTAAATCTAAGCGTACTTACCAGTAACTTGTATTTCCTTCCCTAGGAATCTATTGTGTGGTTTTCACCAGAAAAGTTTCTAAGTGTCTATTTTTGGAACGTACAAATATTCCTGGAAAATCAGCCGAATTACAAATTCCGATTTACTCACCTGTTATCAGGAGAGACCTCAGTGCTGCATCTTTCAGCCCACTACTGATCCTGAAAAGTAATTCTAACCATACTTACTGTCACTTGAATTTCCTTCCGTAGGCTAACATTGACTGGTTTCACTTGGAAATTATTCGAAGTGTGGAGTTTTTGAACTTTAAAAAATTCCTCTAAAATCAGCCGAACTCTGAAATCCGATTTACTCACCTGTTATCAGGAGAGACCTCAGTGCTACATCTTTCAGCCCAATACTGACCCTGAAAAGTAATTCTAACCATACTCACAGTAATTTGAATTTCCTTCCATAGGCTACCATTGACTGGTTTCACTTGGAAATTTGTCTAAGAGTGGAGTTTTGGAACTTAAAACAAATTCCTCAAAAATCAGCCGAACTACGAATTCCGATTTACTCACCTGTGATCTGGAGAGACCTCAGTGCTCCATCTTTCAGCTCACTACTATTCCTGAAAAGTAAATGTAACTGTACTTACCAGTAACTTGAATTTCCTTCCATAGGATATCATTGCCTGCTATATAAAATATATATAAATTAAAAAAATATAAAATAAAAAAAGAAATATTACAATTTCAATATTTTTAAAAACATTTTTTTTTAAATTTATATTAAAAATATGTAATGTAATTTAAAGAATAAAATATCTCAAAATAAATACTTTAAAACAATGTAGTAAATGAGTATTAAAAAAATAACAATTTATGCATTTAAAAATTATCATTTACAAAACCTTTAAAATTCACTGAAAAAACCATAGGTTTCAGCCACGTTATAGTTAGGAATTATCATTTAAAAAACCTTAGAAATTCACTGACATGGTCAGTGACATTACTGATGACATCTCATGTCATGAGTGATGTAATATGTGACGTCATCAGCAGTGCATTGCGGGCGCGCAAGTTATAGTTAGCTGAACTAACTATAAGGGGGGAATTTCAATGGTTTTGTATGAGTGAAATGTACAGCTAACTATAACATGTGTGAAACCTATATTTTTTCAGTGAATTTCCAAGGTTTTTTAAATGCTAATTCCTAACTACAACCTGGGTGAAACCTATGTTTTTTCAGTGAATATATATATATAGAACACTAGAACTAGAACACTAGCAGGCACTACGAATACCAGAGGGCTCTGGGACAACCAATGAGTGTAAAAACACGCCCACTGGGGCGGACTGAATAAAACCTTTATAAAAGTGTCTGTGCACATCGGCAATGTTTCTTCCTGCTTGCTTGTGAACAAGGATTACATCCGAATCACGTAGATCTGTGAAATTGATAGAAGGCACGAAGTTGGTGCTGATTGCAAGTACTCACCTCCAGAGATGTATCCTCGGGTGGGCTTCTCCACAGGAGCCAAACTCTTTTTTGGATGAATAATTAGTGGCCCTGCCCGGTCGCGGGGAAGCCCTGCCACTGAAAAAGCGGACTACGGCGCTCGGAAGGCTGGGCGTCGTTAAGACTGAGGTGCTCAACAGTGACTAATTATAATGGCAACACCACCAGCCCGTATTGTTTTATCTACCCACTGGGGGTTTAATGGACTGCATTTAAACATTGCTGAATCCACTTGGAGAACACTAGCAGGCACTACGAATACCAGAGGGCTCTGGGACAACCAATGAGTGTAAAAACACGCCCACTGGGGCGGACTGAATAAAACCTTTATAAAAGTGTCTGTGCACATCGGCAATGTTTCTTCCTGCTGGCTCGTGAACAAGGATTACATCCGAAACGCGTAGAGCTGTGAAATAGATAGAAGGCACGAAGTTGGTGCTGATTGCAAGTACTCACCTGCAGAGATGTATCCTCGGGGTGGGCTTCTCCACAGGAGGCAAACTCTTTTTTGGATGAATATATATATATATATCCTGTACACCGTTTGTCTCCAAACTCGCGCGCTCGTGCAACACAGCAAGCAGACTCCGGACACGGACCTCGAGGTGTATAAAGTTTTATTCGGCAGAAAGAGTCACCGACGTTTCGGCTCAGCTTACAATAAAGCTTTTGAACCCGCTCCTGGGAGTGCTTCCTCTTTTCTTCGAAAAACGAGACGAGTGAGAGCTGTAAATATATATATATATATATATATATGTAACAACACACAGTCCCTATGTCTACGAACTGCTTCACAATTAAGGACACTCCAGTCAAAATTTCGTAGTCTCTACGCCAGGTTTATTTTTCCCACGTGCACACTTATGCAGTCAACAAACGTGTTTCAGCGTTGCCGCCTTTGTTAGTGTTGTCTGATTGAGACTAACTTTTGCATTTAAATAAAGTTTCTTCAAAACATTGTCATGTGATTAAAAACTAACATAAAAAAGGGCACTTCAATTATATTCATTGATATGTGGCGGCCATCTTAGAGTGTCCGAAAGTAGTATACTTCTAATCATTTATCAATGTAACAGATCAATCATTATATTTCATGCAATTTCATCGCATTCACTTTCAACAGTTGTGGGTATCCTACTTTTTATGCAAGATAGCCACCTTGATTTCACCCTGAATGGGCATTAGCTTGTTCAAATCATAAGCGCACTTCTCAGCGTTTCACTATTCGGTTCACAGTATTAGGCTTGGGTGGTAGTGCCCATTATGACACATCTACTTTCATTGTGCTGCCCTGAATCGGCTATCTCAATACAAATATAATATGTGACATTGATTATATACAGATGCGGTAACTATACTAACATTCTAGCTGCAGGGAACAGTTTTAAGGGTAACACGCCCACAACCCCATCTGATTTCAATATGTTCCAATTTCATTTGAGATGTCATCAGTGATGTCATGAGTGATGTCACTGATCATGTCATGAGTGATGTAATATGTGACGTCATCAGCAGTGCATTGCACGCGCAAGTTATAGTGAGTCCAACTAACTATAACGTGGGAATTTCAATGGTTTTATGCGAGTAAAATTTCCACCTAACTATAACTGGTGTGAAACCTATGGTTTTTTCAGTGAATATATATATAGTTACAGTTAGGAATTGGCATTTGAAAAACCTTAGAAATTCACTGAAAAAAACACAGGTTTCAGGAACGTAATGCTTAGGAATTAGCATTTAAAAAACATTAGAAATCCACGGAGATCAAAAGCAAATTCCACCAATAGGTTTTTTTTTTTAAATCGCGGGATACGCGTACCTTGCCGATCCCCCCCAAAAAATAAGGTGCCACTCTGCAAACACGCCCCCTGGCGCATTTGCAGAGGGGGAAATAATTCACCTTGAATACTGGGGGTCCCCGGGGGCCAAGTATCTCACCAGGAACCTCCAGTATGCACCAGGGGGCTGCCTTGCAGAGACGTGTAAAAAGGCCACGCCCCTTTTTACACCTCTCTGCAATGCAGCCCCCTGGCGCATACTGGAGGTTCCTGGTGGGCTAATTGGCCCCCAAGTACCCCCAGTATTCAAGGGGAATTAGTTCCACCTCTGCAAACGTGCCAGGGGACTGCCTTGCAGAGACGTGTAAAGAGGCCACGCTCCTTTTTACACCTCTCTGCAAGGCAGCCCCTTGGCACATACTAGAGGTTCCTAGTGGGCTAGTTGGCCCCCGGGGACCCCCATTATTCAAGGGCAATTAGTTCCCCTTCTGCAAACGCACCAGGGGGCGTGTTTGCAGAGTGGTGCAATCCGTCACCTCAAGCCCCGCCCCCTCCCTGCACCACTCTGCAAACACGCCTCTGCAAACACGCCCCCTGGCGCATTTGCAGAGGGGGAAATAATTCCCCTTGAATACTGGGGGTCCCTGGGGGCCAAGTAGCCCACCAGGAACCTCCAGTATGCGCCAGGGGGCTGCTTGCAGAGACGTGTAAAGAGGCCACCCCCCTTTTTACACCTCTCTGCAACGCAGCCCCCTGGCGCATACTGGAGGCTCCTGGTGGGCTAGTTGGCCCCCA
The DNA here is from genome assembly GCF_964261635.1 of Lissotriton helveticus. Taxonomy (NCBI): domain Eukaryota; kingdom Metazoa; phylum Chordata; class Amphibia; order Caudata; family Salamandridae; genus Lissotriton; species Lissotriton helveticus. The sequence goes on along the minus strand of NC_136073.1, from coordinate 141,583,164 downwards.
GGGACCCCCAGTATTCAAAGGGAATTAGTTCCCCTTCTGCGAACGCGCCAGGGGGCTGACTTGCATAGAGGTGTAATAAGGGGCGTGGCCTCATTACACCTCTCTGCAACACAGCCCCCTGGTGCATACTGGAGGTTCCTGGTGGGCTCGTTGGCCCCCATGGACCCCCTGTATACAAGGGGAATTAGTTCCCCCTCAGCAAACGCGCCAGGGGGCTGCCTTGCAGAGATGTGTAAAGAGGCCATGCCCCTTTTTACACCTCTCTGCAAGGCAGCCCCCTGGCACATACTGGAGGTTCCTGATCCCCTAGGCCTGCTTAGGGGGTCCCACAAGGACCCCCAAGGCCCCCCCCATTTTCTTTTTTTTTTTAAATCCCGGGAATCGCTTAGGGTACGCGCCAGGCGTGTTTGCAGAGGGGGAAATAATTCCCCTTGAATACTGGGGGTCCCTGGGGGCCAAATAGCCCACCAGGAACCTCCAGTATGTTCCAGGGGGCTGCCTTGCAGAGAGGTTTAAAGAGGCCACACCCCTTTTTACACCTCTCTGCAACGCAGCCCCCTGGTGCATACTGGAGGTTCCTGGTGGGCTAGTTGGCCCCCAAGGGACCCCCAATATTCAAGGGGAATTAGTTCCCCCTCTGTAGACGCGCCAGGGGGGCGCTTTTGCAGAGTTGTGCAATCCGTCACCTCAAGCCCGCCCCCTCCCTGTACCACTCTGCAAACACGCCCCCTGGCGCGTTTGCAGAGGGGGAAGTAATTCCCCTTGAATACTGGGGGTTCCTGGGGGCCAACTAGCCCACCAGATACCCTCAGTAAGCACCACGGAGCTGCGTTGCAGAGTGTTGTAAAAAGGGGCGTGGCCTCATCACACCTCTCTGCAATGCAGCCCCCTGGCGCATACTGGACGTTCCTGGTGGGCTAGTTGGCCCCCAGGGACCCCCAGGGATCCCCAGTATTCAAGGGGAATTAGTTCCCCCACTGCAAACGCGCCAGGGGATTGCCTTGCAGAGATGTTTAAAGAGGCCACCCCCCTTTTTACACCTCTGTGCAAGGCAGCCCACGGGCGCATACTGGAGGTTCCTGGTGGGCTAGTTGGCCCCCGGGGACCCCTAGTATTCAAGGGGAATTAGTTCCCCCTCTGCAAACGCGCTAGGGGGCGCGTTTGCAGGGTGGTGCAATCCGTCACCTCAAGCCCCTCCCCCTCCCTGCACCACTCTGCAAACACGCCCCCGGCGCGTTTGCAGATGGGGAAGTAATTTCCCTTGAATACTGGGGGTCCCTGGGGGCCAACTAACCTACCAGGTATCTCCAGTAAGCGCCACAGAGCTGCGTTGCAGAGTGTTGTTAAAAGGGGCGTGGCCTCATTACACCTCTCTGCAATGCAGCCCCCTGGCGCATACTGGAGGTTCCTAGTGGGCTAGCTGGCCCCCAGGGACCCCCAATATGCAAGGAGAATTAGTTCCCTCTCTGCAAATGCGCCAAGGGGCTGCGTTGCCGAGAGGTGTAATAAGGGGCTTGGCCTCATTACACCTCTCCGCAACGCAGCCCCCTGGTGCATACTGGAGGTTCCTGGTGGACTAGTTGGCCCCCAGGGACCACCACTATGCAAGGGGAATTAGTTCCCCCTCTGCAAACGCGCCAGGGGGCTGCATTGCAGAGAGGTGTAAAAAGGGGCGGGCCTCATTAAACCTTTCTGCAACACTGCCCCCTGGCACATACTGGAGGTTCCTGGTGGGCTAGTTGGCCCCCCTAGACCCCCAGAATGCAAGCGGAATTAGTTTCCCCTCTGCAAACGCGCTAAGGGGCTGCGTTGCAGAGAGGTGTGATGAGGCCATGCCCCTTTTTACACATTTCTTCAACGGAGCCCCCTGGCGCATACAGGAGGTTCCTGGTGGGCTAATTGGCCCCCAGGGACCCCCAGTATGCAGGGGGACTTAATCCCCCAACTTGGAACGCGCTACGGGGCGAATTTGCACAGTGGTGAAGGTAGGGGGCTGGGCTTGAGGTGATATATGTGCAAAGATGCCCTGAGGCGCATTTTAAGTTGGAGAATTAATTTCTCTTCAATCCATAGGTCCGCTTGGGGCCAACTAGTCTAACAGGTACCTCCAGTAAGCGCCACGGAGTTGCATTGCTGAGCGTTGTAAAAAGGGGGCGTGCCCTCTGAAAACCTCTCTGCAACGCAGCTCCCTGGCGCATACTAGAGGTACCTGGTGAGCTCGTTTGCACACAGGGGACCTCGGGATTGAAGAGGAATTAATTCCCCAACCTAAAACACGCCACAGGGCGTGTTTGCACACATGTCACCTGAGGCCCCGCCCCCTTCCTTCACTATTGAGCACAATATTCCTCTAAAATCAGTGGAACTACGAATTCCGATTTACTCACCTGTTATCTCGAGAGAAGTCAGTGCTGCATCTTTGAGCCCAGTACAGACCCTGAAAAGTAAATCTAAGCGTACTTACCAGTAACTTGTATTTCCTTCCCTAGGAATCTATTGTGTGGTTTTCATCAGAAAAGTTTCTAAGTGTCTATTTTTGGAACGTACAAATATTCCTGGAAAATCAGCCGAATTACAAATTCCGATTTACTCACCTGTTATCAGGAGAGACCTCAGTGCTGCATCTTTCAGCCCACTACTGATCCTGAAAAGTAATTCTAACCATACGTACTGTAACTTGAATTTCCTTCCATAGGCTAACATTGACTGGTTTCACTTGGAAATTATTCGAAGTGTGGAGTTTTTGAACTTTAAAAAATTCCTCTAAAATCAGCCGAACTCTGAAATCCGATTTACTCACCTGTTATCAGGAGAGACCTCAGTGCTACATCTTTCAGCCCAATACTGATCCTGAAAAGTAATTCTAACCATACTCACAGTAATTTAAATTTCCTTCCATAGGCTACCATTGACTGGTTTCACTTGGAAATTTGTCTAAGTGTGGAGTTTTGGCACTTAAAACAAATTCCTCAAAAATCAGCCGAACTACGAATTCCGATTTACTCACCTGTTATCTGGAGAGACCTCAGTGCTCCATCTTTCAGCTCACTACTATTCCTGAAAAGTAAATGTAACTGTACTTACCAGTAACTTGAATTTCCTTCCATAGGATATCATTGCCTGCTATATAAAATATATATAAATTAAAAAAATATAAAATAAAAAAAGAAATATTACAATTTAAATATTTTTAAAAACATTTTTTAAAATTTATATAAAAAATATGTAATGTAATTTAAAAAATAAAATATCTCAAAATAAATACTTTAAAACAATGTAGTAAATGAGTATTAAAAAAATAACAATTTATGCATTTAAAAATTATCATTTACAAAACCTTTAAAATTCACTGAAAAAACCATAGGTTTCAGCCACGTTATAGTTAGGAATTATCATTTAAAAAACCTTAGAAATTCACTGACATGGTCAGTGACATTACTCATGACATCACTGATGACATCTCATGTCATGAGTGATGTAATATTTGACGTCAATAGTAGTGCATTGCGGGCGCGCGAGTTATAGTTAGCTGAACTAACTATAAGGGGGGAATTTCAATGGTTTTGTATGAGTGAAATGTACAGCTAACTATAACATGTGTGAAACCTATATTTTTTCAGTGAATTTCTAAGGTTTTTTAAATGCTAATTCCTAACTATAACCTGGGTGAAACCTATGTTTTTTCCAGTGAATATATATATATAGAACACTAGAACTAGAACACTAGCAGGCACTACGAATACCAGAGGGCTCTGGGACAACCAATGAGTGTAAAAACACGCCCACTGGGGCGGACTGAATAAAACCTTTATAAAAGTGTCTGTGCACATCGGCAATGTTTCTTCCTGCTGGCTCGTGAAGAAGGATTACATCCAAATCGCGTAGATCTGTGAAATTGATAGAAGGCACGAAGTTGGTGCTGATTGCAAGTACTCACCTGCAGAGATGTATCCTCGGGTGGGCTTCTCCACAGGAGGCAAACTCTTTTTTGGATGAATAATTAGTGGCCCTGCCCGGTCGCGGGGAAGCCCTGCCACTGAAAAAGCGGACTACGGCGCTCGGAAGGCTGGGCGCCGTTAAGACTGAGGTGCTCAACAGTGACTAATTATAATGGCAACACCACCAGCCCGTATTGTTTTATCTACCCACTGGGGGTTTAATGGACTGCATTTAAACATTGCCGAATCCACTTGGAGAACACTAGCAGGCACTACGAATACCAGAGGGCTCTGGGACAACCAATGAGTGTAAAAACACGCCCACTGGGGCGGACTGAATAAAACCTTTATAAAAGTGTCTGTGCCCATCGGCAATGTTTCTTCCTGCTGGCTCGTGAACAAGGATTACATCCGAAACGCGTAGAGCTGTGAAATTGATAGAAGGCACGAAGTTGGTGCTGATTGCAAGTACTCACCTGCAGAGATGTATCCTCGGGGTGGGCTTCTCCACAGGAGGCAAACTCTTTTTTGGATGAATAATTAGCGGCCCTGCCCGGTCGCGGGGAAGCCCTGCCACTGAAAAAGCGGACTACGGCGCTCGGAAGGCTGGGCGCCGTTAAGACTGAGGTGCTCAACAGTGACTAATTATAATGGCAACACCACCAGCCCGTATTGTTTTATCTACCCACTGGGGGTTTAATGGACTGCATTTAAACATTGCCGAATCCCCTTGGAGAACACTAGCAGGCACTACGAATACCAGAGGGCTCTGGGACAACCAATGAGTGTAAAAACACGCCCACTGGGGCGGACTGAATAAAACCTTTACAAAAGTGTCTGTGCACATCGGCAATGTTTCTTCCTGCTGGCTCGTGAACAAGGATTACATCCGAAACGCGTAGAGCTGTGAAATAGATAGAAGGCACGAAGTAGGTGCTGATTGCAAGTACTCACCTGCAGAGATGTATCCTCGGGGTGGGCTTCTCCACAGGAGGCAACCTCTTTTTTGGATGAATATATATATATATATATACATATATATATATATATATATATATATATATATTGCACACACGAAGTTAGCGTGCTGAAGCCTCTTTGTACGGCGGGCTCACGACGGGGTACGCCAGCCCCTATTATTCCACACACTCCTGGTCGAGATTCCTATGTTGAAAAACCAGAGTCGGAGCCCAAATGTTTTACGATGCTGTCAAGTGTGATCAGCAAGAACGAATTGGAATTCTTGGATGTTAAATTAACGGTCAAAGGAGGTAAACTCGCAAGTACTCTATTTCGGAAGCTTACGGCTGGAAATAGTCTGCTACATGCAGGGAGCAGCCACCCCCAAAGCCTGATACGAAGTATTCCCTTGGGTGAACTAATAAGGGCCAAGAGAAACTGCAGCTCTGACGAGGGTTTTCAGGAGGAGAGCGATATTATGATACAGCGTTTCTCAGAGAGGGGGTACAGTGACAAAATTATACAACAGGCAGTAATAAAAGTCAGTACAATGGACAGGGAAGATCTATTAATCCCCAAAGAACACAAAAAGGATGAGAAGGTACGGTTTATTACGACTTACAATAATCAATCTTGGAAACTTCGTAAAAGCCTGACCAAATACTGGGAGACACTGAAATTGGATAATGATGTCAAAGAGGTGATCCATGATATTCCCTCACTGACGTATAGGAAAGCAAAATCCCTTAGAGATACTCTGAGTAGTACTTTGATAAAAGAGAGCAAAAAAACCAATTGTATTCAAGGGTTTTTTCCATGTCTGAGATGCAAAGCTTGTAGATATAGCGGTACTCGGAAAACGATTGAATTATCTAAAGACAGAAGTGCCCACACAATCACGAAGCATCTTAGCTGTACAACACAGTATGTGGTCTATGCTCTGGAATGTCCGTGTAAGAAATTTTACATAGGCTGCACTACTAAACAGGCAAAGTTAAGAATCCTAGAGCACCAGAGAGCTATAAGAAATGAGAACCAGCAATACCCGGTAGCGAGGCATTTCGCACAGGTACACAATAAGAATCCAAATTTGATGAAATTTTGTGTATTGGACAGCGTTGAACCTAATGAGAGAGGAGGGAATAGGTGGCTAGAGTTACGCAAGTTGGAATCAAAGTACATTATAATGTACAATACCTTGCAGCCCACGGGACTTAACCTGGGTGAGGAACTAGCCATCCACCTCCAAACATAGAGTACGGTTTCCTTTATGTAGAATAGGCTGCTGCTTCTTTTTGGTATCTGAAATGTAATTTTAAATTGTTTTTAAACAGATTTTTTTGCACTGATTTGAAATGTAAATATCGTAGAATATTGCTACAGTTCTGTTTTTTCTCTTTTTTCCTTGACAGGATATGGGGGATACCATCGCCCACATGGGCATCATTGGAAGCCAATATTAATTGAATGGATGGACTTAGCCCACTGGGGCAAAACACTAATTGAACCAAAATCGGGGAAATGTGTGATAGTAACACAGAACTGGACATTATGGTTTGCGCAATTGCGCGTGTGAATTGGGCAAAATTAACTATTTTCCCTTTGAATACGACCTTTATATGTATAGTTTGAATAATATGGCGAATATTAGGCTTCCTGACCTATTCCCATATCTCTATGAGGAGTGGTACAATTGTTTACATGAAACGCAATTTATATTGAACAGACTGAGCATATGTGGTATTTCTTTTATGTTTATATACACGTGCACTAATTGTAAACACCATGTTTCTTTAAAAGAAGGTCAGTACCAGCATAGCCCCACCCGTGAGCAAGAGATCGGTGGATCTTGAAACGCGTTGGGTTTTGTTTTGCCAATAAACTGACAGCATCGTAAAACATTTGGGCTCCGACTCTGGTTTTTCAACATAGGAATCTCGACCAGGAGTGTGTGGAATATATATATATATATATATATATATATATATATATATATATATATATATATATTCACTGAAAAAACCATAGGTTATAGACCATATATAGTTAGGAATTAGCATTTAAAAAACCTTATTTTACTCACACAAAACCATTGAAATTCCATATATAGTTAGTTGCACTAACTATATATCGCGCACCTGCAATCCACTGCTGATCATGTCACATATTACATCATTCATGACATGGTCAGTGACATCACTGATGACATCACTGATGACATCTCAAATGACATCACTGATGACATCACTGATGACAACATCCAGTGACTGTATGTTTCTGTAAAGTTAAAATATATCTTACATATTGAAGAATGAGTGGATGTATAAGTGTCTGGATGAAGGATTTAGTAGGTGCGTGACTGACTGTATGAGTGAGTGATTAAATGTGTCTCACTGAATGCATGGGTTAGTGACTAAACTGTCTTAATTTGTGCATCATTATGTCTGTTGTTCTGTAAACTGCTGCATGTGTTGATCATTAGCTATACGAGAGGCTATATGTGTTATTAATTGCTTGCCCAAGTATTTCTATGGGAGATTGAGTTTGTGTGGGGGTGGCTGGAAGGTGTGTGACTCTATGCATAGATGTGTGAACAGTTTATTCACTAGGTGTATGAGTTCAAGAGTGCATGTGGAAACAGCTACATGGGCAGTTGACTGTGTGCATGAGTGTATTGATGAGTGAATGGATATCTCAATGCTACATGTCATAGTAAGTACATATGTAAAACACAGTACATGTGAGAGTTGGCATATATAAATAACTGTGCATGAGAGCCACCGAATGAGTGAGTGGTTGTATCGATCATTGTGAACTTGTATCAGGGATTGTATAAGAGAGTAAATATGTGTTAGTATATGTTTCAATAAGTAAGGTGTGTTTAACTGTATAGTTGAAGAAATGGAGATGAGATTGTTTCTTTGCATGACTGACTGGGTGTGTGAGTAACTCCATGGATGAGTGGAAGTGTGTGAGTGTCTGTATACACTGAGTGTATCTAAGGTTATATTAGAGTCTGAAGAGGTTTATCGTATTAGCACAAGAATGATGTCAAATGAGATGTCATCAGTGATGTCATCAGTGATGTCATTTGAGATGTCATCAGTGATGTCATCAGTGATGTCACTGACCATGTCATGAATGATGTAATATGTGACATGATCAGCAGTGGATTGCAGGTGCGCGATATATAGTTAGTGCAACTAACTATATATGGAATTTCAATGGTTTTGTGTGAGTAAAATAAGGTTTTTTAAATGCTAATTCCTAACTATATATGGTCTATAACCTATGGTTTTTTCAGTGAATTTTCAAGGTTTTGTAAATGCTAATTCCTAACTATATATGGTCTATAACCTATGGTTTTTTCAGTGAATTTCAATGGTTTTTTAATAGCAAATATCATAAGCTGTCGAATGTCAAGTACGTGGTAAGTGAAAACATTTTCGTGTTTATGCACACTGATCTGCTTTGAATGGTGCCCCCCCCCCCTCATTTCTATTAGGAGTACTCTCTCTTTGCAGATAGTGAAAGGTAGTTAACGCAGGTCTTTGCCCCCATTGTAATCCGTCGTGCCTGCTTCTCTCTCCATTTGATTGATTGTTATCCAAGTATTTACTGTTTTAGAATTAGTTCTCTTTGGTTCATTCTCTATTTACAAACAAACACAGAGTCGCAATACTCTGTTTAGTCTTTGCAGATAACGAAAAATCGTGTAAAAAAAAAAGAAAAGGAATCGAGCAAAATCAGTAGGCCACTAATGGGATCTCTTTTTGACCTCGCTAAAATAGAAACATTAGGAACAACCCCTCATGACAAATACAAAACTAGTGAGATGAACTGAACTCCACACAATGATGGCTGCAAAACAGCTCGGCTCCGCCACCCACCCCGCCCAAAATAACGATAAAGAACGGCTGCCATGATTGGTTGCGGAATGACCACGACGGAGCTACGAAATGGTGCTGCTCTCATGCTAACCCCAGCTTCAGTCTGAAACATCCAGAAACACTGTAGACTACCAATTCGATCAGTTCCGGTAGCGCCCCAATGTAACCCGGTAGAGAAGAACTAGCTCTCCCCTCTTTGACTGATGGTTCTTGTTGCCTGTCCCTTCTGTTGTCATTTAACAGAACTATTTAGCCTGCTGAAAGGGGTTGTGTTCCGACCGCTGGTTGGTGGAGACATTTTGACTATATTCTGTACCTGCGTTGTCGCGTAATGCGTCATATGACGCGCCGCGTTAGCGCATCCGGAAGTCATCCGGGGCGCGCAGCGCGTAACGTAAGCATAACAAGTCATGTGACTTGTTAATAAAACTTTTCATTGGTTCATTTTACTTTTCTTATTGTAATGATGAAAGGCTTGGTCATATGACCTAAAAATTACGCTTTTCATTACTTCCGAACATTATTTTTTCTTAAATATATGTTATAATGTTCCAGGCTAATGTACTTTCCCGGAAATTTTACAACTGTCCTGCAAGTAAAATATATTCTTTTTTCGAGAAAAAGAGCGTTTCTTCGTCCCATGACGGAGCCGTTGAGCAAAAGAGGGTCGACCTGCTGTCTTAGTCGCCGATACGCCTGAATATGAGATTCTTATCGATCACTTTATGTTGCAGGAATAGAAAACACAACAGCCCTTGACCATTTATCTTTACTGCGTTCCTTCGTATTATACCTTTTACCCTTCATGTAATTGGTCTGCTTTATTTCACTTGCCTTTTAATGATTCTAAAACAGTCACTATTCTTAAAAACTTTACCAATGTATATACTACTACCATGTTTTCTTTTAAAAACCTTTATTGAGAAAATTTCATTATACAAATACGAGCCTATAACCACGTGGGCCTGCCACAGAGCAAACTGTAATCGTATATGATGAATAGACATTTACACTGTAGAGGAACGTAACGGGCGGGCCATTAGGTTGCAAGAACTAAGGTGTCTAACAGTTAAGGAATCGGTGGACGTACATTTTATAATTAAAATACGACAGGGCCAGTTACAATAAAATTATCTAGATATACATTTGCGGGCAAGTACCATGGGTGACGTTAATTCGAACTTTCAACAGTACAGTAATCAATAACACATCAGAACTTAATATCAATAGGGATGTCGAAATATTCAATCAATTCTCGTCCCCGCCCGCCATGTGCTTCAAAACTGCATACGTATCTCGTGATTTCAAGGTTCTGCAACCAGTACACAACAAGGAGTTACGAGTCCCATTTATTCTGGCGCCATTTTGGGCGAGGACGGGCAGGTCCAGGATATAGTCAAAATGTCTCTACCAACCATCGACTATGATGATGTTCATATGCTGTATTTATTAGAGTAACACTCATCTGTCCACATGAAATTAATTTGCCACAATCTAAACATGTCATTTTAATCTTTCCAAAGTTCTTCTAAATATTTGGGACCGTTTCCCTTGCCTCTGAAGCTCTCAGTGCCACTTCTTTGATGAATGTACTAGCAGGTCAGGGGTTCTCCTCCAAATCTCTCTTTTATGCAGCACTATAATTAATTGGTGCTACCTCTCCATATGACGATGCATGGTATAGTTACCACAACTATATTTTTTTTCGGTTCCTCTGGAGAGTTCATCGTGGCAGATGAAGCGTGTAACGTACCGGGCATTTACCTTTTTTTGCATGTACAGGAAAGGAAAAAAAAATCGAGCGTCCGAGTTCTAAGGTGTCCCAGGGCCATTTTGGTGGACCAGGCCCAAATCCAAAGAACAGCCATCTCACAGGCTAATGGGGCGACCCACGCCGAGTTTCAGCATTGTAGGATGACCACACAAGTACAGCAACTTGCTAGACATCACCTCGTTGCCATCCGGATCTCGGCGCCCCACTGCAGATGAAGTGCCTCTCAACTATGAAACCACCACGGTGACATCCGGATCTTGGCGCGTTGTGCTGCCTTCGGCCTATTCGCACATCGGTCCGCTACTGACGCCATCTCACAGGCTAATGGGGCGACCCACGCCGAGTTTCAGCATTGTAGGATGACCACACCAGTACAGCAACTTGCTAGACATCACCTCGGTGCCATCCGGATCTCGGCGCCCCACTGCAGATGAAGTGCCTCTCAACTATGAAACCACCACGGTGACATCCGGATCTTGGCGCGTTGTGCTGCCTTCGGCCTATTCGCACATCGGTCCGCTACTGACGCCATCTCACAGGCTAATGGGGCGACCCACGCCGAGTTTCAGCATTGTAGGATGACCACACCAGTACAGCAACTTGCTAGACATCACCTCGGTGCCATCCGGATCTCGGCGCCCCACTGCAGATGAAGTGCCTCTCAACTATGAAACCACCACGGTGACATCCGGATCTTGGCGCGTTGTGCTGCCTTCGGCCTATTCGCACATCGGTCCGCTACTGACGCCATCTCACAGGCTAATGGGGCGACCCACGCCGAGTTTCAGCATTGTAGGATGACCACACCAACTTGCTAGACATCACCTCAGTGCCATCCGAATCTTGGCATCTCAACGCCTAGTGGTATCTTCCATACAAAAAATATTGTTACGCTGCCTTTGGCCCCATTCGCACATCAGTCCGCAACTTAGACATCACCTCGGTGCCATCCGGATCTTGGCATCTCAGCGCCTTGTGGTGTCAGTCAGAAAATATTGTTGTGCTGCCTTCGGCCTATTCGCACATCGGTCCGCTACTGACGCCATCTCACAGGCCAACGGGGCGCCCCACGCCGACTTTCAACATTGTAGGATGGCCACAGAAGTGCGACAACTTACTAGACACCACCTCGGTGCCATCCGGATCTTGGCGCGTTGTGCTGCCTTCGGCCTATTCGCACATCGGTCCGCTACTGACGCAAACTCACAGGCCAACGGGGCGCCCCACGCCGACTTTCAGCATTGTAGGATGGCCACACCAGTGCGGCAACTTGCTACACACCACCTCGGTGCCATCCGGATCTTGGCGCGTAGTGAAGCTGCAGCAGCTGCAAATAAGCTTCAGACAGTGTTACAACCGCTGCTCAGAACTCTCAACTATGACACCACCTCGGTGCCATCCGGATCTTGGCGCGTTGTATTGCCTTCGGCCTATTCGCACATCGGTCCGCTACTGACGCCGCCTCACGTGCCAACGTATTTTCTCCGCATTTTATACCCTATGCCGCATAACAGGTCATGTGACTTGTTTATAAAACTTTTCATTGGTTCATTTTACTTTTGGTTTCCGAATGATGGAAGGCTTGATCATATGACCTAAAAACAACACTTTTCATTGGATGAAAACTTTTTTTTTCCCCCAAACGATGAAAGCCCCACCTTGTTTCTGGATGTTTCAGACTAAACTGGCGTCAGCATGAGAGCACCACCATCTCGTAGCTCCGTCGTGGTCATTCCGCGAGCAATCATGGCAGCCGCTCCCCACCAGAAGCCTGCAGGAGTCGGGGCCCCCAAAACTTTTGATGAATTCTCAAGGCGGAGGGGACGCTTTCGAGAATGGGGTCCAAGACCTAGCAGACAAGCGTCCGATTTCCAAGGTGTCCCAGGGCCATTTCAGTGGACCACGCCCAAAAAGGAAAGAGCCTGCCGCCATTTTGAGAGTCCTGTGGCAGCCGCCTATCGCTGCACCGCAAGAGTGGGCGCAACTCAGCTGAATGGCGGATTTTGACACAGTGGACCAAAAGCGGACGGAATGGCAACTGAAACGGTAAAGGGGCGCCCCACTAAAACAGATGAGACTCCACCTGGAGAGGCCCGTTCACGCCGCCTCCCCCGGGGCGCTCCACGCCGTTATTCGGAGCAGCATTGTAGGATACCAAAACCAGTGCGGCAACTTACTGGACATCACCTTGGTGCCATCGTTCTGCTGCCTTGGAACTATTCGCACAACAGTTTGCTACTGATGACCCACCCCCCACGACGCCCCACGCCGTTATTTGCTGGGTGGCAACTTACTAGACATCACTTTCGTGTCATCTAGATTTCGGCGCGTTCTGCTGCCTTGGAACTATTCGCACAACAGTTTGCTACTGATGACCCACCCCCCGCGACGCCCCACGCCGGAAATCTGGACGTTGTGCTGCGTTGGGACTATTCGCACAGCCGACCGCTACTTCGTTGTTTTTCTCTAAAAATGTTTATATGTTATTACTATTTTTGTTTTCTTGTATATATTTATAAATTATTAAAGTTTTATAATCTTACTACTTTGTCGGAGTGCTATATATTTTTAATGTGACACATAATTGTAAAAACTTTGATGTACAAAGAGTCATCCCTGGAATCTTCCGCTTCACGCTCGGTCCCCTCCCCAATCACAATACAGGATGGTTTTCAGATAATAGCAACGCTTCTGCTGTGACGGATCTCATCGAGTGTGGGCCTTGATCTACTATAACTCCTTTGAAGAGGGGTGATTCTTTACAGCTGTGGCCATAAACTACATCTGCAGGGCTAGCTGATAGCCTAGGACCGGCCTGGACAATCGGACACAGAGGAAAAGGAGTGTCAGAGGGTGCGGTAGTGAATAGGGCGAAAGGGAGGTGTCGGGCGGGCACAGGGTGTGATTCTCAGGGAAGAGCAGCGCAGATGGGGGGAGGTTTATTACCCATGCATAAGACAGAGAGCGGGGGTGACCACTGCCTGGGTGAGATGCTTGCGAGGGTGGGGAGCCATGCTAAGGATCGACAGCGTGCACAGAGTGGGTCTGGTCAAGGCATCTAAAATGGCTGCCGTGCACGACAAAAGTGTGGCATTTGAAAAAAGACAAGATGGCGCACACAATGTTTTTCAACAATTCCTGATTTCCTTCGAATCGAACGTTAACAGACGTTGGGGCATATTACCAAAGTTAAGCGATATTTATCCCTAACGATGCATTGCAAAGATTTTTTTACCGTCAGAAATTATCGCAGATAAACCTTGCTATTATCAAGGTTTATCGCAAATACGATAAAAAACGAGCGCAATGCATTAATATCGCTGAAAACTCCGCGATATTCATGCATTACCGAGCTAATGCTCTTAGCCATGTTATCCACCTCCCATTGGATAACATGGCTAAGAACTGCTCAGGGCAGCTGTTACTTTTTGGAGATATTCGCGCTTATCTCGAATATTTCCAAAAGTTGATAATAGGAGATAGCGATGTTAGCGACTGTTTCCAGTCGCTAACATCTTGGCATGCCCACTTTGCATGTCATTAGTGATAAATATCACTCACATGCAAAGTGGGACCCAAGATGGTCGCTATCTCCTACTAGCCGTCGCTAACTGGTGTTAGCAACAGCTAGGTAATACAGATATAATTTTATCTCCGCGAAGCGGAGCGCTGTTACAGATATATATCTTGTTTTTGAACGTTAATTTCTCAAAATGCACTGAAGCACATATATTGAGACATAGCAAAGGCACATCGGGCTACCAGTCCCTAATATTTTACCAAGTTTCGTGCAAATCCATTCAGCCGTTCGATTATTATTATTATTTTTTTTTTTTGCCCCGCGGGGCCCTTTTAAAACCTCCACATCAAACCTAGGGGGTCAGCGAGGATCTACTATGCCCCCTTATGGTCATTTGCCCCTTCGCTTTGGCCTCCTCTTGTCTCTCGATCCTACCGAGAGACAAGATGGCGGCCGCTACGTACTGTTTGGAATGTTTACAGACACCGGAGAGCCAATCAGCTTCGCTTCGCAAAGCTCCGTAACGCGAAAAGTACGCGAAGCGGTGCGCTGTTACAGATATATATCTTTTTTTGAACGTTAATTTCTCAAAATCCACTGAAGCACATATATTGAGACCTAGCAAAGGCACATCGGGCTACCAGTCCCTACAATTTTGCCAAGTTTCGTGCAAATCCATTCAGCCGTTCGATTATTATTATTATTTTTTTTTTTTGCCCCGCGGGGCCCTTTTAAAACCTCCACATCAAACCTAGGGGGTCAGTGAGGATCTACTATGCCCCCTTATAGTTATTTCCCCCTTTGTTTTGACCTCCTCTTGTCTCTGGATCCTACCGAGAGACAAGATGGCGGCCGCTACGGACTGTTTGGAATGTTGACAGACGCCGGAGAACCAATCAGCTTCGCTTCACAAAGCTCCGTTGCGCGAAAAGTCCGCGAACCAGTGCGCTGCCCGGTCCGCTGTTACAGATATATATCTTTTTTTAAACGTTAATTTCTCAAAATCCACTGGAGCACATATATTGAGACCTACAAAAGGCACATCGGGCTACCAGTCCCTACAATTTTGCCAAGTTTCGTGCAAATCCATTCAGCCGTTCGGGCTAAAAGTGAGGCCAACCGCCCTATGGAAAACTCAATGTTAAAAACACGTTTTGGGACCCCCCTTTTTTCTCGGCCCCCACTGGACGACCCCCCCCCCAAATTTTCAAGGGCTGCTCAGAACCAAAATGTGCCATTTTCCTGAAAATTTCAGCCAATTCCGTCCACAAACGCCAAAGTTATTAGACATAGAATTTTCAAAAAACCCATAGAGAAAAAATCCTAACTATATATACCTACTGGCGACCGCCAGTAGGTAATATATATATATATATATATATATGTACCAACACACAGTCCCCATGTCTACCAACTGCTTCACAATTAAGGACACTCCAGTCACAATTTCGTAGTCTCTACGCCAGGTTTATTTTTCCCACGTGCACACTTATGCAGTCAACAAACGTGTTTCAGCGTTGCCCCCTTCGTCAGTGTTGTCTGATTGAGACTAACTTTTGCATTTAAATAAAGTTTCTTCAAAACATTATCATGTGATTAAAAACAAACATAAAAAAGGGCACTTCAATTATATTCATTGATATGTGGCGGCCATCTTAGAGTGTCCGAAAGTAGTATGCTTCTAAGCATTTATCAATGTAACAGATCAATCATTATATTTCATGCAATTTCATCGCATTCACTTTCAACAGTTGTGGGTATCCTACTTTTTATGCAAGATAGCCACCTTGATTTCGCCCTGAATGGGCATTAGCTTGTTCAAATCATAAGCGCACTTCTCAGCGTTTCACTATTCGGTTCACAGTATTAGGCCTGGGTGGTAGTGCCCATTAGGACACATCTACTTTCGTTGTGCTGCCCTGAATGGGCTATCTCAATACAAATATAATATGTGACATTGATTATATACAGATGCGGTAACTATACTAACATTCTTGCTGCAGGGAACAGTTTTAAGGGTGACACGCTCTACTCTGAATCTTCTTACAGTGTAGTGTTCTTACCGTATATGTACCCACATTTCCTCTTCGTTGTTCAACCCTCCAGGATTTTTTGTTTGGAGCATAATGATATACCTTGATTCCAAGGTCCTCAATTTCTTAACCCAGTCTCCCCCTCTCTCTGTTTTTACCAGTTGGTCCAGAATGAAAAAGGTTAGCAAATTACTGTTGCTTGTATGCGCTTTCTCATAGTGTCGGGCCACAGGGTAACTCTGATCTTTTGAGTTAATAGCTCTCATGTGTTCCAAAATCCTGAGTTTGGTCTGTTTCGTGGTGCTTCCCACGTACTTTTTGCCACATGGGCATATTAGGCAGTATACAGTAAATTCAGAGTTACAATTGAGTAATTTCGAAATCGTCACCTTTTTTGATCTCCCCGGTACCTCATATTCCATCACTTTTTGGGAGTTTATACAGGCCTTACATTTCATACACGGGTAGAATCCCAATGCTGGGGCCTTTTTCTTTTCCTTATGTTCGTAGTGACTGTTTACTAGATGGTCCCTGAGGGAGTGGCTTTTTCGATATGTAACCAGTGGATAGTCAGGTAAAAGTTTGCCCACAACCCCATCTGATTTCAATATGTTCCAATTTCTACCTAAGATTTGGAACACTTCTGGAGATTTGTCAGTGAAGTTAGTAATCAGCCTCACTTTCATATCCCTTGTTTTTACCCTATCGATAAGCAGTTCATTTCTGGGCCTAGCATCACTTTTCCTTTGCGCCTCATCTAGAACGCCTTTGCAGTATCCCCTTCGTTCGAATCGGATTTATTTTTTGCTTTTGTGTATTCTTCCTCAGTGGAACAGTTCCGCTTTATCCGCAGGAACTCTCCCAGTGGGATGTTATTCACAACACTGCGTGGGTGACAGCTCCCTGCGTGCAGGATAGTATTCCCTGCCATAGGTTTCCTATATAGGACCGTCTGGATTTTGTTGTCTTGAATGAATACCCTCAGATCCAGATAAAAAACCTCGTCCTTGCTAATGTGGCTGGTGAACCTGAGGTTCTGTTGATTCTCATTCAAGATCTTGATGTATTCTTCAGCCTCCCTCTATGTTCCCCGCCACACGATGAAAAGATCATCTATGTAGCGGGTCCACAGAGCTATTTTTTCTACCCATTTCTCATTGGTCCACGCCCAGGCCACGTGCGCCTCCCACCAGCCTACGAATAGATTTGCGTACCTGGGGTGAAGCACGTGCCCATCGCGGTCCCCTGCAGTTGCAAATAAAGTTGTCCTGCAAACAGAAAAATATTGTTTTTCAAACAGAAGTCTGTGAGGGCAATGAGCATATGGTTATGTGTTCTATACTTCAATGACCGTCTTCCCAGAAAGGACTCCATCGCCTTCAGGCCATCCTCGTGCCGTATGGAAGTGTTAAGGCTTGTAATGTCTAATGTTATTAGCAATAAGTCCTTCTCCCATATCACCCCTTCGATGGTCCTTAGAAAGTCCTGGGTGTCCCTCAAGTACGAGCTCAAATCTCTTACCAGTGGTGCAATGAAGTTGTCTATGTATATTGAGGTTTTCTCCAGTAGGCTGTCTATTGCCGACACAATGGGTCATCCCGGTGGCCAAAGTTTGCTTTTATGCACTTTCAGTAAGTGATAAAAGGTAGCCAACTATGGATATTCGCATTTCAGATTCTGTCAATCTTTTATATCCAAAATGCCCCTATCTTTCCAATCCAAAATGAGGGCATGAAACCTCATTATACTGTCTAAGTATTTTTCTCTCTTTATGGGGGTGTAGTGCTCAGGTTTCTTCAGTTGGGAGAATGCCTCATCCTCATATTGTTGCTTATTCAGAATCACAACATTCCCCCCTTTGTCACTTGGCTTGATTACTATGTTGTCATCATCTTTCAAGCTCTTGATTTTGTCCCATTCAGGTTCATTGAAGTTTCTTCTTGCACCATTAAATTTCTTTTTTTAAAGTTTTTTATTTCTCCAATCACTACCTCCTGGAAGGTGTCAATAGCATCATGTTTGCTCTTAGGGATACATTTAGATTTCATAGTCATCTTGCTCTTCCATCCCTGTTGAACGATTCCTCCCTCTTCCAGAAATTGCGTGGGGGATATAGCAGGGTCAGTATCTGAATCTGTTTCCTCCAGTAGACATCGTGCCGTAATTAGCGCCTCCATGTCAGTTCCCACTAATGCATCAAACTAGATGCCTTCCTCTGTTGCCGTGGCAATGTTCTTTTTCGGATGAAGTTTGTGTATTTTCATTAATTTGATTTTCCTAACAAATTTATAAAGGTCGATTCTCGTTTGTGTGTAGTTAAACGCTGGAGTGGGACAGAATGTTAGTCCCAATTGCAGTAGGCTCCGTTCTTTCTCAGACAGGGCCCTGTCTGACAGATTGATTTTAGTTTTTTCCTCCATATTATTCAATGTTTTCATATCAGCTAGTTCCATCTGCCCCCGCGTTTGCTGCGAGTCATCTCCGGGGTGGAACGACCCGTTTCTGTTTTTCTTACCCCTCCTTGTTTTTCTCTTATGGCCTCTGGAGGGTGGGTTCGTGCAGCTGGTCTCTGTCGCAGGCCACGTATCTGTTCATATTCTTGAAAAAAAGAAGAGGAGGAGGTTGAGGTGGATGGCTGTTCCTCTCCACCGCCGTTGTTCTCCTCGCCTAATGCTGTTGCACTCTTCTGTTTACCTCCTCGTACCGATTCATCTTCCGATACCTCCGATTCCTCTGTGCTGGGCTGAGACACTATTTGTGACTGTGTCTTTGCTAGTTGTTGACTTTCTCGCTGGGCATCAAATTTCTTCGCGAATGTCAATATTCGGCCATTTGCATAGTCCTTCTCATCCCTGATGAATTTCGTTTGCTTTCTCGTTTTAATTACGTTCTCATAATCTATGAGTCGTTGTTTCATTTGTTTGCGCAGATCCTCACTCGTTTTTATTTTCAAAAGTGTTTTTTATTAAGTTTAAGAGCAAAGAGAATAGGCATTGCAATGCAATAGATATACAATAGGCATATATGGCGAGCGAGACAGGCATAAATGTCTTCTCTAATAATCGACAGGAATGCAAACAGATCATGCCTATATCGAAAAGCGTTGCTTAGAAATCGGTGAAGGTGCCATGTAAGAGCTGTGATCATATACAACAATATGAAAAACCCAACCTCCCCCCCAATGCCCAACGGCCACCCCCACCCTCCTCCCCGACCAGTATGCCAGTTGTCCAGATTCTCCATTATAGCTTTTACAGGTTGATGTGCATCAAGGCGTACAGAATCTTGTTTAGCCTCGTGGGTGTTCCGTAAGCCGCAGAATGCGGAGGTATTTCGGACACGTGATTTCGTGAAATTCTCTGGACAGAAGTGACAGAAGTGGTTGCCAGGTCTTCTGGAATGAATCATGCCCATCTGTTTGCCACGAGGTGATCTCAAGGGGAATGTGAGCGCGTTGGGAAGCCCTAGGATTGTGTATGCTGGGAAGAGCGGGATTTCGGTGTCAAATGTGGAGTCTATATCATCCAAAACTGCTTTCCAATACCCCTGCAGAGCGCGGCAGTCCCACAGGAGATGGGTCAGGGTGCCCTTTTCGCCACAGCCCCTCCAACATAGCGCACTTCGAAGAGGGTTACCTTGGTTGAGTCTCGCCGGGGTGAGATGCCAATATATGGCCAGTTTCACCGCAGATTCCCTGGCACTAGTATTGCGGGTAGTGTGTGCTGCTCTGTAGTGTATGAAACCCCATTCTTTGGGCGAAAGTGTTCTGCCAAGTTCCGATTCCCAGCGTCTTTGTCCTGCCGTCTTAAATGGTTCGGTCTCAGGGGATAACATCTTTTAGAGGTCTGAGATGAGGTGTTTATCCGAGTCCTTAGTCACCAGCCAGCGTTCAAATGGCGTCATTTGCCGACCGACCAAGGGGGCGCAGTCCGGGTGCAAGAGCCAGTGGCGGAGTTGGAAGTATTGGAACATGCGGGGTTTAGTCATTTCATAGCCTCGCACGATATCGGCGAGTTGGAGAAATCCCTCCACATCGAAGAGATGACCGGCTGAACGGCAGGCCGTAGCACGCCATTGTGGAAAAGCGCGAGGGTCGGTGCCTGGTGGGAACGCAGGGTTATCGAAGAGAGGGGTGAGTGGGGAAGGGAAAGTCGTTAGGCCCCTCCTGACCGCAACCGTGTCCCAGGTTCTCATGACGGTGCGTGTAATAGGGGAGCGGAGGAGGTATCGTGGCCTATGCTGGCGGGCTAGGAACGGGACCTTCCACAAAGACGTCTGAGCCATTGCCCTGTCTTGAAATAGCCACCTTTTCTCGGATTCTGGTCTATACCATTCCACCAAGTAGCGGAGTTGTGAGGCCTGAAAATACTGCAGGAGGTTGGGGATCCCGAGGCCACCCTCATCGACACTCCTATATGCCACCCGTTTGTGTAGCGTGCTCGCTTCTTGTCCCAGACGAACTGGTGGATAGCGTGTTGTAGGTCCGCAAGCATCTTGGTGGCGGTAGTACCGGGAGGGTCTGGAAGATGTAAAGGATTTTAGGTAAGACGGACATTTTGACTGCCGCTATGCGGCCCAGCAAAGAGAGGGGTTGTTTCGACCAACGCGTAAGGTCGGGTCGGATTTGGGAGGACAACGTCTTATAGTTAAGGGCCTCTGTTGAGTCCGTGGAGGAGGTAAGAGTAATCCCCAGATACGGGAGTTGTGCAGAAGTGTGTAGGTCGCAACCAAAGTCAGTCGGTGGGGCATTGGGATGGGCGTAACTGCCCAAGGGGAATATCAAGGATTTCCCCGGGTTGACTTTGAAGCCGAATACCGCTCCAAAGCTCTCCAGTTCCTCCAGGAAAGCAGGTATCGAGCTTGACGGTCGGTCTAAAGCAGCGATAATATCATCGGCGTAAAGCCCCACAACGTGGGGTTCACGGCCGAAGGAGATGCCCGTGATGCGGGGGTTGTCTCGAATTTTCTGTGCCAAGGGTTCCACGTATAAAGCAAATAGAAGGGGCGAGAGAGGGCACCCCTGGCGTGTGCCCCTCTGTATCTCGAAGGGGTCCGATTTGAGGCCACCTAGTCTGACCCGAGCCATGGGGCAGTGGTAGCAGCTTGCGATCCAGGCTTGGAACCGATCGCCCAGGTGGTATCGCTGCAGGACAGCTTGCAAGTAGGCCCAGTCGACGTGGTCGAAAGCTTTCTCCGCGTCGATGGCCAGTAATGCCGAATCCAAGTTCTGAAAGTGAGTTTTGTCCACAAGGTGTAGTAACCGCTTAGTATTGTCGCTGCATTGGCGGTTCGGGACAAAACCCGATTGGTCCGGCTCGGGGATGCCCGGGAGGCAAGGACCCAAGCGGGCCGCTAATACCCCTGTAAATAGTTTCAGGTCTAAGTTAAGTAGGGAAATGGGACGGAACGCAGAGCAATGTGTCGGAGGTTTGCCCGGTTTGGGCAGCACCACTATGTTCACTGCCAGCATGTCCGGCGGTATAGAGCTTGGACCCTCAAAGGAGTTAAACAGCCGTGCTAGCACCGGGGCCAATATGTGGCCGAAGGTTTTATAAAAACCCGATGAGAAGCCATCCGGGCCTGGAGATTTAAGCGGGAGGAGGCGGGCGATGGCAGTGAGGATCTCGTCAGTACAAATAGGAGTTTCTAGGGCCTCTGTTTTCGCTGAGCACAGTGGTGTGATGTCGGCAGATTGCAAATACGTGTCTATCGCCGTTGGCGACACTCTGTCTGCGCTGTACAGGGAAGCATAAAAGGAACGGAAAGCGGAGGCTACCTGTGCGTCTTCGGCAATAGCATTACCGGATTTGTCCAGGAGCGTGGTGATCTTTGAGCGCTGAATCTTGGCCTTTAAGGCGCTGGCCAAGAGTCGTCCGGTGCTGTTGCCTCCCACATAGTACGTGTGGCGGAGATGAAGAGCGGCAAACTCCGCCCTGTCAGTGTCGAGGCTGGCCAGTTGAGCTCTGGCAGCCTTCAACTGGCACCAGATTCTCGGGGCACATGTGCGGCTATGAACCCTTTCCAACTCCGCCACTTTAGCTGTGAGGTCAGCCCTTTTTTCTTTATGAACCTTGGTATCAGCGGCAGTAATGGCTATCAGTTCCCCTCTCACCACAGCCTTTAAGGCCCCCCAAAGGGATGAGATCGAGACTGCAGGGGTGTCATTAGTGGCTAGGTAGTCTGAAATGCATTTGTGAGGTTGTTGGACAACGGCCGGTCTCTGTAAAAGGGGTTCGTTGAGCCTCCACGAGCTAGGGGTGCGCGGTGATTTAGGGACCTTGAGTGTCAGCTCCACCGCATCATGGTCAGAGAGGGCCGCTGGGACAATGGAAATCTCAGTGATGTGAGAGGCTAGCGCCGAGGAACCTAAGAAGTGATCTAGACGCGCATAAGTGTGGTGTACATGGGAATAGAATGTGTAGCGCGCTGCGTGGGGATGCATCGTCCTCCAGAGATCTAAGAGGTCCCTTTCCTGCAACCAGGCTCTACCTGCCTCTGAAAGCGCGCCAGTTTCGCCATAGCGGTGCCCGGATCTATCCTTATTCGTATCCATGACAAGATTGAGGTCCCCCCAATAAGTAGCTGAGAGTGAGGTGATTGTAGTGTTTCGGAGAGTGCAGTTTTCAGGAAGGTCTCTTGGTCCGCGTTAGGAGCGTAGACGGAGCCTATCATAAACGCGGTAGCCCCTATCAGGAAGGTGTGGGCCAGAAGGCGTCCCTTAATCTCCCCTGTCTTGGCTCCCACCCGGCCCCGGAAGCGTCGGGATACAAGGATGGCTACCCCTGCTTTCTTGGACGGGAGAGAGGAAAAGTATTGCTGGGGAAAGGCTCGGGAGCGCATCCTGTGTAATTCCTTAGCTAGGAGGTGGGTTTCTTGCAGCAAGCATATGTCAGCTTCAGAGTTTTCTAAATAGGAAATGACTGCCCTACGCTTGACCGGGTTATTGAGGCCTTTTACATTGAGAGACATTACTTTGAGCGTATCAGTCATCATGTAGGAATGTGGAAGCAACCGAGCATGGCAGCGTCGGACGCTGTTGCGTCTGGAAGAATATAGGTAGCATTTGAACACTGTAGAAATCCCTTGGCATACTGGTCCCCACCCTCATTCCCCACCCCTCCTTACTCACAACACAGTACCCCCCGCAACTCCCATCCCCAACCATTCCCCGGGGGCCACCCTAACCACAACAGATTGGTCCTTCTCAGATTGAACAGGATACCCATCCACCCTCTCGTGGTCCCCCCCCCAGAACACCCCCCCCAACTAGAACAGTTCAAAGTCTCGGGCCTACTCGTGTAAGACACAGGTCCGTAGTAGGTCAATAGAAAGGGTACCATGGCAATGGCCGATTCAGCGGCTCCCCTGGCCTGTCACCCCAGGGAGACACAGTTAAAAGAGAGAAATCCCCCCAAGATGACATTGTCTTACAGATCAGTGGCCGTGTTGTCCGCCACTTCTTGCACAGCCGCCTCGCGTTCTTGAGCAACTGTCGCCGGGTCCGGTTTCGGGATGTGTCTCAGGGGTCGTCTCCGACGTACTGTTTGCCAACCATCCCCCGTGTTTTGGGACGGATCATTCTGTGACCTGCGTGGGGAGGCATCTCTAGAGCCAGATCCCTCCGGTAAATCAATGTCCAGCAGAGTGCAGATGTCACGGAGCGACCTGAGCTGATGAAGGGAGCCCTTCCATTTAAAGATCAGGCGGAATGGGTGACCCCAGGAGTAGGGTATTCCGTTGTCTCTCAAATAGTTCGTAGCAATCCGGAAGGATTTGCGTTTCTGCAAGGTGATAGTGGAAAGGTCTTGAAAAAGAGCCACAGGCTGGTCTCGGAAGCAGACAGGTTGTGCTCTCCGGGCTTCCCGGAGAATGCGTTCTTTCAGAGGAAAGTCTGGGAGGAAGGCAAGGATGTCCGGCGGGGGCGCCGGCGCTCGGCGCGCCATGCCAACCCTGTGAGCTCGGTCAATCCGAATCGCAAAGTCTCGGGGTTCACCCAGGATTTCCCGGAACAAGTCCTGTAGGTATTCGACCAGATTGTCCTTCTCGGCTTGCAGTGGGACTTTGCGGACCCGTATGTTGTTCCGCCTGGAACGATTCTCCAAGTCCTCTGAGTGCGATTGTAGGTCCACTTGCTGATCTTGAAGCTTAAGGATCTCCTGTTGCAGCCTCTCCACCTCCATGCTGCGGGACTGGTCTGCCTCCTCCAATGAAGCCACCCGCTCACCCAGACCGTCTATGTCGTGGCGCATTTCCCGCTGTTCCCCGGTCAACTCTTGTTTCAGGGCTTGAAAGTCCTCCCTCAGGGTGTTGAAGAGGGAGGCCAAGAAGGCCTTGGTGATAGGGGCGTTGTCGTCTTCGGACGCCTGGGGGCTCGCTGGGGGTTTCGGGGATGACCTTGTCTGCGTTTTTTCCCCCTTCGGTGCGTTTTTGTAGAGGAGGTCCACGATATTCCGGGTCCCTTTGCGATTGGAATGAGCCATAGTGTCCGGGCAGGGGGCCGCGGAGCCGGGTCTGGAGAGCTGCAGGGTTCCGGCAGGCATCCTCTCGGTGGTGGGGAGGTGTAGAGTCTTTGACGACAAGCGGGCGTTCCGGGAACCTCGTGGGGCCGGCGCTGGGGGTGAGATGTGGCGGTCGGGCAGTGGGGCAGCCAGATCACCCCAGGCGTAGGGTCGTGTCCGGGGGGGGGGAACCGTGCAGGGTCCTCCGGGCAGGCGCTTCTTTGAATAAGGGCCGGTCGCCCCGGGCGTCAGGGCCCGGCTTGTGCAGTGTAGCAAGGCGAGAAGAGGAGCGTTAGGTCGCCGGCCTTGGAGTGCATATGCCTGTCAGGGGTCCGGAAATCCCGCCTGGTGGAGCCAGGGCGCAGCAGAGATCGTGAGCGCCAAAAACGTCAGCGTACCTTCAGCTTCCCGGACAGGCCTCAAGTCATGGGGTGGTGCAGTAGGCCGGTCACCCGTCAGGTGCCTTGATCTTGGGTGCAATCAAGCTCCTGAAACGTCGTTGTCGCTGCTCAACGCGGCCTGGCAAGTCCGCTCCTGAGCGTGTGTAGGCGCTGTCCCCGTTGACGTGGGCTGCGGGGCCTCCGCGGCGGAGCGGAGCCTCGTGAGGGCCGGGCACCAGCTGCAGGCCTCCGTGGTGGCTAGACTGCGGCGGGACGGGGTCACTGGCGTCGGCGATGAGGGAGGCTCAAGAAGTCTCTGCTGTGGGTGCAGCCCGGGTGCGTCCTTTGCTCGTGCCGGGAGCACCCGGGGCCTCAGATCTGACGCAGCACTGTGGGAAACTAGCAGACCCTGCGCCGGGGCCTCAGGGGTAGCGTCTGTGGGCGGGAGAGCAGGCTGCTGTGGGTCGCGCCCCGGTTTTGGGGCAAATATCACCGGCTATGCTGCCCTCAGCGAGGAGCTGGGGCGGGGTGTAGATTGTTGGCGCCCGGTGTGCCGAGCGTCGTCGCGCTGGTCGGGTCCGTTTTCGGCGGGCGGGCCCCCTCCGCCTCCCGTGCTGGCCCACGCCGGGGACTAAAGTATCGGGAGGCCCTCTGGCGGTGCGCGCAGGGTTCAGGGGTATGTCCGCCCAATGTCCGCCGGCAGGCCTCCGCCGGGAGCTAGGCGCGTCTCACCTCTGTCCGCGCTCAGCGCTGCAGGATCGTAGGCTGCCTCTCTGCCAGGGAGCTCCGTTGGGCAGTATCAGTCCCCCGCCGCCATTACTCCGCTCACGCCGGCGACAGGCACATCGGGCCGTAGGCGGTCGCTGCTCTGTAGAAGCCCGGCGGGGGGTGTTCCGCACCGGCGACCTGCTCCCGGGGGAAATTTGAGCAAGTTGAAGGGGGGGCCAGGCGCGTCTCACTCCCGTCCGCGCTCAGTGCACTGGTTCGCAGGCCGCCCCTCCGCCAGGTAGCTCCGGTGGGCAGTATCAGTCCCCCGCCGCCATTGCTCCGCTCTCGTCGGCGACAGGCACAGCGGGCATTTGGATTCTACCCGTGTATGAAATATAAGGCCTGTAAAAACTCCCAAAAAGTGAAGGAATATGAGGTACTGGGGAGATCAAAAAAGGTGACGATTTCGAAATTACTCAATTGTAACTCTGAATTTACTGTGTACTGCCTAATATGCCCATGTGGTAAAATGTACGTGGGAAGCATCACGAAACAGACCAAACTCAGGATTTTGGAACACATGAGAGCTATTAACTCAAAAGATCAGAGTTACCGTGCGGCCCGACACTATGAGAAAGTGCATAAAAGCAACAGTAATTTGCTAACCTTTTTCATTCTGGACCAACTGGTAAAAACAGAGAGAGGGGGAGACTGGGTTAAGAAATTGAGGACCTTGGAATCAAGGTATATCATTATGCTCCAAACAAAAAATCCTGGAGGGTTGAACAACGAAGAGGAAATGTGGGTACATATAGGCTAAGAACACTACACTGTAAGAAGATTCAGAGTAGAGCGTGTCACCTTTAAAACTGTTCCCTGCAGCCAGAATGTTAGTATAGTTACCGCATCTGTATATAATCAATGTCACATATTATATTTGTATTGAGATAGCCCATTCAGGGCAGCGCAACGAAAGTAGATGTGACATAATGGGCACTACCACCCAGGCCTAATACTGTGAACCGAATAGTGAAACGCTGAGAAGTGCGCTTGTGATTTGAACAAGCTAACGCCCATTCAGGGTGAAATCAAGGTGGCTATCTTGCATAAAAAGTAGGATACCCACAACTGTTGAAAGTGAATGCGATGAAATTGCATGAAATATAATGATTGATCTGTTACATTGATAAATGATTAGAAGCATACTACTTTCGGACACTCTAAGATGGAAGCCACATATCAATGAATATAATTGAAGTGCCCTTTTTTATGTTTGTTTTTAATCACATGACAATGTTTTGAAGAAACTTTATTTAAATGCAAATGTTAGTCTCAATCAGACAACACTGACGAAGGTGGCAACGCCGAAACGCGTTTGTTGACTGAATAAGTGTGCACACGGGAAAAATAAACCTGGCGTAGAGACTACGAAATTTTGACTGGAGTGTCCTTAATTTTGAAGCAGTTCGTAGACATGGGAACTGTGTGTTGGTACATATCGTAACGAACTCCACCGTGCGGTAAGGAGGCACCCGAGGTGAAGAGGAGCGACAGTTGGTGGCAAAGTGTTTTGGATTGAATATACTGTCTGCCCCACCGGTGTTAAGCGAGCCGTGGGAAAAAGGGCATTGCGCACATCTGTGAGACACTGGGAGAGAAGCCGGACCACTCACCGGAAGAACGCGGACCAGTCCCGAGGAGGCTTCCGAGGGCTGTAGGACGCCGAACGGGTGAGTGGACTCCGCCTTTATTTCAAACCCTGTAAACCTCGAATGGTCAGGAACGAAAGTCGCTGCCAGGCGTGGAGTATATTGTGTGCACTGGAGAATGTTTACAGATACGGAAAGGGAAGAAGCTGCAGGGAGCCTCTTTGTGTTGAAAATAAGCGGAAAGAGTAAAGAAAAAGCACAGGAGATAACGATACCTGGCACTCTTAAGAATGTATTTGTCACCTTAGAAAAAACATACGAGAAAGAAATTCGTAAATGGTGGGAGGCAACTATCCTCCAGAAATACCTGGAAGTCGGGAGAGTCCCGAGGGGGCTCAGAATATTTATTGTTCCTTCATATGAAAGCCCGAACAAGGTACTGCTCCAAGAATGGTCCGAATACATGACAGAAGTGACCCATGGAATGCTGAAGATGCTTGTAAAACATGCATGGAATGATAGGGCAAAACTGCTGGAGGAAATTAAAGATATCGAGAAAAAAATCAGTGAAGACAAAGATTTAAAAACGAGTGAGGATCTACGCAAACAAATGAAACAACGACTCATAGATTATGAGAACGTAATTAAAACGAGAAAGCAAGCGAAATTCATCAGGGATGAGAAGGACTATGCAAATGGCCGAATATTGACATTCGCGAAGAAATTTGATGCCCAGCGAAAAAGTCAACAACTAGCAAAGACACAGTCACAAATAGTGTCTCAGCCCAGCACAGAGAAATCGGAGGTATCGGAAGATGAATCGGTACGAGGAGGTAAACAGAAGAGTGCAACAGCATTAGGCGAGGAGAACAACGGCGGTGGAGAGGAACAGCCATCCACCTCAACCTCCTCCTCTTCTTTTTTTCAAGAATACAAACTGATACGTGGCCTGCGACAGAGACCAGCTGCACGAACCCACCCTCCAGAGGCCATAAGAGAAAAACGAGGAGGGGTAAGAAAAACAGAAACGGGTCGTTCCACCCCGGAGATGACTCGCAGCAAACGCGGGGGCAGATGGAACTAGCTGATATGGAAACATTGAATAATATGGAGGAAAAAACTATAATCAATCTGTCAGACAGGGCCCTGTCTGAGAAAGAACGGAGCCTACTGCAATTGGGACAAACATTCTGTCCCACTCCAGCGTTTAACTACACACAAACGAGAATCGACCTTTATAAATTTGTTAGGAAAATCAAATTAATGAAAATACACAAACTTCACCCGAAAGAGAACATTGCCACGACAACAGAGGGAACTGACATGGAGGTTCTAATTACGGCACGATGTCTACTGGAGGAAACAGATTCAGATACTGACCCTGCTATATCCCCCACACAATTTCTGGAAGAGGGAGGAATCGTTCAACAGGGATGCAAGAGCAAGATGACTATGAAATCTAAATGTATCCCTAAGAGCACACATGATGCTATTGACACCTTCCAGGAGGTAGTGATTGGAGAAATAAAAAACTTACAAAAAAAGAAATTTAATGGTGCAAGAAGAAACTTCAATGAACCTGAATGGGACATAATCAAGAGCTTGAAAGATGATGACAACATAGTAATCAAGCCAAGTGACAAAGGGGGGAATGTTGTGATTCTGAATAAGCAACAATATGAGGATGAGGCATTCTCCCAACTGAAGAAACCTGAGCACTACACCCCCATAAAGAGAGAAAAATACTTAGACAGTTGTGATGTGGGGGACCCGGACTCGGGCCCCCCTGGCTTGCCTATTCATATATCTCCTCTCTCTACGCAGCACACAGACGCATGGAAAACTGCTTGACGCCGTCAGATGCCGTCCGGTGCTGGACTCTGAAGAACCCTGTTGCTTTAAGTGGGCAGACCCGGATCGGGGACCCGCCCTCTTCACCACGGTAAAACCCGTCTCCGAATATGCACAGGTGTGTTTTACACCCGGAGGAGGAGGAGAGTGGCGTGAGGCGAGCGAGGACGGAGAGGAGTGGAGACGGTGCGAGGACGGAGCGGAGCGGAGAAGGTGCGAGGAGGGAGAGGACCGGAAGAAGAGCGAGGACGAAGCCGAGTTGAGAGGGACTGAGGAGCGGAGCGTGAGAGGAGACCAGACGGACCAGGAAGACCAGAGTACCGGAGAAAGATCGGAGGTGGAGAGAGACTGCAGCGACAAGCCAGGAGGCCTACGTGAAGGCGCATCACACAGCCACGCTTCTCGGGAAGTGTGGCTAGGACAGGTACGGTCTCGTTTCCTGGGTTGGGCGGGACGTAGACGGGACAACCCCCCCTGACCAAAACCGTGCACGTAAACCCCCCCCTGTTCCCCTCACTTTCACCTCACGGATAGCGGTATATTGTGCACGAGTGTTCCCTCACACACCCCACCCTGATCTCAGTTAGTGTGGACAGCCCAGTAATATTGGCCTTTGTTTTCTTTATTTTTTACCGGATACCGGATACCGGATACCGGCCCGTGTGCCACGACGGCGGAAGCCCGGACTACGCCTCCCAGAAGACATCGGAGTTAAGAAGGCGGGGACTGGTACGAGAGGCCACGGAGGACGCTGCAAATCCCCTTCCGTATTACTGAGTCCCGGTGCAAAAGAGAAAACTGTACAAAGCAATAAAACCAGCTCTACCAACTACCCCTGTGTCCGTGGATCTGTTTGGTAAACCACCTGAATCCCCACAAGTGGTGGAGAATGCGGGCATAAAGGAAGACTCCATCAGGGACACAACGATGGAAGAAATGCTCCAGGCGCTGGTGAAGGGACAGGAGCAGTTGGGATGGGCGGTAGAACAGCAACTCGCCGCCGCACAACTGGACAGGGATACATTCAGACACACCGTGGTGACACAGCTCGAGGGGATGCGCCCCACAGTCGACCCAGCCAGCTATCCAGTACGAGAGAGTCGACCGCCAGCCACCCCAGCCGGCATTTCCCTACAGAAGTACGTATCCGGAGAGGATCCAGACGCATTTCTCACAAACTTTGAGAGGGTGGCACTGGCGTGTGGATGGCCCCAGGAGAAATGGCCATTTTTCCTTGCGCCCCTGTTGACTGGCGAGGCGCAGGCAGCCTATCAGGTCGCCAATGGCAACGGGCAGACCCCTTACGGACAAATCAAAGTAATCATTCTAGAGCACTTGGGACTGGACGCGGAGGCGTACAGAGTGCGCTTCCGTAAGGAAAGGGGGCAAGTCGGGGATAATCCGAAAACTTTGTTTTTTCGCTTAAAGGCAGCAGCTGACAAGTGGCTCGCCCCGACAACTAGTACAAAGGAGGAGATAATGGATAAAATTTATCTGGAGCAGTTCCTCGAGGCCCTACCCTTTGGGACACAGAGGTGGCTCCGACAACACTCCAATCTGTCAACCGCCCAGGCCATGGAAATGGCGAACACATATGTCCGCGCACAGCCCCGATTACATACGACGGACCCTGAGAAACCAGCCAAGACTGCGCCCAGGCCTGAACGGAGGTTGCGGGCTCCCCCTGGGCTACCCATACCAAGACCGGTGACGGCAGAGACCCCCCCTTTCGAGGTCCGCAGTGTTTCGACTGTGGAATGTGGGGGCACATCGCCCGCCTCTGCCCCCAGAAACGACACCAGGAAGATCCCATGGACGTCAGCTATTTACCCAAGGCCGTCATGTATTCCGCAGAGCTGGGCGGAGCCTATCACGTGAGTGTTAAGGTCAACGGTGTGGTGGTCAGGGCCCTCCTGGATTCAGGCTGCAAGCAATCGGTAATACAGGGTTGTTTCGTGAAGCCCCTTCAGGTAATGCCAGACGCCTTAGTGTTTATCAAATGTGTACACGGGGATGTTAAGGGTTACCCAGTGGCTTACATCCCCATTGCAGTA
This sequence comes from Lissotriton helveticus, assembly GCF_964261635.1. Classification (NCBI taxonomy): domain Eukaryota; kingdom Metazoa; phylum Chordata; class Amphibia; order Caudata; family Salamandridae; genus Lissotriton; species Lissotriton helveticus. The sequence goes on along the minus strand of NC_136073.1, from coordinate 141,551,909 downwards.
GAGGGAAAAGATACTTTGGTTGTGAAGGTGGGGGTATTGAACGCCCTCCCCGAAAATCTTATATTAGGGACGGACAATTCACACTTCCTTGATCTTTTTAAGGGTCGACTTCATCAGGAGAGGGGGTCCGATGAGTTAGCTATCCCCGACCTGACCTCCCCTGATCCCTGGGAGGGTGACAGGAGCTTCAGGTTTGCGCAGGCCAACGACGCCAGCTTATTCAACGCCTGGGAACAAGCCCACAGTGAGCAGAACAATCCCCAACCCCGATATCCGCGCCTCTTGATTAAAGAAGACCTCCTATACAGACAAGCCAAGCAGGATGATCCCATGCAGCTGTTAGTGCCAACATGTTTTCGGGAACAAATCATGTTTTACGCTCACACGCATTTGCTTGCAGGACACATCGGGAGTGAAAAGACCACTCAGAATGTGCTTAGGAACTTCTATTGGCCAGGAATATACCAAGATATTAAATCTCACTGTCAGACCTGCGACCTGTGTCAAAGGAAAAACACCCAGAGGGCCCCACCCGTACCACTACAACCCCTGCCCATAATCGGAACCCCTTTTGAGAGGGTCGGCATGGATCTAATCGGACCCTTACCTCAGACAAGGAGGGGATACAAATATGCGCTAGTAATCGTGGATTACGCCACGCGTTTTCCTGAGGCATTTCCCCTGAAAAATCCCACTTCCAGGAACATAGCGGATAAATTCATGGAGCTGTTCTCACGGGTGGGGTTTCCCAAAGAAATCCTCACCGACCAGGGAACCCCGTTCATGTCGAGGGTCATGAAAGAAGTATGCATCCTACCTGGGCTCCACCAGATAAAAACGTTGGTATATCATCCCCAGACGGATGGCCTGGTGGAGCGATACAATGGCACTTTAAAGTCCGTACTGAAGAAAATGTTAACAGTGAATGAGACCGATTGGGACTTACTTCTTCCTCTGGCCCTGTATGTCATCCGAGGCCAGAAACAAAGCAGTTTAGGGTGCTCATCCTTTGAGATGCTGTATGGGAGACAACCCCGGAGCCTCCTGGACATGACTAAAGAGGTGTGGGAGACCGAACCAATGGGAGAAACCAGAACCCTGTTGGAGTATACCCAAAACTTAAAGAATAAACTTGGTAAAATTCGCGAGCTGGCCTTTGCCCATCTGGAAGTGAGTCAAAGAAAACAACAGGTCCATTACGATAAGGGGAAGAAATGGAGACAACTCCTTATTGGAGAATGGGCCCTTGTACTCCTGCCCTCACCCTCCAAGAAATTCCAGAACGAGTGGCAAGGCCCATACGAAGTCGTAGAGACAATCGGGAAGACCACCTATCGCTTGCGCCTGAGTGGGAGGAAAACCCAGATATTTCATATTAATCTTCTGAAGAAGTGGCTGGGACCACCCCCGGTGTCATCCAACCTAGTAACCCCGGTTGGGAAAACCCCAGAAACCACGCTGGGTGAACTGGTAGTCAATGATGAGTTGTATCAAAACGAGCAAGACGGACTACAAGAGATCCTATGCCCTTTCAAACTGATCTTTTCTAACCTTCCCGGCATGACCCGGCTGGCAGAACACCGGATAGAGACCCCTGCGGGCGTCACTGTCAAACAGCGCCCATACCGGATACCAGCAGCCAAGAGAGAAGCCATAAGGAGAGAAGTGGACGAAATGATCAGGCTAGGAGTGATCCGACCATCCCGAAGTGAGTGGTCCTCACCCATAGTGATGGTGCCAAAACCTGACGGCAGCAGCAGGTTCTGTATGGACTTCCGGGCTTTAAACGCTGTGTCCTCATTCGACGCGTATCCTATACCCCGGATCGATGAGCTCATTGAAAAGCTGGGGGACTCCAAATATATCAGTACCCTAGACCTGACCAAAGGCTACTGGCAGGTGCCCTTGCGGGAAGAGGATCGAAAGAAGACTGCCTTCGCTACACCAGACGGGCTTTATGAGTTCAATGTCCTCCCGTTCGGCTTACATGGTGCCCCGGCCACCTTCCAGAGACTGATGAACGAGGTATTACTGGGGCACCAGAGTTATAGCTCGGCGTATCTCGACGATATTATCATCTTCAGTCCGTCATGGGAGGTACACCTACAACACCTACGGGTCATCCTCCAACAGCTAAGCGACACCGGACTTCATGTCAATGCAAAGAAATCCAGGATTGGATTCCAAAAGGTGAAATATCTGGGATACATGCTGGGACATGGGGCCATAGAGCCACAGATCGAGAAAGTAAGAGCCTTCGCCGACACCCCATTCCCCAAGAAAACAAAAGACATGAGGGCCTTCTTGGGATTAGTGGGCTACTACAGGAGATTCATCCCGTCGTTCTCGGATGTGGCAGCCCCCTTGACGGACACTTTGAAGAAGCATCATAAGGGACTCGACTTCCTCAAACCAACGCCCGCCATGTGGAAAGCCTTCCAGACGCTCAAAAGAGCCATTACAACGAGCCCTGTGTTGACGTCACCTGTTTTTTCGAGACCATTCATCCTGCACACGGATGCCTCGGACTTTGGCATCGGGGCCGTCTTGTCACAGGACTCAGGGGAGGGGGGTGAAAAGCCCATACTGTACATCAGCAGGAAGCTGTTCCCTAGAGAGGTGAAATATCCCACTATTGAAAAAGAGTGTCTCGCCATACGCTGGGCTATAGACAAACTGCGCTATTACCTGGAGGGGCATCCATTTGCTTTATATACCGACCACACCCCATTGTTGTGGATGAGCAGGAACATCTCCAACAATCCGAGGGTTATGAGATGGTTCCTTGCCCTGCAACCCTTCCGATTCCAGGTCCGCCACAGGAAAGGGACTGACAACGTCAACGCGGACTTCCTGTCCAGGTTTCCTCTCCCCGATCGGGAGAATCCTAGGGGGGAGGTGTGTGACGTGGGGGACCCGGACTCGGGCCCCCCTGGCTTGCCTATTCATATATCTCCTCTCTCTACGCAGCACACAGACGCATGGAAAACTGCGGACGCCGTCAGATGCCGTCCGGTGCTGGACTCTGAAGAACCCTGTTGCTTTAAGTGGGCAGACCCGGATCGGGGACCCGCCCTCTTCACCACGGTAAAACCCGTCCCTGAATCTACACACGTGTGTTTTACACCCGGAGGAGGAAGAGAGTGGCGTGAGGCGAGCGAGGACGGAGAGGAGTGGAGACGGTGCGAGGACGGAGCGGAGCAGAGAAGGTGCGAGGAGGGAGAGGACCGGAAGAAGAGCGAGGACGAAGCCGATTGGAGAGGGACTGAGGAGCGGAGCGTGAGAGGAGACCAGACGGACCAGGAAGACCAGAGTACTGGAGAAAGATCGGAGGTGGAGAGAGACTGCAGCGACAAGCCAGGAGGCCTACGTGAAGGCGCATCGCCCAGCCACGCTTCCCGGGAAGTGTGGCTAGGACAGGTACGGTCTCGTTTCCTGGGTTGGGCGGGACGTAGACGGGACAACCCCCCCTGACCAAAACCGTGCACGTAAACCCCCCCCTGTTCCCCTCACTTTCACCTCACGGATAGCGGGGTATTATTGTGCACGAGTGTTCCCTCACACACCCCACCCTGATCTCAGTTAGTGTGGACAGCCCAGTAATATTGGCCTTGGTTTTCTTTATTTTCTACCGGATACCGGCCCGTGTGCCACGATGGCGGAAGCCCGGACTACGCCTCCCAGAAGACATCGGGAGTTAAGAAGGCGGGGACTGGTATGAGAGGCCACGGAGGACGCTGCGAATCCCCTTCCGTATTACCGAGTCCCGGTGCAAAAGAGAAAACTGTACAAAGCAATAAAACCAGCTCTACCAACTACCCCTGTGTCCGTGGATCTGTTTGGTAAACCACCTGAATCCCCACAACAGTATAACGAGGTTTCATGCCCTCATTTTGGATTGGAAAGATAGGGGCATTTTGGATATAAAAGATTGGCAGAATCTGAAATGCGAATATCCATAGTTGGCTACCTTTTATCACTTACTGAAAGTGCATAAAAGCAAACTTTGGCCACCGGGACGACCCATTGTGTCGGCAATAGACAGCCTACTGGAGAAAACCTCAATATACATCGACAACTTCATTGCACCACTGGTAAGTGATTTGAGCTCGTACTTGAGGGACACCCAAGACTTTCTAATGACCATCGAAGGGGTGATATGGGAGAAGGACTTATTGCTAATAACATTAGACATTACAAGCCTTTACACTTCCATACGGCACGAGGATGGCCTGAAGGCGATGGAGTCCTTTTCTAGGAAGACAGTCATTGAAGTATAGAACACATAACCATATGCTCATTCCCCTCACAGACTTCGGTTTGAAAAACAATATTTTTCTGTTTGCAGGACAACTTTATTTGCAACTGCAGGGGACCGCGATTCGCACGTGCTTCGCCCCCAGCGACGCAAATCTGTTCGTAGGCTGGTGGGAGGAGCACGTGGCCTGGGCGGGGACCAATGAGAAATGGGTGGAAAAAATAGCTCTGTGGACCCGCTACATAGATGATCTTTTCATCGTGTGGCGGGGAAAACAGAGGGCGGCTGAAGAATACATCAAGATCTTGAATGAGAATCGACAGAACCTCAGGTTCACCAGCCACATTAGCAAGGACGAGGTTTTTTATCTGCATCTGAGGGTATTCATTCAAGACAACAAAATCCAGACGGCCCTATATAGGAAACCTACGGCAGGGAATACTATCCTGCACGCAGGGAGCTGCCACCCACGCAGTGTTGTGAATAACATCCCACTGGGAGAGTTCCTGCGGATAAAGCGGAACTGTTCCACTGAGGAAGAATACACGAAAGCAAAAAATGAATCCAGGAAGAGATTCGAACGAAGGGGACACTGCAAAGGCATTCTAGATGAGGCGCAAAGGAAAAGTGATGCTAGGCCCAGAAATGAACTGCTTATCGATAGGGTAAAAACAAGGGATATGAAAGTGAGTCTGATTACTAACTTCACTGACAAATCTCCAGAAGTGTTCCAAATCTTACGTAGAAATTGGAACATATTGAAATCAGATGGGGTGGTTGGCAAACTTTTACCACTATCCACTGGTTACATATCGAAAAAGCCACTCCCTCAGGGACCATCTAGTAAACAGTCACTACGAACATAAGAAAAAGAAAAAGGCCGCAGCATTGGGATTCTACCGGTGTATGAAATGTAAGGCCCGTAAAAACTCCCAAAAAGTGAAGGAATATGAGGTACCGGGGAGATCAAAAAAGGTGACGATTTCGAAATTACTCAATTGTAACTCTGAATTTACTGTGTACTGCCTAATATGCCCATGTGGCAAAAAGTATGTGGGAAGCACCACGAAACAGACCAAACTCAGGATTTTGGAACACTTGAGAGCTATTAACTCAAAAGATCAGAGTTACCCTGTGGCCCGACACTATGAGAAAGTGCATAAAAGCAACAGTAATTTGCTAACCTTTTTCATTCTGGACCAACTGGTAAAAACAGAGAGAGGGGGAGACTGGGTTAAGAAATTGAGGACCTTGGAATCAAGGTATATCATTATGCTCCAAACAAAAAATCCTGGAGGGTTGAACAACGAAGAGGAAATGTGGGTACATATAGGGTAAGAACACTACACTGTAAGAAGGTTCAGAGTAGAGCGTGTCACCCTTAAAACTGTTCCCTGCAGCTAGAATGTTAGTATAGTTACCGCATCTGTATATAATCAATGTCACATATTATATTTGTATTGAGATAGCCCATTCAGGGCAGCGCAACGAAAGTAGATGTGACATAATGGGCACTACCACCCAGGCCTAATACTGTGAACCGAATAGTGAAACGCTGAGAAGTGCGCTTGTGATTTGAACAAGCTAACGCCCATTCAGGGCGAAATCAAGGTGGCTATCTTGCATAAAAAGTAGGATACCCACAACTGTTGAAAGTGAATGCGATGAAATTGCATGAAATATAATGATTGATCTGTTACATTGATAAATGATTAGAAGCATACTACTTTCGGACACTCTAAGATGGCCGCCACATATCAATGAATATAATTGAAGTGCCCTTTTTTATGTTTGCTTTTAATCACATGACAATGTTTTGAAGAAACTTTATTTAAATGCAAATGTTAGTCTCAATCAGACAACACTGACGAAGGCGGCAACGCCGAAACGCGTTTGTTGACTGAATAAGTGTGCATGCGGGAAAAATAAACCTGGCGTAGAGACTACGAAATTTTGACTGGAGTGTCCTTAATTGTGAAGCAGTTCGTAGACATGGGAACTGTGTGTTGATACATATCGTAACGCACTCCACCGTGCGGTAAGGAGGCACCCGAGGTGAAGAGGAGCGACAGTTGGTGGCAAAGTGTTTTGTATATATATATATATATATATATATATATATATATATATATATATATATATATATATATATATATAGATATATAAACAACTTTCCACAACAAATTCATGCCTCAAGTCATCACCCTAAGCATTTGATCCACAGCATCCCCTTTGGGGAGATGCTGCGCATTAAACGAATATGCAGCAAAGAGGAGGACGCTAAAGAGGCACAGGCAGCATGCCGCTTGCGCTTTCTAGCTAGAGGTTACTTAGACAAAACAATCAAAGCAGCTATGACCCGTACTGAGGCTCTAACTAGAGAGGAGGTACTCACAACGAAAGCAATGAGGAAAACTATAAGTTCTGCACCTGAGGCACAACCAGCCAGATTGATTTTAACTTACTGCAAACAACATTCAATCATTCGCAACATCATGAGTAAACATTGGGCCTTGATAAACAATGATCCCAGTCTTAAATTAGGATCGTGTACATTGCCCACCATTACATACAGAAGAGCAGCCTCTATGCAAAATAGCCTAGTGAGCAGTAGTCCGGAAGTCTTGGCTAAGACAAACTGACTCAGCTCGCGTACAGGGTTTTTCAAATGCACATCCTGTAAGGCATGTCAGCATGGGGTGAATATGACAACTTACTCCACACCTTTTCAAGATAAGGCTATTCCTATATCCAAATATCTCACATGTAAAACGGAATATGCTATTTATGTGTTGGAATGCCCCTGTGCCCTCAGATATGTAGGGAGCACAAAGCTTCCTGTGCACAAAAGGGTGCTCCAACACATGAGGGCAATTACCAACTGCGATGAAATATATCCAGTCGCTCGACACTTCAACGACTGTCATAACAGGGATCTGAAACTTTTAAAGTTCTTTGTAATTGATGCAGTGTTGCCACTAAGAAGGGGTGGCAACAGGGAAGGAATCATGCGCAATCTTGAAACGCATTATATTTTAAATCTAGACAGCATGTATCCAGCTGGTCTTAATGCGAGCGAGGATTTCTATACATGTCTGCAGGTTGGTTATATTGCTTTTCAGAAATATTTCAAGCATTTGAACGTTTGTTACAGTGAGATGGTAAGGTTTGCTTAAAAATGATGGACAACACGAACCAAGATATTTTAACTTTTCCTTTTTTATGTATATATTTGTTAGCAGAATATTGCATACTTTGCACATTATGCACAATTTTTGCACAGGTTGAGTTGCACTATATGCACATTTTAGCACTTTATCATGCGTATCAGAAGAGAATTGCCCATTGGGGCTTTTATTGTGTTTCAATTACCAGCAGCAAGTGAATAAACTGACAACACTTGATAATTTGGGCATATACTAGGGCAATTTTATTAGCTTGCCTAGACTTTATGTATTATACGGCTATGCACAATGAAGCTAAAGAAATCGTGAATCTTGGATAAAAATAATGTTGATATTTTTATACTATTTCAGTATTAATCCAAGTTTTTTTATTCCTGGTTTTATTTACAAATTGAAAATTATGAGTATTTGTAAATAGGCTTCTGTATTTTAAATCATTATTTGTTTTAAATTTGAATGCGATGTAATTGAAGTAAACTTCTATGTCAATGATGACGCATTTTGAATTAACAAGCACTGTCACTTTAAATATCCTGTGCCCACTCCAAAGCGTGTCATGTGATCAAGGGCCGTGGGGGCTCGAAACGCGTCATGGCGAAGGTGCGGGGTCTAGCACAATAAAGATATAGCACCTTCAATCCTGGGTCCGCTGTCGTCTTTTGGATGAATACCTGACAAATTCTACTGCCATATATATATATATAACAGCTCCAAATTCCTCACAATACCCGGCCGGGTTAAGGAAAACATAACTCACGGGCACAGCAGTATCTCAGCAAGGGGTTTATTTAGAACAAACGCGTTTCAGGAGATAAACTCCCTTCGTCAGTATTCATATCGGAAGGCAAAGTGCGTAGGCATTTGGAAGTGGAGACCTGCCTACAGGTATAGGACTTGCTTGGGTGCTAATGAAGAACCAGCTGAGATAACTCTTCCGCCAAGCTCCAAGAGCTAGATGACACTCGTCATAAAACTACCAGGAGAAAACTGGGAGTAACCGACTTAGCCCGAAGAGTGTTAAGGCAGCATAATCATAGGACTCAGAGAAAAAAAAAATATTACAATAAAAAAAACCTTAATCGGGCAACTCTGAGCCCCATCTGAGTTGCAGCGGTTCCAAAATGTTTTCTTCTTCTGACTGCCTGATCTTGCAAGATCTAACTTAGAGACCATCAAAACTGAAGTCTGCCAGTCTAGAAAGGAGGGGGGGGGGATTCTGTCCATCCTATGCAGATTTGCCTCCTAGCTAGGAGGATAGCATAGAAAAGCAACGATCTAGCAGGGCCCGTAACTTTATCTACCGAACCAAATATAATTAAAGGTAAGTCGATGTTGATAGGAAACCCCAAGGTGCTTGCCAAGAAGTTTCCGACAGTGTCCCAAAAGGAAGCAAGGGCAGGGCATACTTTAAACATGTGTATGTCAGAAGCAGAGGCCAGCCCACATTTTTTGCATCTCACTGGTGGGCCTTTAGTGATTTTTGACAGTTTATGTGGGGAGAAATAGGCCCTGTGGATGGTAAACAAGTGGTTCCTTGATAACCATGCCGGTTTTACTACTTCATTTAAGATCTTGCAAGAATTATGCCATAAATAGTCGCAGTAAGGATCCTCCCCACAGCTCCTCGTGAGATTGAATTTGCCGTCCAAGGCTTCCAGTATGGCCTGGTACCAAAAAGAATCTTCCTTCTTCCCAGGGGACTTAGACACAAGCTGATGTTCTAGGAATTTATATACAAAATGACAAGAGGGAACTTGATGCGCAAAGAAAGTGTAATCAGTATAATTGAGATTTGTATTGTCCTCTAGGTGTTGCTCCAAGGTCAAGATACAACTCTTGCCACCAGTTGTAGGGTAACCGGTCTAACAAGTAGACCAGTTCAAACGAATTCTAATTCACAACCTGAGCAACTCTAGGTATAAAGTATAAGCAATTGAGTCCAAAGAAATCACTGATTTTCCAAGTGTTTTATGTAAATGTAGTCTCTTCTTTATTCTTCAAAAAGTTTTTGGGCAGTCACAGCATACAATTCTTCTCATAGGTTCCTACATACATCAGTTGTTGCCAACACGTGTTTCGTCCAGCTCGTAAGCTAGAGGACTTCGTCAGGGCTATAGATAGAACAAAATATACACTCTATTAAAATAAAATAGAATCTTTCCTAAAGGCAGCACATTAGTGTGAAAAAGTGCGCCATATCTTCTTCCCAAGATGTCATTCGGGACCGGTCAAGGAAGACCGATACGTGAGCATGCATATTTATTCTTACTTTTCCTTTCCACAGTGAATAGAGAAGAGGAATAGGAGGAAGGGTGAAGAGAATGTTAGGCACTCAGTATTAATACCGTGATGTAAGAAAAGATTCGTGTAGATAGATGTAGCAAACCGTCCACCAGCAAAATCTTTGTGAGAGTAAACTGAAAGTAAAAGGCAATCTAAGTGCAGTCTTAAAAAGTAGGGAATTAGTCCCTAATTCTAGCGTATTATATGTATCAGAAATTGTAACTTACCAATTAAGAAACTTATATACAGAATTATTTGGGTCTCTAATGCGGTCTATGTATAGAAAAGCTAAAGAAAAATTATAATTATTAGTCTTATGTCCTATTTAAAAGGTACTAGCTAGTAGAGGATATTACTCAATAGTTATAAGTGATGTTAACTACTTATATCAATACTCTACAATGGGTCACAATTACATATTAGGACAATTATATTTCTCCACATATAACCTGTACCTTGTATATACGTAGTCTCTCTTTGTACATAGAGCGCAAGAAATCTAAAACCAGCTTGATTTCCTCAGATCTGTAGTCTATGAGCTACAAGATAGGAAAAGTTTATATTAACATTTATTTATTCAACAGTGACAAAGGGTCTGTTATCTAGGTAAGTTACCTTGTACTGTCTCTAATTCCTTCCACAGTACATCTATAAAAGTAAAATCAAATGACATTAGGATTGGGCTTATAATAATGCACAAATTCAATTGGCTGCATTTATGAAAACAACACTAAAACCATATAAATTCAACTGTAGTTCGCTTACCCGGCGTTTATCCTCTCTATTTTAAGATAAACCTAAAAACAAACATGATCGTTTTATTTATTTCGAATATTTTCAAAATTACTTCTATCATTAGGTTTATTCATGTCTCAGATAGTATCTCTAAAGAGTAATCTCTACATAATAACCAATAATATTTAAAGTGGTTTCTATATTTACCCGGTATGGTGAAAGTGATCGGGCATCGTATTTTGGCGCGGCGTCTAGCGTCCGCGCCATCTTAACTAGGGGTTTATATACCCACTTGTAGAGGAAGGACTATCTTCAATGAACCGAAAAATAGATATAAATCTCTTCTAACGGTATTATTCCATATTTACTGGCTTCACCAAATTAATAACAAGTTACAATTCATATCCGGCGCAACCAAATTAATATCAAGTTACATTTAATATCGGTCGTCTTAGGTCCGGGTTAAATTTTAACGGCGTGCGAAATATCATAGACGGTATATTTAATCTAGCTATTCCGTTACTCATACTCTAATTATACATTAATCCATAATAAGATATCTGATTATCATGGATCCTACCTCGGCATGGATAATTCATTTTCGTCGTCCCGTAATAGTCCGGGATGGTTCATAATAGCCGCCATTTTGGATTGGGAAATAAAGCGATCACGAATCATATGTACATGAGCTAATAGCATTACTAAAAATTAGGTACTAGTGTTGCTATATGACTATTAGTGTTAGGATAGAGTAATTAGAGTAAGTAAAGTGACAGTACTAGAGTAGAGTTCAGAATTAGTATCACCCTCATGCTATATGCTGTATTATATATTAGGAAAGACCTCAATTTGTTATATACATTTACATGATACCGTCAAGTGGAAAACATAATCTTTTAAGCCCAATACTACTCAGTTTTCTATAGTCATTCTCGTATTACAAATTTATGACGAATATATTCAACAATTTTATAATATTAGAGGAAACATCATTAAGCATATTAATCCACAGTTCTTACAATAAAATATTATTAAATCAATCTCTTATATCATAAATTATGAAATTCTAAACATATCAACATTTACATGATTCTGGGCCATTAGTATGATACAACTAAGTGTAAATACTGAAGTTGGCAAATCTTACACTGGGTCATACTAGTTGCCCTGTATATATATCAAATATGTATTCAATTACTACATGGTATACATGGAATCATACTCTCAATCAAGGAAAAATTGCATTTCATTATCAAAATTGATCCCCTGTTCCACTGCATGTAATTTAATTATCCAGCGTACTTCTGTTTGTCGCACCCTTAATTCTCTGTTACCTCCCCTCATTCCAACAGGAATACTTTCCACCCCATGGAACGCGAATCCTTTGTTCTGACACAGAGAGGCGTGCATGCCCACTGGGTATTTAACATCCATATTTTTATATGCCCGATAGTGCTCCGAAATTCGATCCTTCATGCATCTTATAGTGCTACCTATGTATATTTTAGAGCATTTACATACTATTGCATATACTACGCATTTTGTCATGCAATCTATATGTTGCCTAATCTGATATCTTCTAGATCCATTATACTCAAATTCTTTAATTTCTTTAAGTGCAAATCTGCACATGCTGCAATTATTACATCTAAAAGAACCTGGTGTATATAGCCATGTAGGTTTAGCTAATGGGTCTTTATAGTAGCTAGGGCTAATAATATTACCCAAAGTTTTGCCCTTCCTGTAGGTAACACTTGGATGTTTCTGAATGAATCTTTCAATTTGTCTATCTGCGGTCAACAGATACCAATGTTTCTTTAGGATGTTAAAAATGTTGTGCGACCAGGGGTGAAATTCAGTTATCATTCTAACTGTTGATAATTTCGATGTATCCTTATCTTTATGTTTGAGAGTATCTAATCTTTTTAGATTCATGGCTCGATGTTTTGCCTTAAAGAGGACTTTCTGATCATATCCTCTACTTATGAATCTACTCTCCATGTTTTGCATTTCCGCTTTAAAATCTTCCTCTTTGGTGCAATTTCTACGAGCTCTGTAGAATTCGCCGTAAGGAATGGCGTTAATTTGTGCTTTAGGATGAGCACTATCTGCATGTAGCAGTGAATTACACGATGTTTCCTTCCTATGTATTCTACTTTTCAAGGTACCTTCTTCTACAAATAATTCTACATCAAGAAAGACCAAGGACTCTGAGCTGTGCTGCATGGTAAATTTCAAATTGTACGAGTTGTGATTCAGGAAGTCAAAAAACTCCTTAAATCTATCAACCCCTCCTGTCCATATTAAAAGACAATCATCTATGTATCTACCTAGATACATTATGGAATCATGCCATTCAGCACCATGGTTACCCCAGATATGCACCGCCTCAAACCTACCCATATAAAGGCAGGCAAAGGACGGTGCAAATCTGGAGCCCATAGCCGAACCACATGTTTGCTGGTACCAGTCACTTTTAAACAGGAAAACATTTTGTTCAAGAGAAAGTCTTGCCATGTCTATCAGCATGTTGGAGTGGTCGAGTAATTCAACTGGTCTTTTGTATAAAAAGTGTCTCAATGCTTCCAATCCTTGTTCATGTGGTATGTTGGTATACAAAGAGACCACATCTATTTTGACCATGATCATTGTATCGTCCCAGGGTATATCTACTATGATGTTAAGGATATGTTTGGTGTCCTGTATCGTTGAGGGGAGGTTAGCCACATAAGGTTGTAAATATGTATCTACAAATTTAGACATTTTTTCAGTTGGTCCTCCCACTCCTGATACTATTGGCCTTCCTGGTGGTCTAGTGGCGTTCTTATGGATCTTAGGTAAACAATAAATACAAGGGTAGTTGGGCTTATCAACTAGTAGGTATTTATATTCATCCTCATTCAGTAAACCTGCAGAGTACCAGGATTTAACATGATCATTTATTTTTTTAGTTATCCTAAAGATTGGATTATTAGGTAACTTGGAATAGAAGTCTTCATTACTTAATTGATCTTTGATTTCTCCTTCATAGTATTCTTTGTCCATAATAACTATGTTTCCCCCTTTATCAGCTCTTTTAATGATTATATTTTTGTTAGATGTTAGTTGTTTTAATGCATTACGATCTTGGTGACTTAAATTATCCATATGTATCATGTTTCTCGGGTTGTTAGTTTTCTTCTCAATTTCATTTAACTCTGCTTTGACAACCCTGTGGAAGGCATCTATGTTATTACCTCTGCCCAGTTGTGGGGTCCATTTAGATGTAGGTTTTAACCCACTATCTATGGTTTCGTTAGTGTTATACTCAAGATCTTCTAAGATTTTATGCATGGTAATAGGATCTTCTTCACATTCAGAAATAGATAACAACATTGCTGTGTCACGAATTTCCTGAATACAGAGGCTACCCACAACAATATCTGGTGCTTGTTTTTTATTTTCAGTTCCATCAGAGGCAAAGTAGTATTTCAATTTAAGATTACGAATAAAACAATACAAATCAATTTTAACAGATGTTAAGTCACATGATGCTACAGGGCAAAAACTCATACCCTTGCTTAACACATTTTTCATCTCTTTAGTAAGGGGAAAACTAGACAAATTCACTATTTGAATATCATTAGTGTCTGAGGTTACTGTTTGTTCTTGCTCCAGGAACGTGTGTTCACTCTGTCTCTTGGTACCTGATTTACCCTTTCCCCTACATCCTCTCTTGGTCTTCCTCTTTGTACGTTGTTTTCCTTGTTGCCTATCCGTATTCTCTGTACCTCGCGTAAAAAATTACTCCTGCCTGATACGTTTGCTGATGTTTCAACATTAGTTTCATCTGTAGACAGAGAAACGTTACTAGAAGAAGCAGAGCTAGCTCCACTCATTAATGAGGTTTTACTGGCACTATGTTTAAGGTCATTTCTAACTATTGTATCAAATTTCTTAGCGAAAGTAAATACTCTACCATTAAGGTAGTCATTCTCATCTCGCTTGAGTTTTCGTGCCTTCTTATCTTTAATTTCATCCTCATATTTTGACAGCACACCCTCTAGGATTGTATAGTTTTTCTGGGTTGCCTCTGTGAGTTTCAAGTCTTCAATCTCTTTCTCCAGTATATCGACCTGCTCTGCTGCTTGACTTGCTTTTCTCTCTGAGTTCTCAATAAGTATGTTCATTAATCTAAATGAATTACCCGTAAGTTCTTTTTCCCATATTAGAAGTAAATCCTCCTCTAAGTCGTCATATGTTGGGAAGAGATTGGAACGGAGACCCCTTGGGATCCTTTCTAATCTTATATATTCCTTCAGGGTAGCTCCATCCCACCATTTGGTGATTTCTATTTTTTTCAGACGTTCAAGTCTAATGAATTTCATTTTCAATCCTTCATTACTTTTGGAGGCACCTTGTGTGACTGATTTGTTTACCGATATCCCTGCACTTAGATTTTTAAACATATCTTCCGCCACTTTGCTTCGTTCTGATCTTGAACACACATTAACAAAAGGTTTGTAAACTTCACTCTATTTGCTGCAATCCCTAAATAACAATTTATATACAAAATGACAAGAGGGAACTTGATGCGCAAACAAAGTGTAATCAGTATAATTGAGATTTGTATTGTCCTCTAGGTGTTGCTCCAAGGTCAAGATACAACTCTTGCCACCAGTTGTAGGGTAACCGGTCTAACAAGTAGACCAGTTCAAACGAATTCTAATTCACAACCTGAGCAACTCTAGGTATAAAGTATAAGCAATTGAGTCCAAAGAAATCACTGATTTTCCAAGTGTTTTATGTAAATGTAGTCTCTTCTTTATTCTTCAAAAAGTTTTTGGGCAGTCACAGCATACAATTCTTCTCATAGGTTCCTACATACATCAGTTGTTGCCAACACGTGTTTCGTCCAGCTCGTAAGCTAGAGGACTTCGTCAGGGCTATAGATAGAGCAAAATATACACTCTATTAAAATAAAATAGAATCTTTCCTAAAGGCAGCACATTAGTGTGAAAAAGTGCGCCATATCTTCTTCCCAAGATGTCATTCGGGACCGGTCAAGGAAGACCGATACGTGAGCATGCATATTTATTCTTACTTTTCCTTTCCACAGTGAATAGAGAAGAGGAATAGGAGGAAGGGTGAAGAGAATGTTAGGCAATCAGTATTAATACTGTGATGTAAGAAAAGATTCGTGTAGATAGATGTAGCAAACCATCCACCAGCAAAATCTTTGTGAGAGTAAACTTAAAGTAAAAGGCAATCTAAGTGCAGTCTTAAAAAGTAGGGAATTAGTCCCTAATTCTAGCGTATTATATGTATCAGAAATTGTAACTTACCAATTAAGAAACTTATATCCAGAATTATTTGGGTCTCTAATGCGGTCTATGTATAGAAAAGCTAAAGAAAAATAATATTTATTAGTCTTATGTCCTATTTAAAAGGTACTCGCTAGTAGAGGATATTACTCAATAGTTATAAGCGATGTTAACTACTTATATCAATACTCTACAATGGACAAATACAAAAGACCAGTTGAATTACTTGACCACTCCAACATGCTGATAGACATGGCAAGACTTATTCTTGAACAAAATGTCTTCCTGTTTAAAAGTGACTGGTACCAGCAAACATGTGGTTCGGCTATGGGCTCCAGATTTGCACCGTCCTTTGCCTGCCTTTATATGGGTAGGTTTGAGGCGGTGCATATCTGGGGTAACCATGGTGCTGAATGGCATGATTCCATAATGTATCTAGGTAGATACATAGATGATTGTCTTCTAATATGGACAGGAGGGGTTGATAGACTTAGGGAGTTTTTTGACTTCCTGAATCACAACTCGTACAATTTGAAATTTACCATGCAGCACAGCTCAGAGTCCTTGGTCTTTCTTGATGTAGAATTATTTGTAGAAGAAGGTACCTTGAAAAGTAGAATACATAGGAAGGAAACATCGTGTAATTCACTGCTACATGCAGATAGTGATCATCCTAAAGCACAAATTAACGCCATTCCTTACGGCGAATTCTACAGAGCTCGTAGAAATTGCACCAAAGAGGAAGATTTTAAAGCGGAAATGCAAAACATGGAGAGTAGATTCATAAGTAGAGGATATGATCAGAAAGTCCTCTTTAAGGCAAAACATCGAGCCATGAATCTAAAAAGATTAGATACTCTCAAACATAAAGATAAGGATACATCGAAATTATCAACAGTTAGAATGATAACTGAATTTCACCCCTGGTCGCACAACATTTTTAACATCCTAAAGAAACATTGGTATCTGTTGACCGCAGATAGACAAATTGAAAGATTCATTCAGAAACATCCAAGTGTTACCTACAGGAAGGGCAAAACTTTGGGTAATATTATTAGCCCTAGCTACTATAAAGACCCATTAGCTAAACCTACATGGCTATATACACCAGGTTCTTTTAGATGTAATAATTGCAGCATGTTGAGATTTGCACTTAAAGAAATTAAAGAATTTGAGTATAATGGATCTAGAAGATATCAGATTAGGCAACATATAGATTGCATGACAAAATGCGTAGTATATGCAATAGTATGTAAATGCTCTAAAATATACATAGGTAGCACTATAAGATGTATGAAGGATCGAATTTCGGAGCACTATCGGGCATATAAAAATATGGATGTTAAATACCCAGTGGGCATGCATGCTTCTCTGTGTCAGAACAAAGGATTCTCGTTCCATGGGGTGGAAAGTATTCCTGTTGGAATGAGGGGAGGTAACAGAGAATTAAGGGTGCGACAAACAGAAGTACGCTGGATAATTAAATTACATGCAGTGGAACAGGGGATCAATGTTGATAATGAAATGCAATTTTTCCTTGGTTGAGAGTATGATTTCATGTATACCATGTAGTAATTGAATACATATTTGATATATATACAGGGCAACTAGTATGACCCAGTGTAAGATTTGTCAACTTCAGTATTTACACTTAGTTGTATCATACTAATGGCCCAGAATCATGTAAATGTTGATATGTTTAGAATTTCATAATTTATGATATAAGAGATTGATTTAATAATATTTTATTGTAAGAACTGTGGATTAATATGCTTAATGATGTTTCCTCTAATATTATAAAATTGTTGAATATATTCGTCATAAATTTGTAATACGAGAATGACTATAGAAAACTGAGTAGTATTGGGCTTAAAAGATTATGTTTTCCACTTGACGGTATCATGTAAATGTATATAACAAATTGAGGTCTTTCCTAATATATAATACAGCATATAGCATGAGGGTGATACTAATTCTGAACTCTACTCTAGTACTGTCACTTTACTTACTCTAATTACTCTATCCTAACACTAATAGTCATATAGCAACACTAGTACCTAATTTTGAGTAATGCTATTAGCTCGTGTACATATGATTCGTGATTGCTTTATTTCCCAATCCAAAATGGCGGCTATTATGAACCATCCCGGACTATTACGGGACGACGAAAATGAATTATCCATGCCGAGGTAGGATCTATGATAATCAGATATCTTATTATGGATTAATTTATGATTAGAGTATGAGTAACGAAATAGCTAGATTAAATATACCGTCTATGATATTTCGCACTCCGTTAAAATTTAACCCGGACCTAAGACGACCGATAATAAATGTAACTTGATATTAATTTGGTGGCGCCAGATATGAATTGTAACTTGTTATTAATTTGGTGACGCCAGTAAATATGGAATAATACCGTTAGAAGAGATTTATATCTATTTTTGGGTTAATTGAAGATAGTCCTTCCTCTACAAGTGGGTATATAAACCCCTAACCAAGATGGCGCGGACGCCGCGCCAAAATACGATGCCCGATCACTTTCACCATACCGGGTAAATATAGAAACCACTTTAAATATTATTGGTTATTATGTAGAGATTACTCTTTAGAGATACTATCTGAGACATGAATAAACCTAATGATAGAAGTAATTTCGAAAATATTCGAAATAAATAAAACAATCATGTTTGTTTTTAGGTTTATCTTAAAATAGAGAGGATAAACGCCGGGTAAGCGAACTACAGTTGAATTTATATGGTTTTAGTGTTGTTTTCATAAATGCAGCCAATTGAATTTGTGCATTATTATAAGCCCAATCCTAATGTCATTTGATTTTACTTTTATAGATGTACTGTGGAAGGAATTAGAGACAGTACAAGATAACTTACCTGGATTACAGACCCTTTGTCACTGTTGAATAAATAAATGTTAATATAAACTTTTCCTATCTTGTAGCTCATAGACTACAGATCTGAGGAACTCAAGCTGGTTTTAGATTTCTTGCGCTCTATGTACAAAGAGAGACTACGTATATACAAGGTACAGGTTATATGTGGAGAAATATAATTGTCCTAATATGTAACTGTGACCCATTGTAGAGTATTGATATAAGAAGTTAACATCACTTATAACTATTGAGTAATATCCTCTACTAGCTAATACCTTTTAAGTAGGACATAAGACTAATAAATATTCTTTTTCTTTAGCTTTTCTATACATAGACCGCATTAGAGACCCAAATAATTCTGGATATAAGTTTCTTAATTGGTAAGTTACAATTTCTGATACATATAATACGCTAGAATTAGGGACTAATTCCCTACTTTTTAAGACTGCACTTAGATTGCCTTTTACTTTAAGTTTACTCTCACAAAGATTTTGCTGGTGGACGGTTTGCTACATCTATCTACACGAATCTTTTCTTACATCATGGTATTAATACTGATTGCCTAACATTCTCTTCACCCTTCCTCCTATTCCTCTTCTCTATTCACTGTGGAAAGGAAAAGTAAGAATAAATATGCATGCTCACGTATCGGTCTTCCTTGACCGGTCCCGAATGACATCTTGGGAAGAAGATATGGCGCACTTTTTCACACTAATGTGCTGCCTTTAGGAAAGATTCTATTTTATTTTAATAGAGTGTATATTTTGTTCTATCTATAGCCCTGACGAAGTCCTCTAGCTTACGAGCTGGACGAAACACGTGTTGGCAACAACTGATGTATGTAGGAACCTATGAGAAGAATTGTATGCTGTGACTGCCCAAAAACTTTTTGAAGAATAAAGAAGAGACTACATTTACAAAAAACACTTGGAAAATCGGTGATTTCTTTGGACTCAATTGCTTATACTTTATACCTAGAGTTGCTCAGGTTGTGAATTAGAATGATGTTGTTCTAGGAAGCTGCCACATCCCACTGAGTTCTTGCAATTTGATTGTGAGTGTGATTGGGTCCAGCTTTCCAGCTATAGGTATTTAAATCTAGAGGGGCCTGCTCCAACTTTGTCTTTAAGTTGTTCTCATGAAACAAAAGTACCATCAGGGACCTGGTCCCCCCAGACCACTAACCCAGCTTCTCTCAAGGGTATTGCCAGCCTGTTCCTCAAATACTCTGGAGCACCCGGGGAGTCCCAGAGGGGAGCCAGGCTAAAGAAGTCTTTAAGATGTTCCCATGAAACAAAAGTACCATCAGGGACCAGGTCCCCCCGAGCCAGGCTAAAGAAGTAACCAAGAACAGCCGAGCCACTCATTTGGTCTAATTGTGGCTAAGCCAAACATTTAAAAAACTTTGGGTCCCCGAATTTAAACAGAGTTCCATGACCAGATGTTACTTGATCAAATGGTACACAAAATCGGTAACACAAAATTCCAAGAGAAATTATTAGCTGTGGAAGACCTCACATTAGAGAAAGCTATTAAAATTAGTCACATATTTGAAGATATGAAATTGGATAGAAAAGAGTTGGCTGCAAAACTACCTTCTGAAGTACAAGTAGTAAAAAAGAATATGAGTGATGATAAACCATGAAAAAGATAGTTACAAGGAAAAAACTAAGATGAGCCACCAAACTTTAAAAAAAAAGTATATTTGTTTCAAATGCGAATTACCTGGTCATTTAGCAAATGACAAATCATCCCCAGCTGTTGGACAGGTATGTAGGTATTGTAAAAAGAAAGCCCACTACTCTTGAATGTGTAGGAATAAAAAAAATACATGAACAGAACTGCTCATATCAAGGAAGTGGGTCAAGAGTCAGATGATTTAGTTGAAGAATTCTTTCTTTGCGTTCATGAAGTTAATGAAAAATACAAGGATTCTCCATTCTGTGTTGTTAACATTGATGGTAAAGATATTGAAGTAATGGCTGACTCTGGAACCCGAAATACTTTAATTGGTGATCAATATATGAAAAAAAATTCCAACACACAATTGTTACCTTCTGACATAAAAACTGGTTGACTATGTCAATAACCCCATTAATGTTTTAGAATATTTTCTTGCTAACATTACTTTTAATGGTAAGACCATAACGTCCAATGTGTATGTAGCTAAGGAGGGATCCTGCTTATTGGGATGGCCACAACAAACGGATTTGCTCATTACCCTAGATCCCAATCATCCTGAACAAGTGTTAGGATATAGTGATTTCATAGCTCAAGTAGGTG
This sequence comes from Lissotriton helveticus, assembly GCF_964261635.1. Classification (NCBI taxonomy): domain Eukaryota; kingdom Metazoa; phylum Chordata; class Amphibia; order Caudata; family Salamandridae; genus Lissotriton; species Lissotriton helveticus. The sequence goes on along the minus strand of NC_136073.1, from coordinate 141,530,972 downwards.
AATATAAAAAACTGAATGGGAGAACAAAATTTCCAATGTGTTTTCATCAAATCTAGGATTGTTGAAGGATTTTGTACACAAAATTATTTTAAAACAGAATACCATTCCTAAAGTACACAAAGTTAGGAGCGTTCCTTTATCTATGAGACAAGCATTAAGAGAAGAATTAGACAGATTATGCAGTAAAGACATAATTGAAGAAATCGAGTCATCTGAGTGGTTGTCAACTGTGGTAGTGGAACACAAGCCTAATGGAAACATTAGACTCTGTGTTGATTTGAGAGACTTAAACAAATATGTGTAGGTGGATTGGCTCCCATTACCAAATATAAATGAGATGTTTGCGGATTTGAATGGGGCAGCTGTATTTTCCACATTGGAATTATCCAATGCATATCATCAAATTGGTTTGCATGAGGATAGAAAACCTTACACCTCCTTCAAAACTCCTGAAAGGGCTTTTAGATACAAGAGGATGCCTTTTGGTCTGATTTCGGCCTCAGCTGTATTTCAGAGAGTCATGCATAAGCTGTTTAAAGATGTAAAAAATACTTTGTATTTTCAGGATGATATACTGGTGTTCGGGAACAATAAGCAAGAGCATGCTGAGACTTTGTGCAAAGTTTTGAGCATTTTGCAAAGCTATGGAATGACTTTGGCCAATGAAAAGTGTAAATTTGAAATGGAATCTGTGGCCTATTTAGGTCACAATATAAGCAGCAAAGGAATATCACAGAAACAGAATTTGATAAAAGCAATTGAAGAAGCTCCAGAACCTAAATCTAAAGATCAGCTTAGATTTTTCCTAGGTTTGGCTTAATATTATGCCAAATCTATTCCTTTGTTTTGCTGATAAGCCTAATCATATGAGTAGTCTAATGAAGAATAACTAACAATTTAATTGGTGTAAGGAATGTGCTACAGAGTTTTTCAGCCTTAAGAAAAAATTATCTTCGACCTCTGCTTTGGCAACATTTGACACCCGTTGTAATTCTGTTATTGTCACTGATGCTAGTAATGTAGGTATTGGTGCTGTTTTGATGCAGAATCAGAATGGAAGTCTTGTCACCACTGCTTTTGCATCAAGGCCACTCAGGGATGCTGAAGTTAAATTTTCGACTCTAGAAAAAGAAACTCTTACATGTTGGTGAGGCATAGAATACTTTCGCAAATATGTATATGGTACTCCATTTAAAATTAGATCAGATCACCGTCCTTTAGTGGAGTTATTTACTACTAAAGAATGTGGTAAAGCCACACCCAGAATTGCCAGCTGGCAGTACAACTGCAAGATTTTCATTTCAATGTGGAATACATCCCAGGTGCCAGGAACGTTTTAGCAGATTGCTTATCCCGTTTACCTATTAAAGAGGAATGTGACCAGTCTATTATCGATGAAGATGTTGAAAGAGTCATATCCATTTGTGAGGTATCGAATGGATGTATTAAACAAGATGAATGGAAGAATGCCTGTAATAATGATGAAGAAATTCAAGAGGTAATTAAATATAACAATTCACATTGGCCAGAAAAGAAAATGTTGGATAAAGTATTATTACCTTATTTGCATGTTGCAAAAAAGCTATCAGTAGTTGATGATATGTTATTTTGTGGTGTGCAGTTGGTTTTACCTACAGATTTGAGGCAACAGCTGTTACATATGGCCCATGTAAATCATCCTGGCATGTTATGTATGAAAAATAGACTACGTTCTGAATTTCGGTGGCCGGCCATTGACAGATGATTGAAGCAAATGTCAGATCTTGCATTGAGTGTGCCATTAGAGACAAATAACAAAAACTATGAGAAAGCTCCTGTTTCTTGGCCTGAAAATGTATGGGAGAGAATATCTCTTGACATTGCTGGTCCCATGTGTTTGTCCAACAGTCAGGTTTATATCATAATTCTCATTGATCAGTTATCTAAGTGGCCAGAAATTAAAATAGTTCATCATGTTGATTCACACACGGTCATTCAAATTTTAAATGAAGTATTTGAAAATGAAGGCTTTCCCAAATGTTTGGTTACTGATAATGGTGTGCAGTTGAGATCTACTGAGATGAAAGATTATTTGGATAAACACGGCATTGGCCATTCATGAACATCTGTGCATTATCCACAAAGCAATGGAATTGTAGAAAGATGTATAAGAGTTTTGAAGGGAGGTATACAGTTGGCTTTAGCAAGTGGAAACAATTGTTCTGAAGCACTCTAAGACTTGTTATGGAATTTTAAAGTTACTGCCAGAAAAGTAGGAGATATATCTCCGTTTGAGAAAATGAGGAGAAGGAAGTCTGTATGTAACTTGAACCAGATGTGGATGATGTAAATGAGAAACAGAGTTGATTGTTCCAAAGTAACAAGTAGTACCAAAGTGACAAAGTCTGATTGCCGATGGCTATCAAATGATAATCAAGAGTCTTCTCAGATGCGTAGGGGTCCCATTCTCTAATTTCATATTGGTGAATGGGTTCGTGTGAAGAAGGGTACATTAATTAAATCTGGAGAATCCAAATTTTCTGTTCCCATGAAAATGGTTCGAGTGAGACACTTAGGGCCTGATTCTGATGCAGTTAGGAAAGCATTCCCACCTAGGGCCTGATTCTGATGTGGTTAGGAAGGCCTCCTAATGACATTTGCTCCTTCCAAATCAGATCGGAAATGTGTCTTCCCAACCCAGGGCCCAATTATGAGGCAGTTAGGAACATATGCTCCGATTGAAGTCAATGGGAGTCCAACCAAATCGTATCTGGAAGCATCCGGATGTATCGTACTCCGTCGGTCGGACTCTCCCGATCCAAATGGGTCGTAAACCATTTCCAAACTGATTTGGTCGGGAAGCTTTCCAACCCGCATCAGAATCAGGCCCCAAGTAGTAGAGTTTTCTTATGGAAATGTGTGGAGCAGGAGTAAGGTTGTTAAAGTGCCTAAATGTTTATGGCCTAATGAAGAAATATTTTCTGGACCAGGAGATGTCTTGATTAAACAACAACGCAGTGATGTGTCAAATAAGGCATCAGCTTCAAGGTTGAAATTTAAACCAACTTGGTGCAAAGATTATGTCATGTTATAGTTTGACAAATTTAAGCCATGTGTTCACACCTTCATGGTGAACACACTGTTTCTGATCGTATCACTCAATTGTGACACTGTACATATGTTAATATTTTGTATATTATTTCACATTTTTCATTTGATTGTTTTGCAAATTGTATTACTCTTTGTGTAATCGCTTACCATTTTAACTTAATTGTTAATGCGCTAACAATAGGGGATGTGTTATACCCTGGCTAATGCTGGTCGATGGAATTGGGGCTAGAATCTTGTGATAGCCCAGATTCCAGTGAGAGTCCGTTGGCCCAGGCTTTTCTCGAACAGAGCTGTTTACTCTCCTGCTCCATTAAACCCATCTACCTCACACTCCACGCTCCGTTCTAGATATTCACATAGGTCCTTTTCTGTAAGGAATTCAATTGGTGGGGCTCCTAATCCAGATGCTTCTATTTCGAGACTAGTCAGAGATCTCAATGTTGTCAGATGAATCATTGCAATCATAGATAGTGGATGATTTGATTTATCTTGTTTGCTCCATTCCTTTCTCTTTTGTGTGTAATGTATTTTTAGCTTCACTTTCCTTGTGAATTTATAGAAATCTATTCTCGTGCCAACAAAATCAAATCTAGCATCAGGACAAAAACTCAGCCCCTTGTTTATAAGAGTACTATGGTTTTCAATGATGATTTTCTGTGAGAGGCTGATAATTAAACGGTTGACTTGTGCCTTTTCTCTAACTAGCGCTTTTTGTTTAGCATTCCTCTTCCTCTTTTGACTCCTTCCCTTTGATCTTCTTGTTTTGTAGGATCTTCTTGAGCTTTGTGCATTTCTCTCCTTCCCTTTTGTCTGGTCGTCATTTGATAAAGTCTCATGTCACCTGAAAAATCCAACTAGGGGAGTGGTGTTGTAGGTTCTTTGTCCCCCGAACTAGCTTCTGAGCTTTAAACACTAGAGGCTGCTGATGTTGGCCCAGTTGCATTCATGGTTGCAGTTTGTTTTGCATATAGGTAATCAAATATTCTGGCAAATGTAAATATTTAACCTGCAGGGTAGTTTCTTTTATCTCTATTAATTGTTTTTGCTTTCTTTTGCACATCTTCCTCATCACGTTGTTCTAGTTTCTTTTCCATTTTTAACAGCGCATTTTTGACGTCCTCTCTCTCCTACATGGTTTCTAGGACCTCCTCTAATTCTTTGATCTTGGCTACGGTTTTCAACAGTTTTCTGTTGCATCATCCTGCCATTGTTTAGACAGATCTTGAATTATATCACTCAGAGTTGGGACCACGAAGATACGCAATCCTCTTGGTATTCTTCCAGGGTCTAGGTAAATATTTTAAGTTGTAATCTCCCACCATTTATTTATTTCTGTTATTCTCATTTGCTTCAATTCTTTAACTGATTTTAAGGGTGATGTATCTATGGTCCTAGAGTCTCCTCCTTTGTCTACTTGGTCCTTGGCTCTCTACATGGTTTCTAGGACCTCCTCTAATTCTTTGATCTTGGCTACGGTTTTCAACAGTTTTCTGTTGCATCATCCTGCCATTGTTTAGACAGATCTTGAATTATATCACTCAGAGTTGGGACCACGAAGATACGCAATCCTCTTGGTATTCTTCCAGGGTCTAGGTAAATATTTTAAGTTGTCATCTCCCACCATTTATTTATTTCTGTTATTCTCATTTGCTTCAATTCTTTAACTGATTTTAAGGGTGATGTATCTATGGTCCTAGAGTCTCCTCCTTTGTCTACTTGGTCCTTGCCAAATAGTTCCTTTGCCTTCAGGTTTCTCTTGGCACGTCTTTCCGTCATTGTCCTTATTGTTGTTTAGAATTATCCTTGATATCACTTAGTATTAATGTTTCACTCTGTCCCTTATTTTGGCTAGCATTTTGTTAACAACTAGTTCCTTTTTCACAAAAACAATTGATGTTAACTGATGTCCATGCCAGGTTTTTGCTATTTCAGGTCGAAACATGTAATGAATTTGATTGCATGAACCTGAAAGCATTTTGTTTAGTGTATATATATATATATATATATATACCTTCTCAAGGGTTTGCCACACATGCAGGAATTACTCGACCATCAGTGAAGGTTCAACCCAAAACCTTTAATAAATGGTATGAACGGCATGCAGCATGTCAGAAGGTTAAGGCAGTCACTTCGTGCGCCGTACGCGTTTCGAGTATTCTCTTCCTCAGCGGCATAGACGAAATGGCGTGTGCTCCCAAGGCTGAAAATTATATTATACCACGCCCCTCAATGGGCTGCCCGGATGGGACTGTGTGCAATGCAGTCTGGGAGTTCGAGTCCATCAATCCTGTATGGGTACACTTTCTTAGCTGCTCGACCTGTAAAGGCTCTGTATGCGCCCCCGCATGCGCCTCCGTCCTTATCCAGCACTGATGCTCCAAAGTGAGGTAAGTGGATTACTTCCCTCTTGGCCCACAGTTTTCACGTGGTGGTGCATTCCCGACGGCTGGATCGCCGGCAAATATACCTGCTCAAGGGTTTGCCACACATGCAGGAATCACTCGAACATCAGTGAAGGTTCAACCCAAAACCTTTAATGAATGGTATGAACGGCATATATATGGATTCCAATCCTGACTCGTACTGTGAAAAGACAGGCGCTGACTCCGTGGGGTAAGTGATATATGTATATATATGTATGTATATAAGGAGGGAGAGCCAATTTCATCATGTCACCACCAGAGGGTTGCAACCCTCCTTAACAAACGACGTGCTGAGGCAGCTGAACACACCTGGAATGGCCGTGGCATCCTTTTCCTTTGAAAAAGGTCAAAGTCTGACCGAAATGCATCAGGAACTGCCATACATGCAAGCTGCTAATAAAAGCTTTGAAATCACGGAAGGTGAGCGACTCATTCTTTCCTGGCCTGAGGAATTCCGTTCATATATATATATATATGTATATATATATATATATATATATATATATATATATATATATATATATATATATATATATATATATATATATATATATATATATATATATGCAAAAAAGAAGGAGAGAACTCTGGGTAGGTCTCAGTTTAGGTGGAAAGCAGCTCCTGTTAGAGCACTCTCAACACCAGCGACACTCTAGATCTGCTCACCTCAAATGTCTGTTTTTCTATCAAAGTCTTTAAGCATAGGATTAGCACAGTGCTATCCACGCCGAGATAGAAAATGACAAAGTCTTTTGCCATTTAAACAGCAAAGTCTTTAAGCATAGGACTAGTACAGTGCAGTCCTTGCCGAGCTGTAAAATAACAAAAGCCATTTATCACTCCAGGCACAATATTACAGCTTTGAATTGGTAAAATACCAACTCAAGCCAACCTGAAATGAGTAAAAGCAACTCCTGACACAGTGTTTTGCTCTAATTTAGAGCTCTTCAGAGAGGTATAGCTTTGTCCAGACACAAGGGAGCACCAAGTATTAAGTCAAAACAAAACCCTTTCAGGCATAGAGTGACGCATGAATTATGCAAAAAAGAAGGAGAGAACTCTGGGTAGGTCTCAGTTTAGGTGGAAAGCAGCTCCTGTTAGAGCACTCTCAACACCAGCGACACTCTAGATCTGCTCACCTCAAATGTCTGTTTTTCTATCAAAGTCTTTAAGCATAGGATTAGCACAGTGCTATCCACGCCGAGATAGAAAATGACAAAGTCTTTTGCCATTTAAACAGCAAAGTCTTTAAGCATAGGACTAGTACAGTGCAGTCCTTGCCGAGCTGTAAAATAACGAAAGACATTTATCACTCCAGGCACAATATTACAGCTTTGAATTGGTAAAATACCAACTCAAGCCAACCTGAAATGAGTAAAAGCAACCCTTGACACAGTGTTTCGCTCTAATTAGAGCTCCTCAGAGAGGTATAGCTTTGTCCAGACACAAGGGAGCACCCAGTATTAAGTCAAAACAAAACCCTTTCAGGCATAGAGTGACGCATAAATTATGCAAAAAAGAAGGAGAGAACTCTGGGTAGGTCTCAGTTTAGGTGGAAAGCAGCTCCTGTTAGAGCACTCTCAACACCAGCGACACTCTAGATCTGCTCACCTCAAATGTCTGTTTTTCTATCAAAGTCTTTAAGCATAGGATTAGCACAGTGCTATCCACGTCGAGATAGAAAATGACAAAGTCTTTTGCCATTTAAACAGCAAAGTCTTTAAGCATAGGACTAGTACAGTGCAGTCCTTGCCGAGCTGTAAAATAACAAAAGCCATTTATCACTCCAGGCACAATATTACAGCTTTGAATTGGTAAAATACCAACTCAAGCCAACCTGAAATGAGTAAAAGCAACCCCTGACACAGTGTTTCGCTCTAATTAGAGCTCCTCAGAGAGGTATAGCTTTGTCCAGACACAAGGGAGCACCCAGTATTAAGTCAAAACAAAACCCTTTCAGGCATGGAGTGACACATAAATTATGCAAAAAAGAAGGAGAGAACTCTGGGTAGGTCTCAGTTTAGGTAGAAAGCAGCTCCTGTTAGAGCACTCTCAACACCAGCGACACTCTAGATCTGCTCACCTCAAATGTCTGTTTTTCTATCAAAGTCCTTAAGCATAGGATTAGCACAGTGCTATCCACGCCGAGATATAAAATGACAAAGTCTTTTGCTTTTTAAACAGCAAAGTCTTTAAGCATAGGACTAGTACAGTGCAGTCCTTGCCGGGCTGTAAAATAACAAAAGCCATTTATCACTCCAGGAACAATATTACAGCTTTGAATTGGTAAAATACCAACTCAAGCCAACCTGAAATGAGTAAAAGCAACCCCTGACACAGTGTTTCGCTCTAATTAGAGCTCCTCAGAGAGGTATAGCTTTGTCCAGACACAAGGGAGCACCCAGTATTAAGTCAAAACAAAACCCTTTCAGGCATGGAGTGACGCATAAATTATGCAAAAAAGAAGGAGAGAACTCTGGGTAGGTCTCAGTTTAGGTAGAAAGCAGCTCCTGTTAGAGCACTCTCAACACCAGCGACACTCTAGATCTGCTCACCTCAAATGTCTGTTTTTCTATCAAAGTCCTTAAGCATAGGATTAGCACAGTGCTATCCACGCCGAGATAGAAAATGACAAAGTCTTTTGCCTTTTAAACAGCAAAGTCTTTAAGCATAGGACTAGTACAGTGCAGTCCTTGCCGGGCTGTAAAATAACAAAAGCCATTTATCACTCCAGGAACACTATTACAGCTTTGAATTGGTAAAATACCAACTCAAGCCAACCTGAAATGAGTAAAAGCAACCCCTGACACAGTGTTTCGCTCTAATTAGAGCTCTTCGGAGAGGTATAGCTTTGTCCAGACACAAGGGAGCACCCAGTATTAAGTCAAAACAAAACCCTTTCAGGCATAGAGTGACGCATAAATTATGCAAAAAAGAAGGAGAGAACTCTGGGTAGGTTTCAGTTTAGGTGGAAAGCAGCTCCTGTTAGAGCACTCTCAACACCAGCGACACTCTAGATTTGCTACCTCAAATGTCTGTTTTTCTATCAAAGTCTTTAGCATAGGATTAGCACAGTGCTATCCACGCCGAGATAGAAAATGACAAAGTCTTTTGCCATTTAAACAGCAAAGTCTTTAAGCATAGGACTAGTACAGTGCAGTCCTTGCCGAGCTGTGAAATAACAAAAGCCATTTATCACTCCAGGCACAATATTACAGCTTTGAATTGGTAAATTACCAACTCAAGCCAACCTGAAATGAGTAAAAGCAACCCCTGACACAGTGTTTCGCTCTAATTAGAGCTCTTCAGAGAGGTATAGCTTTGTCCAGACACAAGGGAGCACCCAGTATTAAGTCAAAACAAAACCCTTTCAGGCATAGAGTGACGCATAAATTATGCAAAAAAGAAGGAGAGAACTCTGGGTAGGGCTCAGTTTAGGTGGAAAGCAGCTCCTGTTAGAGCACTCTCAACACCAGCGACACTCTAGATCTGCTCACCTCAAATGTCTGTTTTTCTATCAAAGTCTTTAAGCATAGGATTAGCACAGTGCTATCCACGCCGAGATAGAAAATGACAAAGTCTTTTGCCATTTAAACAGCAAAGTCTTTAAGCAAAGGACTAGTACAGTGCAGTCCTTGCCGAGCTGTAAAATAACAAAAGCCATTTATCACTCCAGGCACAATATTACAGCTTTGAATTGGTAAAATACCAACTCAAGCCAACCTGAAATGAGTAAAAGCAACCCCTGACACAGTGTTTTGCTCTAATGAGAGCTCTTCAGAGAGGTATAGCTTTGTCCAGACACAAAGGAGCACCCAGTATTAAGTCAAAACAAAACACTTTTCGGCATAGAGTGATGCATAACTTATGCAAAAAAGAAGGAGAGAACTCTGGGTAGGTTTCAGTTTAGGTGGAAAGCAGCTCCTGTTAGAGCACTCTCAACACCAGCGACACTCTAGATCTGCTCACCTCAAATGTCTGTTTTTCTATCAAAGTCTTTAAGCATAGGATTCGCACAGTGCTATCCACGCCGAGATAGAAAATGACAAAGTCTTTTGCCATTTAAACAGCAAAGTCTTTAAGCATAGGACTAGTACAGTGCAGTCCTTGCCGAGCTGTAAAATAACAAAAGCCATTTATCACTCCAGGCACAATATTACAGCTTTGAATTGGTAAAATACCAACTCAAGCCAACCTGAAATGAGTAAAAGCAACCCCTGACACAGTGTTTCGCTCTAATTAGAGCTCTTCAGAGAGGTATAGCTTTGTCCAGACACAAGGGAGCACCCAGTATTAAGTCATAACAAAACCCTTTCAGGCATAGAGTGACGCATAAATTATGCAAAAAAGAAGGAGAGAACTCTGGGTAGGTCTCAGTTTAGGTGGAAAGCAGCTCCTGTTAGAGCACTCTCAACACCAGCGACACTCTAGATCTGCTCACCTCAAATGTCTGTTTTTCTATCAAAGTCTTTAAGCATAGGATTAGCACAGTGCTATCCACGTCGAGATAGAAAATGACAAAGTCTTTTGCCATTTAAACAGCAAAGTCTTTAAGCATAGGACTAGTACAGTGCAGTCCTTGCCGAGCTGTAAAATAACAAAAGCCATTTATCACTCCAGGAACAATATTACAGCTTTGAATTGGTAAAATACCAACTCAAGCGAACCTGAAATGAGTAAAAGCAACCCTTGACACAGTGTTTCGCTCTAATTAGAGCTCTTCAGAGAGGTATAGCTTTGTCCAGACACAAGGGAGCACCCAGTATTAAGTCAAAACAAAACCCTTTCAGGCATAGAGTGACGCATAAATTATGCAAAAAAGAAGGAGAGAACTCTGGGTAGGTCTCAGTTTAGGTGGAAAGCAGCTCCTGTTAGAGCACTCTCAACACCAGCGACACTCTAGATCTGCTCACCTCAAATGTCTGTTTTTCTATCAAAGTCTTTAAGCATAGGATTAGCATAGTGCTATCCACGCCGAGATAGAAAATGACAAAGTCTTTTGCCATTTAAACAGCAAAGTCTTTAAGCATAGGACTAGTACAGTGCAGTCCTTGCCGAGCTGTAAAATAACAAAAGCCATTTATCACTCCAGGCACAATATTACAGCTTTGAATTGGTAAAATACCAACTCAAGCCAACCTGAAATGAGTAAAAGCAACCCCTGACACAGTGTTTCGCTCTAATTAGAGCTCCTCAGAGAGGTATAGCTTTGTCCAGACATAAGGGAGCACCCAGTATTAAGTCAAAACAAAACCCTTTCAGGCATGGAGTGACGCATAAATTATGCAAAAAAGAAGGAGAGAACTCTGGGTAGGTCTCAGTTTAGGTAGAAAGCAGCTCCTGTTAGAGCACTCTCAACACCAGCGACACTCTAGATCTGCTCACCTCAAATGTCTGTTTTTCTATCAAAGTCCTTAAGCATAGGATTAGCACAGTGCTATCCACGCCGAGATAGAAAATGACAAAGTCTTTTGCCTTTTAAACAGCAAAGTCTTTAAGCATAGGACTAGTACAGTGCAGTCCTTGCCGGGCTGTAAAATAACAAAAGCCATTTATCACTCCAGGAACAATATTACAGCTTTGAATTGGTAAAATACCAACTCAAGCCAACCTGAAATGAGTAAAAGCAACCCCTGACACAGTGTTTCGCTCTAATTAGAGCTCTTCAGAGAGGTATAGCTTTGTCCAGACACAAGGGAGCACCCAGTATTAAGTCAAAACAAAACCCTTTCAGGCATAGAGTGACGCATAAATTATGCAAAAAAGAAGGAGAGAACTCTGGGTAGGGCTCAGTTTAGGTGGAAAGCAGCTCCTGTTAGAGCACTCTCAACACCAGCGACACTCTAGATCTGCTCACCTCAAATGTCTGTTTTTCTATCAAAGTCTTTAAGCATAGGATTAGCACAGTGCTATCCACGCCGAGATAGAAAATGACAAAGTCTTTTGCCATTTAAACAGCAAAGTCTTTAAGCAAAGGACTAGTACAGTGCAGTCCTTGCCGAGCTGTAAAATAACAAAAGCCATTTATCACTCCAGGCACAATATTACAGCTTTGAATTGGTAAAATACCAACTCAAGCCAACCTGAAATGAGTAAAAGCAACCCCTGACACAGTGTTTTGCTCTAATGAGAGCTCTTCAGAGAGGTATAGCTTTGTCCAGACACAAGGGAGCACCCAGTATTATGTCAAAACAAAACACTTTTCGGCATAGAGTGATGCATAACTTATGCAAAAAAGAAGGAGAGAACTCTGGGTAGGTTTCAGTTTAGGTGGAAAGCAGCTCCTGTTAGAGCACTCTCAACACCAGCGACACTCTAGATCTGCTCACCTCAAATGTCTGTTTTTCTATCAAAGTCTTTAAGCATAGGATTCGCACAGTGCTATCCACGCCGAGATAGAAAATGACAAAGTCTTTTGCCATTTAAACAGCAAAGTCTTTAAGCATAGGACTAGTACAGTGCAGTCCTTGCCGAGCTGTAAAATAACAAAAGCCATTTATCACTCCAGGCACAATATTACAGCTTTGAATTGGTAAAATACCAACTCAAGCCAACCTGAAATGAGTAAAAGCAACCCCTGACACAGTGTTTCGCTCTAATTAGAGCTCTTCAGAGAGGTATAGCTTTGTCCAGACACAAGGGAGCACCCAGTATTAAGTCATAACAAAACCCTTTCAGGCATAGAGTGACGCATAAATTATGCAAAAAAGAAGGAGAGAACTCTGGGTAGGTTTCAGTTTAGGTGGAAAGCAGCTCCTGTTAGAGCACTCTCAACACCAGCGACACTCTAGATCTGCTCACCTCAAATGTCTGTTTTTCTATCAAAGTCTTTAAGCATAGGATTCGCACAGTGCTATCCACGCCGAGATAGAAAATGACAAAGTCTTTTGCCATTTAAACAGCAAAGTCTTTAAGCATAGGACTAGTACAGTGCAGTCCTTGCCGAGCTGTAAAATAACAAAAGCCATTTATCACTCCAGGCACAATATTACAGCTTTGAATTGGTAAAATACCAACTCAAGCCAACCTGAAATGAGTAAAAGCAACCCCTGACACAGTGTTTTGCTCTAATTAGAGCTCTTCAGAGAGGTATAGCTTTGTTCAGACACAAGGGAGCACCCAGTATTAAGTCAAAACAAAACCCTTTCAGGCATAGAGTGACGCATAAATTATGCAAAAAAGAAGGAGAGAACTCTGGGTAGGTTTCAGTTTAGGTGGAAAGCAGCTCCTGTTAGAGCACTCTCAACACCAGCGACACTCTAGATCTGCTCACCTCAAATGTCTGTTTTTCTATCAAAGTCTTTAAGCATAGGATTCGCACAGTGCTATCCACGCCGAGATAGAAAATGACAAAGTCTTTTGCCATTTAAACAGCAAAGTCTTTAAGCATAGGACTAGTACAGTGCAGTCCTTGCCGAGCTGTAAAATAACAAAAGCCATTTATCACTCCAGGCACAATATTACAGCTTTGAATTGGTAAAATACCAACTCAAGCCAACCTGAAATGAGTAAAAGCAACTCCTGACACAGTGTTTTGCTCTAATTTAGAGCTCTTCAGAGAGGTATAGCTTTGTCCAGACACAAGGGAGCACCAAGTATTAAGTCAAAACAAAACCCTTTCAGGCATAGAGTGACGCATGAATTATGCAAAAAAGAAGGAGAGAACTCTGGGTAGGTCTCAGTTTAGGTGGAAAGCAGCTCCTGTTAGAGCACTCTCAACACCAGCGACACTCTAGATCTGCTCACCTCAAATGTCTGTTTTTCTATCAAAGTCTTTAAGCATAGGATTAGCACAGTGCTATCCACGCCGAGATAGAAAATGACAAAGTCTTTTGCCATTTAAACAGCAAAGTCTTTAAGCATAGGACTAGTACAGTGCAGTCCTTGCCGAGCTGTAAAATAACGAAAGACATTTATCACTCCAGGCACAATATTACAGCTTTGAATTGGTAAAATACCAACTCAAGCCAACCTGAAATGAGTAAAAGCAACCCTTGACACAGTGTTTCGCTCTAATTAGAGCTCCTCAGAGAGGTATAGCTTTGTCCAGACACAAGGGAGCACCCAGTATTAAGTCAAAACAAAACCCTTTCAGGCATAGAGTGACGCATAAATTATGCAAAAAAGAAGGAGAGAACTCTGGGTAGGTCTCAGTTTAGGTGGAAAGCAGCTCCTGTTAGAGCACTCTCAACACCAGCGACACTCTAGATCTGCTCACCTCAAATGTCTGTTTTTCTATCAAAGTCTTTAAGCATAGGATTAGCACAGTGCTATCCACGTCGAGATAGAAAATGACAAAGTCTTTTGCCATTTAAACAGCAAAGTCTTTAAGCATAGGACTAGTACAGTGCAGTCCTTGCCGAGCTGTAAAATAACAAAAGCCATTTATCACTCCAGGCACAATATTACAGCTTTGAATTGGTAAAATACCAACTCAAGCCAACCTGAAATGAGTAAAAGCAACCCCTGACACAGTGTTTCGCTCTAATTAGAGCTCCTCAGAGAGGTATAGCTTTGTCCAGACACAAGGGAGCACCCAGTATTAAGTCAAAACAAAACCCTTTCAGGCATGGAGTGACACATAAATTATGCAAAAAAGAAGGAGAGAACTCTGGGTAGGTCTCAGTTTAGGTAGAAAGCAGCTCCTGTTAGAGCACTCTCAACACCAGCGACACTCTAGATCTGCTCACCTCAAATGTCTGTTTTTCTATCAAAGTCCTTAAGCATAGGATTAGCACAGTGCTATCCACGCCGAGATATAAAATGACAAAGTCTTTTGCTTTTTAAACAGCAAAGTCTTTAAGCATAGGACTAGTACAGTGCAGTCCTTGCCGGGCTGTAAAATAACAAAAGCCATTTATCACTCCAGGAACAATATTACAGCTTTGAATTGGTAAAATACCAACTCAAGCCAACCTGAAATGAGTAAAAGCAACCCCTGACACAGTGTTTCGCTCTAATTAGAGCTCCTCAGAGAGGTATAGCTTTGTCCAGACACAAGGGAGCACCCAGTATTAAGTCAAAACAAAACCCTTTCAGGCATGGAGTGACGCATAAATTATGCAAAAAAGAAGGAGAGAACTCTGGGTAGGTCTCAGTTTAGGTAGAAAGCAGCTCCTGTTAGAGCACTCTCAACACCAGCGACACTCTAGATCTGCTCACCTCAAATGTCTGTTTTTCTATCAAAGTCCTTAAGCATAGGATTAGCACAGTGCTATCCACGCCGAGATAGAAAATGACAAAGTCTTTTGCCTTTTAAACAGCAAAGTCTTTAAGCATAGGACTAGTACAGTGCAGTCCTTGCCGGGCTGTAAAATAACAAAAGCCATTTATCACTCCAGGAACACTATTACAGCTTTGAATTGGTAAAATACCAACTCAAGCCAACCTGAAATGAGTAAAAGCAACCCCTGACACAGTGTTTCGCTCTAATTAGAGCTCTTCGGAGAGGTATAGCTTTGTCCAGACACAAGGGAGCACCCAGTATTAAGTCAAAACAAAACCCTTTCAGGCATAGAGTGACGCATAAATTATGCAAAAAAGAAGGAGAGAACTCTGGGTAGGTTTCAGTTTAGGTGGAAAGCAGCTCCTGTTAGAGCACTCTCAACACCAGCGACACTCTAGATTTGCTACCTCAAATGTCTGTTTTTCTATCAAAGTCTTTAGCATAGGATTAGCACAGTGCTATCCACGCCGAGATAGAAAATGACAAAGTCTTTTGCCATTTAAACAGCAAAGTCTTTAAGCATAGGACTAGTACAGTGCAGTCCTTGCCGAGCTGTGAAATAACAAAAGCCATTTATCACTCCAGGCACAATATTACAGCTTTGAATTGGTAAATTACCAACTCAAGCCAACCTGAAATGAGTAAAAGCAACCCCTGACACAGTGTTTCGCTCTAATTAGAGCTCTTCAGAGAGGTATAGCTTTGTCCAGACACAAGGGAGCACCCAGTATTAAGTCAAAACAAAACCCTTTCAGGCATAGAGTGACGCATAAATTATGCAAAAAAGAAGGAGAGAACTCTGGGTAGGGCTCAGTTTAGGTGGAAAGCAGCTCCTGTTAGAGCACTCTCAACACCAGCGACACTCTAGATCTGCTCACCTCAAATGTCTGTTTTTCTATCAAAGTCTTTAAGCATAGGATTAGCACAGTGCTATCCACGCCGAGATAGAAAATGACAAAGTCTTTTGCCATTTAAACAGCAAAGTCTTTAAGCAAAGGACTAGTACAGTGCAGTCCTTGCCGAGCTGTAAAATAACAAAAGCCATTTATCACTCCAGGCACAATATTACAGCTTTGAATTGGTAAAATACCAACTCAAGCCAACCTGAAATGAGTACAAGCAACCCCTGACACAGTGTTTTGCTCTAATGAGAGCTCTTCAGAGAGGTATAGCTTTGTCCAGACACAAAGGAGCACCCAGTATTAAGTCAAAACAAAACACTTTTCGGCATAGAGTGATGCATAACTTATGCAAAAAAGAAGGAGAGAACTCTGGGTAGGTTTCAGTTTAGGTGGAAAGCAGCTCCTGTTAGAGCACTCTCAACACCAGCGACACTCTAGATCTGCTCACCTCAAATGTCTGTTTTTCTATCAAAGTCTTTAAGCATAGGATTCGCACAGTGCTATCCACGCCGAGATAGAAAATGACAAAGTCTTTTGCCATTTAAACAGCAAAGTCTTTAAGCATAGGACTAGTACAGTGCAGTCCTTGCCGAGCTGTAAAATAACAAAAGCCATTTATCACTCCAGGCACAATATTACAGCTTTGAATTGGTAAAATACCAACTCAAGCCAACCTGAAATGAGTAAAAGCAACCCCTGACACAGTGTTTCGCTCTAATTAGAGCTCTTCAGAGAGGTATAGCTTTGTCCAGACACAAGGGAGCACCCAGTATTAAGTCATAACAAAACCCTTTCAGGCATAGAGTGACGCATAAATTATGCAAAAAAGAAGGAGAGAACTCTGGGTAGGTCTCAGTTTAGGTGGAAAGCAGCTCCTGTTAGAGCACTCTCAACACCAGCGACACTCTAGATCTGCTCACCTCAAATGTCTGTTTTTCTATCAAAGTCTTTAAGCATAGGATTAGCACAGTGCTATCCACGTCGAGATAGAAAATGACAAAGTCTTTTGCCATTTAAACAGCAAAGTCTTTAAGCATAGGACTAGTACAGTGCAGTCCTTGCCGAGCTGTAAAATAACAAAAGCCATTTATCACTCCAGGAACAATATTACAGCTTTGAATTGGTAAAATACCAACTCAAGCGAACCTGAAATGAGTAAAAGCAACCCTTGACACAGTGTTTCGCTCTAATTAGAGCTCTTCAGAGAGGTATAGCTTTGTCCAGACACAAGGGAGCACCCAGTATTAAGTCAAAACAAAACCCTTTCAGGCATAGAGTGACGCATAAATTATGCAAAAAAGAAGGAGAGAACTCTGGGTAGGTCTCAGTTTAGGTGGAAAGCAGCTCCTGTTAGAGCACTCTCAACACCAGCGACACTCTAGATCTGCTCACCTCAAATGTCTGTTTTTCTATCAAAGTCTTTAAGCATAGGATTAGCATAGTGCTATCCACGCCGAGATAGAAAATGACAAAGTCTTTTGCCATTTAAACAGCAAAGTCTTTAAGCATAGGACTAGTACAGTGCAGTCCTTGCCGAGCTGTAAAATAACAAAAGCCATTTATCACTCCAGGCACAATATTACAGCTTTGAATTGGTAAAATACCAACTCAAGCCAACCTGAAATGAGTAAAAGCAACCCCTGACACAGTGTTTCGCTCTAATTAGAGCTCCTCAGAGAGGTATAGCTTTGTCCAGACATAAGGGAGCACCCAGTATTAAGTCAAAACAAAACCCTTTCAGGCATGGAGTGACGCATAAATTATGCAAAAAAGAAGGAGAGAACTCTGGGTAGGTCTCAGTTTAGGTAGAAAGCAGCTCCTGTTAGAGCACTCTCAACACCAGCGACACTCTAGATCTGCTCACCTCAAATGTCTGTTTTTCTATCAAAGTCCTTAAGCATAGGATTAGCACAGTGCTATCCACGCCGAGATAGAAAATGACAAAGTCTTTTGCCTTTTAAACAGCAAAGTCTTTAAGCATAGGACTAGTACAGTGCAGTCCTTGCCGGGCTGTAAAATAACAAAAGCCATTTATCACTCCAGGAACAATATTACAGCTTTGAATTGGTAAAATACCAACTCAAGCCAACCTGAAATGAGTAAAAGCAACCCCTGACACAGTGTTTCGCTCTAATTAGAGCTCTTCAGAGAGGTATAGCTTTGTCCAGACACAAGGGAGCACCCAGTATTAAGTCAAAACAAAACCCTTTCAGGCATAGAGTGACGCATAAATTATGCAAAAAAGAAGGAGAGAACTCTGGGTAGGGCTCAGTTTAGGTGGAAAGCAGCTCCTGTTAGAGCACTCTCAACACCAGCGACACTCTAGATCTGCTCACCTCAAATGTCTGTTTTTCTATCAAAGTCTTTAAGCATAGGATTAGCACAGTGCTATCCACGCCGAGATAGAAAATGACAAAGTCTTTTGCCATTTAAACAGCAAAGTCTTTAAGCAAAGGACTAGTACAGTGCAGTCCTTGCCGAGCTGTAAAATAACAAAAGCCATTTATCACTCCAGGCACAATATTACAGCTTTGAATTGGTAAAATACCAACTCAAGCCAACCTGAAATGAGTAAAAGCAACCCCTGACACAGTGTTTTGCTCTAATGAGAGCTCTTCAGAGAGGTATAGCTTTGTCCAGACACAAGGGAGCACCCAGTATTATGTCAAAACAAAACACTTTTCGGCATAGAGTGATGCATAACTTATGCAAAAAAGAAGGAGAGAACTCTGGGTAGGTTTCAGTTTAGGTGGAAAGCAGCTCCTGTTAGAGCACTCTCAACACCAGCGACACTCTAGATCTGCTCACCTCAAATGTCTGTTTTTCTATCAAAGTCTTTAAGCATAGGATTCGCACAGTGCTATCCACGCCGAGATAGAAAATGACAAAGTCTTTTGCCATTTAAACAGCAAAGTCTTTAAGCATAGGACTAGTACAGTGCAGTCCTTGCCGAGCTGTAAAATAACAAAAGCCATTTATCACTCCAGGCACAATATTACAGCTTTGAATTGGTAAAATACCAACTCAAGCCAACCTGAAATGAGTAAAAGCAACCCCTGACACAGTGTTTCGCTCTAATTAGAGCTCTTCAGAGAGGTATAGCTTTGTCCAGACACAAGGGAGCACCCAGTATTAAGTCATAACAAAACCCTTTCAGGCATAGAGTGACGCATAAATTATGCAAAAAAGAAGGAGAGAACTCTGGGTAGGTTTCAGTTTAGGTGGAAAGCAGCTCCTGTTAGAGCACTCTCAACACCAGCGACACTCTAGATCTGCTCACCTCAAATGTCTGTTTTTCTATCAAAGTCTTTAAGCATAGGATTCGCACAGTGCTATCCACGCCGAGATAGAAAATGACAAAGTCTTTTGCCATTTAAACAGCAAAGTCTTTAAGCATAGGACTAGTACAGTGCAGTCCTTGCCGAGCTGTAAAATAACAAAAGCCATTTATCACTCCAGGCACAATATTACAGCTTTGAATTGGTAAAATACCAACTCAAGCCAACCTGAAATGAGTAAAAGCAACCCCTGACACAGTGTTTTGCTCTAATTAGAGCTCTTCAGAGAGGTATAGCTTTGTTCAGACACAAGGGAGCACCCAGTATTAAGTCAAAACAAAACCCTTTCAGGCATAGAGTGACGCATAAATTATGCAAAAAAGAAGGAGAGAACTCTGGGTAGGTTTCAGTTTAGGTGGAAAGCAGCTCCTGTTAGAGCACTCTCAACACCAGCGACACTCTAGATCTGCTCACCTCAAATGTCTGTTTTTCTATCAAAGTCTTTAAGCATAGGATTCGCACAGTGCTATCCACGCCGAGATAGAAAATGACAAAGTCTTTTGCCATTTAAACAGCAAAGTCTTTAAGCATAGGACTAGTACAGTGCAGTCCTTGCCGAGCTGTAAAATAACAAAAGCCATTTATCACTCCAGGCACAATATTACAGCTTTGAATTGGTAAAATACCAACTCAAGCCAACCTGAAATGAGTAAAAGCAACTCCTGACACAGTGTTTTGCTCTAATTTAGAGCTCTTCAGAGAGGTATAGCTTTGTCCAGACACAAGGGAGCACCAAGTATTAAGTCAAAACAAAACCCTTTCAGGCATAGAGTGACGCATGAATTATGCAAAAAAGAAGGAGAGAACTCTGGGTAGGTCTCAGTTTAGGTGGAAAGCAGCTCCTGTTAGAGCACTCTCAACACCAGCGACACTCTAGATCTGCTCACCTCAAATGTCTGTTTTTCTATCAAAGTCTTTAAGCATAGGATTAGCACAGTGCTATCCACGCCGAGATAGAAAATGACAAAGTCTTTTGCCATTTAAACAGCAAAGTCTTTAAGCATAGGACTAGTACAGTGCAGTCCTTGCCGAGCTGTAAAATAACGAAAGACATTTATCACTCCAGGCACAATATTACAGCTTTGAATTGGTAAAATACCAACTCAAGCCAACCTGAAATGAGTAAAAGCAACCCTTGACACAGTGTTTCGCTCTAATTAGAGCTCCTCAGAGAGGTATAGCTTTGTCCAGACACAAGGGAGCACCCAGTATTAAGTCAAAACAAAACCCTTTCAGGCATAGAGTGACGCATAAATTATGCAAAAAAGAAGGAGAGAACTCTGGGTAGGTCTCAGTTTAGGTGGAAAGCAGCTCCTGTTAGAGCACTCTCAACACCAGCGACACTCTAGATCTGCTCACCTCAAATGTCTGTTTTTCTATCAAAGTCTTTAAGCATAGGATTAGCACAGTGCTATCCACGTCGAGATAGAAAATGACAAAGTCTTTTGCCATTTAAACAGCAAAGTCTTTAAGCATAGGACTAGTACAGTGCAGTCCTTGCCGAGCTGTAAAATAACAAAAGCCATTTATCACTCCAGGCACAATATTACAGCTTTGAATTGGTAAAATACCAACTCAAGCCAACCTGAAATGAGTAAAAGCAACCCCTGACACAGTGTTTCGCTCTAATTAGAGCTCCTCAGAGAGGTATAGCTTTGTCCAGACACAAGGGAGCACCCAGTATTAAGTCAAAACAAAACCCTTTCAGGCATGGAGTGACACATAAATTATGCAAAAAAGAAGGAGAGAACTCTGGGTAGGTCTCAGTTTAGGTAGAAAGCAGCTCCTGTTAGAGCACTCTCAACACCAGCGACACTCTAGATCTGCTCACCTCAAATGTCTGTTTTTCTATCAAAGTCCTTAAGCATAGGATTAGCACAGTGCTATCCACGCCGAGATATAAAATGACAAAGTCTTTTGCTTTTTAAACAGCAAAGTCTTTAAGCATAGGACTAGTACAGTGCAGTCCTTGCCGGGCTGTAAAATAACAAAAGCCATTTATCACTCCAGGAACAATATTACAGCTTTGAATTGGTAAAATACCAACTCAAGCCAACCTGAAATGAGTAAAAGCAACCCCTGACACAGTGTTTCGCTCTAATTAGAGCTCCTCAGAGAGGTATAGCTTTGTCCAGACACAAGGGAGCACCCAGTATTAAGTCAAAACAAAACCCTTTCAGGCATGGAGTGACGCATAAATTATGCAAAAAAGAAGGAGAGAACTCTGGGTAGGTCTCAGTTTAGGTAGAAAGCAGCTCCTGTTAGAGCACTCTCAACACCAGCGACACTCTAGATCTGCTCACCTCAAATGTCTGTTTTTCTATCAAAGTCCTTAAGCATAGGATTAGCACAGTGCTATCCACGCCGAGATAGAAAATGACAAAGTCTTTTGCCTTTTAAACAGCAAAGTCTTTAAGCATAGGACTAGTACAGTGCAGTCCTTGCCGGGCTGTAAAATAACAAAAGCCATTTATCACTCCAGGAACACTATTACAGCTTTGAATTGGTAAAATACCAACTCAAGCCAACCTGAAATGAGTAAAAGCAACCCCTGACACAGTGTTTCGCTCTAATTAGAGCTCTTCGGAGAGGTATAGCTTTGTCCAGACACAAGGGAGCACCCAGTATTAAGTCAAAACAAAACCCTTTCAGGCATAGAGTGACGCATAAATTATGCAAAAAAGAAGGAGAGAAC
Source organism: Lissotriton helveticus (assembly GCF_964261635.1). Classification (NCBI taxonomy): domain Eukaryota; kingdom Metazoa; phylum Chordata; class Amphibia; order Caudata; family Salamandridae; genus Lissotriton; species Lissotriton helveticus. Next base: position 141,509,298 of record NC_136073.1, on the reverse strand, counting down.
TCTGGGTAGGTTTCAGTTTAGGTGGAAAGCAGCTCCTGTTAGAGCACTCTCAACACCAGCGACACTCTAGATTTGCTACCTCAAATGTCTGTTTTTCTATCAAAGTCTTTAGCATAGGATTAGCACAGTGCTATCCACGCCGAGATAGAAAATGACAAAGTCTTTTGCCATTTAAACAGCAAAGTCTTTAAGCATAGGACTAGTACAGTGCAGTCCTTGCCGAGCTGTGAAATAACAAAAGCCATTTATCACTCCAGGCACAATATTACAGCTTTGAATTGGTAAATTACCAACTCAAGCCAACCTGAAATGAGTAAAAGCAACCCCTGACACAGTGTTTCGCTCTAATTAGAGCTCTTCAGAGAGGTATAGCTTTGTCCAGACACAAGGGAGCACCCAGTATTAAGTCAAAACAAAACCCTTTCAGGCATAGAGTGACGCATAAATTATGCAAAAAAGAAGGAGAGAACTCTGGGTAGTGCTCAGTTTAGGTGGAAAGCAGCTCCTGTTAGAGCACTCTCAACACCAGCGACACTCTAGATCTGCTCACCTCAAATGTCTGTTTTTCTATCAAAGTCTTTAAGCATAGGATTAGCACAGTGCTATCCACGCCGAGATAGAAAATGACAAAGTCTTTTGCCATTTAAACAGCAAAGTCTTTAAGCAAAGGACTAGTACAGTGCAGTCCTTGCCGAGCTGTAAAATAACAAAAGCCATTTATCACTCCAGGCACAATATTACAGCTTTGAATTGGTAAAATACCAACTCAAGCCAACCTGAAATGAGTAAAAGCAACCCCTGACACAGTGTTTTGCTCTAATGAGAGCTCTTCAGAGAGGTATAGCTTTGTCCAGACACAAAGGAGCACCCAGTATTAAGTCAAAACAAAACACTTTTCGGCATAGAGTGATGCATAACTTATGCAAAAAAGAAGGAGAGAACTCTGGGTAGGTTTCAGTTTAGGTGGAAAGCAGCTCCTGTTAGAGCACTCTCAACACCAGCGACACTCTAGATCTGCTCACCTCAAATGTCTGTTTTTCTATCAAAGTCTTTAAGCATAGGATTCGCACAGTGCTATCCACGCCGAGATAGAAAATGACAAAGTCTTTTGCCATTTAAACAGCAAAGTCTTTAAGCATAGGACTAGTACAGTGCAGTCCTTGCCGAGCTGTAAAATAACAAAAGCCATTTATCACTCCAGGCACAATATTACAGCTTTGAATTGGTAAAATACCAACTCAAGCCAACCTGAAATGAGTAAAAGCAACCCCTGACACAGTGTTTCGCTCTAATTAGAGCTCTTCAGAGAGGTATAGCTTTGTCCAGACACAAGGGAGCACCCAGTATTAAGTCATAACAAAACCCTTTCAGGCATAGAGTGACGCATAAATTATGCAAAAAAGAAGGAGAGAACTCTGGGTAGGTCTCAGTTTAGGTGGAAAGCAGCTCCTGTTAGAGCACTCTCAACACCAGCGACACTCTAGATCTGCTCACCTCAAATGTCTGTTTTTCTATCAAAGTCTTTAAGCATAGGATTAGCACAGTGCTATCCACGTCGAGATAGAAAATGACAAAGTCTTTTGCCATTTAAACAGCAAAGTCTTTAAGCATAGGACTAGTACAGTGCAGTCCTTGCCGAGCTGTAAAATAACAAAAGCCATTTATCACTCCAGGAACAATATTACAGCTTTGAATTGGTAAAATACCAACTCAAGCGAACCTGAAATGAGTAAAAGCAACCCTTGACACAGTGTTTCGCTCTAATTAGAGCTCTTCAGAGAGGTATAGCTTTGTCCAGACACAAGGGAGCACCCAGTATTAAGTCAAAACAAAACCCTTTCAGGCATAGAGTGACGCATAAATTATGCAAAAAAGAAGGAGAGAACTCTGGGTAGGTCTCAGTTTAGGTGGAAAGCAGCTCCTGTTAGAGCACTCTCAACACCAGCGACACTCTAGATCTGCTCACCTCAAATGTCTGTTTTTCTATCAAAGTCTTTAAGCATAGGATTAGCATAGTGCTATCCACGCCGAGATAGAAAATGACAAAGTCTTTTGCCATTTAAACAGCAAAGTCTTTAAGCATAGGACTAGTACAGTGCAGTCCTTGCCGAGCTGTAAAATAACAAAAGCCATTTATCACTCCAGGCACAATATTACAGCTTTGAATTGGTAAAATACCAACTCAAGCCAACCTGAAATGAGTAAAAGCAACCCCTGACACAGTGTTTCGCTCTAATTAGAGCTCCTCAGAGAGGTATAGCTTTGTCCAGACATAAGGGAGCACCCAGTATTAAGTCAAAACAAAACCCTTTCAGGCATGGAGTGACGCATAAATTATGCAAAAAAGAAGGAGAGAACTCTGGGTAGGTCTCAGTTTAGGTAGAAAGCAGCTCCTGTTAGAGCACTCTCAACACCAGCGACACTCTAGATCTGCTCACCTCAAATGTCTGTTTTTCTATCAAAGTCCTTAAGCATAGGATTAGCACAGTGCTATCCACGCCGAGATAGAAAATGACAAAGTCTTTTGCCTTTTAAACAGCAAAGTCTTTAAGCATAGGACTAGTACAGTGCAGTCCTTGCCGGGCTGTAAAATAACAAAAGCCATTTATCACTCCAGGAACAATATTACAGCTTTGAATTGGTAAAATACCAACTCAAGCCAACCTGAAATGAGTAAAAGCAACCCCTGACACAGTGTTTCGCTCTAATTAGAGCTCTTCAGAGAGGTATAGCTTTGTCCAGACACAAGGGAGCACCCAGTATTAAGTCAAAACAAAACCCTTTCAGGCATAGAGTGACGCATAAATTATGCAAAAAAGAAGGAGAGAACTCTGGGTAGGGCTCAGTTTAGGTGGAAAGCAGCTCCTGTTAGAGCACTCTCAACACCAGCGACACTCTAGATCTGCTCACCTCAAATGTCTGTTTTTCTATCAAAGTCTTTAAGCATAGGATTAGCACAGTGCTATCCACGCCGAGATAGAAAATGACAAAGTCTTTTGCCATTTAAACAGCAAAGTCTTTAAGCAAAGGACTAGTACAGTGCAGTCCTTGCCGAGCTGTAAAATAACAAAAGCCATTTATCACTCCAGGCACAATATTACAGCTTTGAATTGGTAAAATACCAACTCAAGCCAACCTGAAATGAGTAAAAGCAACCCCTGACACAGTGTTTTGCTCTAATGAGAGCTCTTCAGAGAGGTATAGCTTTGTCCAGACACAAGGGAGCACCCAGTATTAAGTCAAAACAAAACACTTTTCGGCATAGAGTGATGCATAACTTATGCAAAAAAGAAGGAGAGAACTCTGGGTAGGTTTCAGTTTAGGTGGAAAGCAGCTCCTGTTAGAGCACTCTCAACACCAGCGACACTCTAGATCTGCTCACCTCAAATGTCTGTTTTTCTATCAAAGTCTTTAAGCATAGGATTCGCACAGTGCTATCCACGCCGAGATAGAAAATGACAAAGTCTTTTGCCATTTAAACAGCAAAGTCTTTAAGCATAGGACTAGTACAGTGCAGTCCTTGCCGAGCTGTAAAATAACAAAAGCCATTTATCACTCCAGGCACAATATTACAGCTTTGAATTGGTAAAATACCAACTCAAGCCAACCTGAAATGAGTAAAAGCAACCCCTGACACAGTGTTTCGCTCTAATTAGAGCTCTTCAGAGAGGTATAGCTTTGTCCAGACACAAGGGAGCACCCAGTATTAAGTCATAACAAAACCCTTTCAGGCATAGAGTGACGCATAAATTATGCAAAAAAGAAGGAGAGAACTCTGGGTAGGTCTCAGTTTAGGTGGAAAGCAGCTCCTGTTAGAGCACTCTCAACACCAGCGACACTCTAGATCTGCTCACCTCAAATGTCTGTTTTTCTATCAAAGTCTTTAAGCATAGGATTAGCACAGTGCTATCCACGTCGAGATAGAAAATGACAAAGTCTTTTGCCATTTAAACAGCAAAGTCTTTAAGCATAGGACTAGTACAGTGCAGTCCTTGCCGAGCTGTAAAATAACAAAAGCCATTTATCACTCCAGGAACAATATTACAGCTTTGAATTGGTAAAATACCAACTCAAGCGAACCTGAAATGAGTAAAAGCAACCCTTGACACAGTGTTTCGCTCTAATTAGAGCTCTTCAGAGAGGTATAGCTTTGTCCAGACACAAGGGAGCACCCAGTATTAAGTCAAAACAAAACCCTTTCAGGCATAGAGTGACGCATAAATTATGCAAAAAAGAAGGAGAGAACTCTGGGTAGGTCTCAGTTTAGGTGGAAAGCAGCTCCTGTTAGAGCACTCTCAACACCAGCGACACTCTAGATCTGCTCACCTCAAATGTCTGTTTTTCTATCAAAGTCTTTAAGCATAGGATTAGCATAGTGCTATCCACGCCGAGATAGAAAATGACAAAGTCTTTTGCCATTTAAACAGCAAAGTCTTTAAGCATAGGACTAGTACAGTGCAGTCCTTGCCGAGCTGTAAAATAACAAAAGCCATTTATCACTCCAGGCACAATATTACAGCTTTGAATTGGTAAAATACCAACTCAAGCCAACCTGAAATGAGTAAAAGCAACCCCTGACACAGTGTTTCGCTCTAATTAGAGCTCCTCAGAGAGGTATAGCTTTGTCCAGACATAAGGGAGCACCCAGTATTAAGTCAAAACAAAACCCTTTCAGGCATGGAGTGACGCATAAATTATGCAAAAAAGAAGGAGAGAACTCTGGGTAGGTCTCAGTTTAGGTAGAAAGCAGCTCCTGTTAGAGCACTCTCAACACCAGCGACACTCTAGATCTGCTCACCTCAAATGTCTGTTTTTCTATCAAAGTCCTTAAGCATAGGATTAGCACAGTGCTATCCACGCCGAGATAGAAAATGACAAAGTCTTTTGCCTTTTAAACAGCAAAGTCTTTAAGCATAGGACTAGTACAGTGCAGTCCTTGCCGGGCTGTAAAATAACAAAAGCCATTTATCACTCCAGGAACAATATTACAGCTTTGAATTGGTAAAATACCAACTCAAGCCAACCTGAAATGAGTAAAAGCAACCCCTGACACAGTGTTTCGCTCTAATTAGAGCTCTTCAGAGAGGTATAGCTTTGTCCAGACACAAGGGAGCACCCAGTATTAAGTCAAAACAAAACCCTTTCAGGCATAGAGTGACGCATAAATTATGCAAAAAAGAAGGAGAGAACTCTGGGTAGGTCTCAGTTTAGGTGGAAAGCAGCTCCTGTTAGAGCACTCTCAACACCAGCGACACTCTAGATCTGCTACCTCAAATGTCTGTTTTTCTATCAAAGTCTTTAGCATAGGATTAGCACAGTGCTATCCACGCCGAGATAGAAAATGACAAAGTCTTTTGCCATTTAAACAGCAAAGTCTTTAAGCATAGGACTAGTACAGTGCAGTCCTTGCCGAGCTGTAAAATAACAAAAGCCATTTATCACTCCAGGCACAATATTACAGCTTTGAATTGGTAAATTACCAACTCAAGCCAACCTGAAATGAGTAAAAGCAACCCCTGACACAGTGTTTCGCTCTAATTAGAGCTCTTCAGAGAGGTATAGCTTTGTCCAGACACAAGGGAGCACCCAGTATTAAATCAAAACAAAACCCTTTCAGGCATAGAGTGACGCATAAATTATGCAAAAAAGAAGGAGAGAACTCTGGGTAGGTCTCAGTTTAGGTGGAAAGCAGCTCCTGATAGAGCACTCTCAACACCAGCGACACTCTAGATCTGCTCACCTCAAATGTCTGTTTTTCTATCAAAGTCTTTAAGCATAGGATTAGCACAGTGCTATCCACGCCGAGATAGAAAATGACAAAGTCTTTTGCCATTTAAACAGCAAAGTCTTTAAGCATAGGACTAGTACAGTGCAGTCCTTGCCGAGCTGTAAAATAACAAAAGCCATTTATTACTCCAGGCACAATATTACAGCTTTGAATTGGTAAAATACCAACTCAAGCCAACCTGAAATGAGTAAAAGCAACCCCTGACTCAGTGTTTCGCTCTACTTAGAGCTCTTCGGAGAGGTATAGCTTTGTCCAGACACAAGGGAGCACCCAGTATTAAGTCAAAACAAAACCCCTTCAGGCATAGAGTGACGCATAAATTATGCAAAAAAGAAGGAGAGAACTCTGGGTAGGTCTCAGTTTAGGTGGAAAACAGCTCCTGTTAGAGCACTCTCAACACCAGCGACACTCTAGATCTGCTCACCTCAAATGTCTGTTTTTCTATCAAAGTCTTTAAGCATAGGATTAGCACAGTGCTATCCACGCCGAGATAGAAAATAACAAAGTCTTTTGCCATTTAAACAGCAAAGTCTTTAAGCACAGGACTAGTACAGTGCAGTCCTTGCCGAGCTGTAAAATAACAAAAGCCATTCATCACTCCAGGCACAATATTACAGCTTTGAATTGGTAAAATACCAACTCAAGCCAACCTGAAATGAGTAAAAGCAACCCCTGACACAGTGTTTCGCTCTAATTAGAGCTCTTCAGAGAGGTATAGCTTTGTCCAGACACAAGGGAGCACCCAGTATTAAGTCAAAACAAAACCCTTTCAGGCATAGAGTGACGCATAAATTATGCAAAAAAGAAGGAGAGAACTCTGGGTAGGGCTCAGTTTAGGTGGAAAGCAGCTCCTGTTAGAGCACTCTCAACACCAGCGACACTCTAGATCTGCTCACCTCAAATGTCTGTTTTTCTATCAAAGTCTTTAAGCATAGGATTAGCACAGTGCTATCCACGCCGAGATAGAAAATGACAAAGTCTTTTGCCATTTAAACAGCAAAGTCTTTAAGCATAGGACTAGTACAGTGCAGTCCTTGCCGAGCTGTAAAATAACAAAAGCCATTCATCACTCCAGGCACAATATTACAGCTTTGAATTGGTAAAATACCAACTCAAGCCAAACTGAAATGAGTAAAAGCAACCCCTGACACAGTGTTTCGCTCTAATTAGAGCTCTTCGGAGAGGTATAGCTTTGTCCAGACACAAGGGAGCACCCAGTATTAAGTCAAAACAAAACCCTTTCAGGCATAGAGTGATGCATAAATTATGCAAAAAAGAAGGAGAGAACTCTGGGTAGGTCTCAGTTTAGGTGGAAAACAGCTCCTGTTAGAGCACTCTCAACACCAGCGACACTCTAGATCTGCTCACCTCAAATGTCTGTTTTTCTATCAAAGTCTTTAAGCATAGGATTAGCACAGTGCTATCCACGCCGAGATAGAAAATGACAAAGTCTTTTGCCATTTAAACAGCAAAGTCTTTAAGCACAGGACTAGTACAGTGCAGTCCTTGCCGAGCTGTAAAATAACAAAAGCCATTTATCACTCCAGGCACAATATTACAGCTTTGAATTGGTAAAATACCAACTCAAGCCAACCTGAAATGAGTAAAAGCAACCCCTGACACAGTGTTTCGCTCTAATTAGAGCTCTTCAGAGAGGTATAGCTTTGTCCAGACACAAGGGAGCACCCAGTATTAAGTCAAAACAAAACCCTTTCAGGCATAGAGTGACGCATAAATTATGCAAAAAAGAAGGAGCGAACTCTGGGTAGGTCTCAGTTTAGGTGGAAAGCAGCTCCTGTTAGAGCACTCTCAACACCAGCGACACTCTAGATCTGCTCACCTCAAATGTCTGTTTTTCTATCAAAGTCTTTAAGCATAGGAATAGCACAGTGCTATCCACGCCGAGATAGAAAATGACAAAGTCTTTTGCCATTTAAACAGCAAAGTCTTTAAGCATAGGACTAGTACAGTGCAGTCCTTGCCGAGCTGTAAAATAACAAAAGCCATTCATCACTCCAGGCACAATATTACAGCTTTGAATTGGTAAAATACCAACTCAAGCCAAACTGAAATGAGTAAAAGCAACCCCTGACACAATGTTTCGCTCTAATTAGAGCTCTTCAGAGAGGTATAGCTTTGTCCAGACACAAGGGAGCACCCAGTATTAAGTCAAAACAAAACCCTTTCAGGCATAGAGTGACGCATAAATTATGCAAAAAAGAAGGAGAGAACTTTGGGTAGGTCTCAGTTTAGGTGGAAAGCAGCTCTGTTAGAGCACTCTCAACACCAGCGACACTCTAGATCTGCTCACCTCAAATGTCTGTTTTTCTATCAAAGTCTTTAAGCATAGGATTAGCACAGTGCTATCCACGCCGAGATAGAAAATGACAAAGTCTTTTGCCATTGAAACAGCAAAGTCTTTAAGCATAGGACTAGTACAGTGCAGTCCTTGCCGAGCTGTAAAATAACAAAAGCCATTTATCACTCCAGGCACAATATTACAGCTTTGAATTGGTAAAATACCAACTCAAGCCAACCTGAAATGAGTAAAAGCAACCCCTGACACAGTGTTTCGCTCTAATTAGAGCTCTTCAGAGAGGTATAGCTTTGTTCAGACACAAGGGAGCACCCAATATTAAGTCAAAACAAAACCCTTTCAGGCATAGAGTAACACATAATTATGCAAAAAAGAAGGAGAGAACTCTGGGTAGGTCTCAGTTTAGGTGGAAAGCAGCTCCTGTTAGAGCACTCTCAACACCAGCGACACTCTAGATCTGCACACCTCAAATGTCTGTTTTTCTATCAAAGTCTTTAAGCATAGGATTAGCACAGTGCTATCCACGCCGAGATAGAAAATGACAAAATCTTTTGCCATTTAAACAGCAAAGTCTTTAAGCATAGGACTAGTACAGTGCAGTCCTTGCCGAGCTGTAAAATAACAAAAGCCATTTATCACTCCAGGCACAATATTACAGCTTTGAATTGGTAAAATACCAACTCAAGCCAACCTGAAATGAGTAAAAGCAACCCCTGACACAGTGTTTCGCTCTAATTAGAGCTCTTCAGAGAGGTATAGCTTTGTCCAGATACAAGGGAGCACCCAGTATTAAGTCAAAACAAAACCCTTTCAGGCATAGAGTGACGCATAAATTATGCAAAAAAGAAGGAGAGAACTCTGGGTAGGTCTCATTTTAGGTGGAAAGCAGCTCCTGTTAGAGCACTCTCAACACCAGCGACACTCTAGATCTGCTCAGCTCAAATGTCTGTTTTTCTATCAAAGTCTTTAAGCATAGGATTAGCACAGTGCTATCCACGCCGAGATAGAAAATGACAAAGTCTTTTGCCATTTAAACAGCAAAGTCTTTAAGCATAGGACTAGTACAGTGCAGTCCTTGCCGAGCTGTAAAATAACAAAAGCCATTTATCACTCCAGGCACAATATTACAGCTTTGAATTGGTAAAATACCAACTCAAGCCAACCTGAAATGAGTAAAAGCAACCCCTGACACAGTGTTTTGCTCTAATTAGTGCTCTTCAGAGAGGTATAGCTTTGTCCAGACACAAGGGAGCACCCAGTATTAAGTCAAAACAAAACCCTTTCAGGCATAGAGTGACGCATAAATTATGCAAAAAAGATAAATATATATATAATGATTGCAAAATGGAGCTCACTGGGTGACTAAGGATGTTGTACAACCAAAGCGCATCCTGACCGGAGTGGCCCAATGGATTTATCCCAGAGTGCCGTTTCTTTCTCTGATTTGGGAAGGTTTTGTGGTGACTTAAAAAAGCTCTAGCGTTAGTGCTTTAATGTGCTCCACCAGCGACGAGGAAACAAGTAGATTGCATCCTCACTGGTACGAGTTATCTTAATTCGCTGGTGGATCCCTGTAAGGATTGTTTTTACTAGACAAATTACTGTATTTTATATTTAATATGTGCTTTCATGGTTTTAATGTTTGAAACCGAATAAAAATTATTATTTGATTATAAATACAAATAAATCAACACTACCAAAATATATAATTTTAAAAATAAAAATATTTACATACATTTTCATAATGGAATCTCAATTAGGCATTTATTATGTATAATTAAGTATAATTAAGTAACAGTCAAATATTAATATTTAATTAACTTCCTACAAATCCAACAACTGACACCTAAAACATAATATTTAAAAAAAACTTGTTTTACCTGTTTTACATAATTATTTATCATGTCTATAATTTTTAGAAATGAACTTCATTTATTATTTATTATTATTAATTTTCTACACACCGTTTATACATACAAAAACATCACACACACAAAAAGCTAACTTTTAATATATTACACAATTTACATAATTTTTTCATTTAAAGAATTAATAATATTTAGAAATGTATTATTAACAATACAATTAATTATTAAATAATTCTAGTTTATTTAATCCCACCACATACCCCTCCAAAACCCACAACCCGCTCCTAAAATTTGACAAAACCAAAATTATTTACAAAATGAACATAATTAATTGTCAATTACATTATTAAAATCAATAAAAAATGAATTAATACTTAAATAAAATTAATTTCTTCCCACCCTATACCCCTACAAAACCCACAACCCACACATAAAATGTAATTGACAAAAAATGAATTCCATTATTAACATAATTAATTATCAATTAAAAAATAATACTAAATAAAAACTAAGGGGCTGATTAGAATGGCAGACGGACACCCTAACGGATACAGGACCTCCCGACAGGCTGTCGGCTGTCCCGACAGAGGCATTACAATGCTACTGCCCCCATGACGGTCGCAATGCCTATCTCTGCTGGCTGCAGTACCTGCCACAATGCAAAATGGGGACATCTGACATATCCCTGCACTATGTGGCAGGCATCATGCGGTGCATGCCACATGGTGCAGGGATAGGTAAGGGGCAACATAGGTACCCCCCAAACCCTACAGCTTAGGGCCAGGGGGGCAGAGGGCCTGCTACGGGTCCCCAAAGTCCCTTTCCTCCTGCTTTTTCATGGCACGATAACTGCCATAAAAAGGCGGGCAGAAAGGGACATCATAAACCCACACCTAACATTTAACATTAAACAATCAATTACACAATATTCATAATTGTTTATCAATTTTATAATTAATATTAATTATAAACAATTGTTCATTAATTATAATTAAATCTCTTCCCACTTTATACCCCTATAAACTCACAAACCGCTAAGGTACTAAAAATAACTACTTAAAAATGTAACAACTATATAAAAAACATATGCAATAATTATATAAAACATTTACAATATATACATTTAGATTATATACTTATATGCATAACAATAATTAAAAAATGATATTTTTAACAACAATATTTTTGTAAACATTATTAATGACTCAATATTTTCAATATCTTACTTACCTTAAATCAATATTGTTGACAACGATATTCTTGCAGACAATATTTCCAAATTCACTACATTTTGGACCCAATATTTTGGTCGCATAATATTTTTGTTTTGATATTTTGTCTTAATATCATTTTAATAGTTTTTGGGGTGGCGAGGGTGAGCCCGATGCCTTGTCGCTGAAGACGCAAGCTCCACCCCCTCGTGTCAGGTTGTACGCACGCACACACACTGAAGTGGCCGACCGGGCCCTATCTGCCAACTGTTTTAACACCGGTCATAGAGCCGGAGCTAAAAACGCAATGCTGCTGGTGGCGGTAATTGTGAATGCAGATGGAGGTGTGGTGCTGGCCGCCGCAAGGAAGCAGAGCAGGATGGAGAATGCCAAAGAAAAAGGGAGCAGAATACAGGGAGCCGCCAGATGCCTTGTAGATTTAAGGGGGTCCTTTCTGGCTGAGGATTTGTCTCGCAACACCAGTCCTGCCCAGCTGGGAGTCTTTGTGCAGGCAGTCCCTTTAAACTGAAATAAACCTTGGCAGTGGTTAAGCTCTTTTCCAGAAGACTGCCAGCCGTTTCCCACGAGTCCCTGGTGTCCAAAACTGCTAGTATATCCCACAAATATTTACTGGAAACTTCCTGCTTGCTTACCAGACAAGGATAAAGAACATAGGAAGAAACAAATTGTTCCTCAACTGGTTGGTCAAAGTATGCGACAAATGGTTTTGAGGGCAGCAGGAGTTGGAGCTTCAGCCTCTGCTTTGAGCCCTTCATCCGTGCTAAAGAGGGTGAATAGGAAGGCAGCACAAACATGTATCCTTGCAGTGAGGACAGAGAAGAACTCTTAAAAAAGTGGAACAATAGATAAATCAATCGAGTAGTTGTCTACAGTTCTGTCAATAAGTACGGACTCTTCTCCAATATTTTGCTCAACAGGTCCCCCTGTAGAATTAGCAGCTAATGAAAGGGACACCATGGACTCTAGGGCAGAAGATGTTTTTGTGGCCGAGGCTGTCAATACCTTGGATTTGGTGAGACCGGACACTCTAAAGGCTACTAGCAGTTCGAAAAATACTCAAAGAATGGAGATTGTGCCAATAGTGACATTTACTGGTACTGTTGCGGAGAATGAGCCCGGTAATTCCCATAAGGACTATCCATTATTTGCCAAAAGTCACAAAGTAATGATGAAGGGTCCAATTTATCTCTCAAAGGGATGGGATACAGGCGAAGGATTGTCCAGTGACCTGGGGGTTGCAGCTCTTATGGAGATCCTGCCAAGGCAAAAGATCGATCCAATGGAGGTGGCAGTAGGAAAGACCCTGGCTGTATCACTCTGAAATCCTGACGGAGCGGGCACCATGGGATTATTGCAGGGATCCCCCCAGGGGGTGACGGAAAGATCTGTTAATGCTATGGGACATCAGAAACCACAGCAACATAATGAGATATCAATTGGACTATCAGGGGATAGGGGGTAGCCAGCCCTCGATGCACCAGGTTGAACAGTTTTTCGAAACCATCCTAGCAGAAATTCAAGAGTGTAAAAATGCGCAGGCCCAGGAAATTTCCATTGTTCATCAAAGACTACTTAAAATTGAAGGCATGGTACAGCAGATTCCAGAACAAATAAAAAAACTATCAGATATTGAGGACCATGCTCTGTATTGTGACAATGATATTGCTACTCTAAAAAAAAGAATTCAGGCCTCACAATTGAAAATTGATGAAATGGAGAACTATGCGGGATGATCAAATCTGTGTTTTACAGGGAATCCAGAGGTCAAGGAGCATATAAATGGCCAGTCTTTTTTCTTGTTATACCTGGAAACGTTGATTAAAGAACATATACTTGATAATACGCCAAGAGATCTAACCATAATGAGGGCGCATAGGGTTCCTCTACAATGTTCAGCTGGGTCTAAGTACCCAAGGACAATGATTGTACATTTTTCAGATTTTCGTATCAGAGAAGCCATTGTATATTAGGCAATTCAGAAAAAATAAATGTTGCTATCTGATGGGTCCAGGGTGAGAGTTTTCATCCGATATGTCGGCAATTGCAGCACACCGGCATAGAGAGTTTGTTAGGCTGATTGGCCAGTTCAAGAGTGCAGGAACACAGATTACTCCTATCCAACAGTTCAGATTGAAAATGTTATTCAAAGGTCAATTCCATCTTTGTGCTACTTTGAGGAAGCTAATGCTGTATTACTAACGGTATCTCAAGCAACCAAAACCTAGTGTTACCCAGGGTTAGACTGTCTGCAATTTCACTCTTTATATTGCTCTATATATAGCACTTTATATTATATTTTGCACTGCTATAGCACTTCTCCTTACTTGTAATGGGTGACCAAGATGCAATAGCACTTTAAGATCAGCCTATGAATCATAAATAGCGGTCCATAGGCTGATGTATGGGTAGGAGTAACCCCATGCATGATGCATATGGCACTTTTTTGTGTGATTTTGGATAAGATCATGGAGGAGAAGAATGCACATCTCAGGCAGGATCCCTTGGCTGTTAAAGAGATCATGCAGAGCTTACTACAGTTTCTCTCTGAAGATGGAGAAGCTCTGAAGCACTTCCTCCGCCCAGAGGAGAGTTAAATACAACACTCAGTATATGGTCTATGCTCCTAACGTTCTTTCCTCTGTCCACTCCGCTCTTAAGTGGAGCTCTAAACCTTTACCTAACCATCACTCTGGCCCCATAGACTCCTGCCTCAGCTATCTGAGGAGGACATTCTCTCCCTCCTACTCTCTTACACTGACTCAAGGACTGTCTCCTCCTCCTACCCTACTCTCAACATTCCCTCCATCATCTCCGACCCTGACAGGGAACCTAGTCTTAAGCACAGATAGATGATCAAAGAAAATCTACTCCACATAACCACCTCTCATCATGAAGTGATCACCTCAAACCTGCACATCAAATCAATGCTACTCAACTGTAGATCAGCTGTAAAACATGCAGCAGATATTTCAGAACTCATCATTTCACAAAACCTGGACCTACTTATTCTCACTGAAACTTGGCTCAGCGATACCTCCTCCGCAATTCTTGACATCTTAATCCCCCCTGACTATGCCATTATCAGAAGTGATCAACCTGTTAATACCGGGGGGGGGGCATTGCATGCATGCATCACTCCAACCTCACCTTAGAACAATCTCTATGTTATCCTCCTTGTTAGATTTGGGATCTCTAGTTGACATAGGTAGGTACCTGTGACAAATAGGGTCCCTTGCGTCTAATCAGGGTAAGGTGGTACACTCCTAAAATAATGCCTGCGCACCCTCTTGGCAGTTTGGCACAAGCAGACAGGCTTATCTCAGAGGCAGTGTGTAAAGCATTTGTGAACACATACAGTAATGAAGTGACAACACTACAGATGTACACCACACAGGTTGATTATAAAAATAAGTATCTTTTATATAGATTTAACACAAGACCACAAACGACAAAAATCAACAATACTGTACTTAAAATGGTAGAATTAGCTTAGTTCTCTTTAGATCTTAAAATGCGACACTTTGAGTCAATGTACCTTTAGATGCGTAACACAAGGCAATGAAAGTGTTGCAGGGAAGGTGATGCGGTAGTCTCTTACACACAAGGATGGTGATGCGTTGAAGATCTGGCGCTCTCTTCTTGATGCAACACACTTGCCGGTGATGCGGCGGCGTCTGCTACGACGGCGATCCTCTTCTCCGGCAATGCGAGATGCTTTACACAATGCAAGCCGCGACAGGCCCAGTGACACTCTTCCCAGTGATGTGGCGGCGTCTGCTGAGATGTCGATCCTCTTCTTCGGCGATGAGCCACTGCAGGCCCTGTGACACACTTCCCGGAGATGCGGCGGAGTCTGATGCGACGTCGATCCTCTTCTCTGGTGATGAGCCGCAACAGGCCCTGCGACACGCTTCCCAGTGATGTGCCAGCATCTGCTGCAACATTGATCCTCTCTCCTGGCGATGCGAGGTGCTTTGGTGGCCCTGCGATGACTCAACGTTTCTTCTGCAACACGATTCCCGGTGATGCCACGGAGTTTGCTGCGACGTCGATCCCCTTCTCCAGCGATGCGAGGCACTTCATGTTTTGAAGCGGCAGCGGCAGTTCAGCAACATGCTTTCTGTTCTTGAGTCGCGCTTCCAGCTCCTTGCGACACGCAGTTCCTCAGAAAGTCCAGCACAGCTGCAGGCACCTCCAAAGATCTCTTGGGGAGCTGGTGGTTGAAGTCTGTTGTCCCTGAGACTTCAGCAGGAGGCAAGCTCTTTTCTCAAGCCCTTGGAGATCCTTCAAAGTTGATGAAAGTACACAAAGTTCCTCTCTCCTTTCTTTGGCAGGCAGGTAACCACTGCAGGCCAATCCCCCAAACAGCACTTCAGCTTAGGGATAGTCTCTCCTCAGTCTCGATGGTTCCACTCCTCAGCAAAGGTTTCTTCTTGTTGTCCAAAAGTGATCTTAAGTTCTGGGGTCTGGGTCCCCCTTTTTATCCACAGTTTCTCTTTGTTCTCTGAAGGCAGCAAGGCCTTTGCCTAGTCCAAACCAGTTCTGTACAAAGTAGCAGAGGCAGGCTTGAGTTAGACAAGAAAATACCCACTTTCTAAAAATTGTATTTTCAAACACAGAATGTGAAAACCAACTTCAATAAAAGATGTATTTTATCATTCTGAGTTCAGGCATACTAAACTCGAATTTCTACCTTGTTCCCTGAGTCAGTTAGGATTATAAGATGTAATAATCCCACTGCCCATTCTGGCCTATGGGGAATAGATAGCCTTGCAAAAGAGAAAAACGAAAATGACTGTAATTCACTATTAGGACATGCCACACACATCAGGCCTTGTCCTACCTTATACTAACAATGCACCCTGCCCATGGGCCTACCCTAGGGGTGTCTGACATGAAGAAAAGGGAACGTTTAGGGACTGGTAAGTGGGTGAATGTGCCCAGTCAACATGGCAGTACCAGATTGCCACAGGCTCGGCAATGCCAAGCCTTAGACACACTTTTACTGGCTGCTTCTGTGGGTAGTACAACCAGTGCTGCAAGCCCACTGGCAGCATTTGGATTTACCAGCCCTGGGCACCCCTGGTGCATGGTACTATGGTCGGACAAGTAAACAAAATCAGCCAATCATGGAGTCACTAATCCATACATCAATTTTACAATAGGGAGAGCATATGCACTTTGGCACTGATCAGCAGTGGTAAAGTGCCTAGAGATATAGAAAACCAACAAAAACAGGTCAGACAAAATACAGGAGGAAGGCAAAAAGTTCAGGGATGACCCAGCAAAAAGGGCCAAGTCCAACACTCCTGTAAATAACTGGTCACAGAAATCTGGAATAAAGGCAGGAAGGTTTGTGTACTGCACTCCATCTATTATCTACCGGGTGGCAATCTGGTCTTCATAGAGCAAACCATGGAGGTCATTAGCTTGAACTCGGATTAACTCTGCCACATCTTCCTCGGTGGCTTTAACCTTCACTGGAATGACACAAATTATCCGATAGTCTGCTCTTTAAGTCTTTCCTCTCGGACCTTAACCTCTCACAGCTATGCAAAGGCCCTACACACAATAAGGGTGCTACTCTCGATCTGATAATTGCTAAAAACAATAGCATACAGGTAGGTAACATCTTACCCTGTGACTGGTCGGATCATCATCAAACTCCTCTCCTCATCTAGGAAAAGGGCTTGGATTGGCAGGGACAACCCGCCGAAGCTAAACAACTGACACACAATATGAGAGACCTCAACTTTAATTCGCTAACCTCAATCACAAAAAAATAGACTACAAACCCCCCATCATGACCAACCTGGACGATCTCTTCGATCACTACATTAACATGGTGTCTAACATTCTTGATAATATTGCACCGAAGCAATTCAACCCTGGTTTAATGGTGTCCTAAATGATGAGCGGCGCAATCATAGACTCTCAGAGAGACTCTGGAGAAACATGCCCTCCACCACTAGTCTCACTCAACTTAGGAAAGTAAGAAGTGCTTACAACAAACACATCTGCGTAGCTAAAATAGACCACTTCAAGCGCTTAGAGACCCCTGGGTGATAAGGCGCTCTACAAATCGAAAATACAAATACAAATACAAATACTTGAGGACTCAGCTGGATAGAGATAAAAATAGACCAAGAAACTTTATGAAATCATCAATGAACAAGCTAACCATTCTTCCAACCCTATCACTTCTCCGGTTTCCTTGCTTCCTTGTGGTGATGACTTCACTGTTCACTTCTTTTAAACAACAAGGAAAATCGATCTGTCACTCCAACTCTGAGGCCCCCGAAACCATCTGCTTTTTCAGTTGAGATGATAGAATCCGCGACAATATCATCACCCTTAGGATGTTCTCTCAAGAATAATGCCTCTTGAAATTCCTTTCTTCTCCATAATGTCAAGGAGCTTCTACACAACATGGCGTCCCTTAAACCCTCCAACCAGTTTAGTGATCCTTTACCTGCCAAGCTTTTTAAAAAGCTTAATTCAGCCATTCTCTCTCTTAGGTCCAGGATCTTACAGGGAAAGATACCTGACTGCCTCAAGGTCGGTCAAGTTACTCCCATCCCTAAGAAACCCAACGTGGACCTGTTGGATCCTAACAACTTCAGACCTATCACCTGCATTATGACAGTAGCTAACCTGCTCAAAATATTTGTCCACTCGCAGCTATGCAAACACATTGAGAAATATCAACTCCTTGACCCCCCATCAGTCAGGTTTCCGATCAGGCCACAGTACTGAAACTGCACTAACCCACATTGTAGATGACGCCTTGAGATCTCGTGGAAGAGGTGTGGCGCAGCGAACAGGGTGCGTGACTCCGGACTACAGGGTTTACAGTTTGATCGCTGGAATCGGCGGCAGGTTAGCCGAGCACCATTTGACTCTGAGCAATAGCTCGCTTAATCTTCCTGAAGGCCCCAAGCGCCGGGACACCACTTCAGAGGTAGCTGTACGCTTTACAAATACAGATATTTCATTTCATCCCCTGGCCAAAATGTCCCTTGTCTCCTGATCCTTCTGGACCTATCTTTAGCCATTGATATCGTCAAACATGAGAACCTGATTGATCTTCTTCAACATAGGATGGGTTTCTCGGGCCCGGTCCTAAATTGGTTAACCTCTTTCCTCCATAACCGCACACAAAGTATTAAAAAAAAAGTCCCTTGCTTCCAGTACCCCTGTCACGTTAGGAGTACCTCAAGGATCCGCACACACTTCAACCTTTTCTTTTTTAATTCTTTTTATTAAACAAGAATACAAGATTCAGATGATCATCATATACATGTTATCAATACAGGATAAACATGTGTTACAGGTATCCCAAGGCATGGCACATATCTTTATCAGTTACTAGCTGTTACCATCCATACACTCGAGGGATATATCAACATCTCATCGCCCGGGCAGTTTCTGGAACACTCCTTATTACACTGCCCATTGGCCTCTATACTTTGCCCACGCCCCCATATCTTTTCTCCTTGACGTGGGCAGCCCAACTCTGATTAACCACTTGCCCTGCCCCCTAGGACCAATCCAAATCCTTCTTCCCAGCATTTAAAGTGGGGGCCGTCAATGCCCCAACATGCCTGGGCTATGTTCCTGTTGGCCACCCCCCTGCTAAGGCCAGCCAGGGCTTGGCCCATTGTGGCACGTCGTCTCTCCAGTTACTCCCAGAATATGCCATCTCGGCTCTAGCGGGACATTCTCTCCCACCACCGCCATCATCACTCGGGCAATACCTTCCCAATACATTTGAATTATGGGCCAAGACCACAATATGTGAAAGAAGGACCCTTTCTCACCACACCCTCTAGCACTAGTGGTTAAATTGTAAAAAATGAAGTGCCGGGGCTCTCATCAGGATGCAGCTTGCACCAGCCCATTTCACCTGATAACGCCACCTAAAATAAAACAAACTGTTAACCATGAGAGTGGGGAAAGGATGTGGCATAATGGCCAGAGCTGCAGACTTCGTACCTGAGTAACCAGGTTTAGTTTAGTTGTCAGCTCAACATCCTGTGATTCTGAACAAATAACTTAATCTCCTTGTAAATTAGCACGTGCTTAACTGGTGCTGATGAAAAGCACTAGTGTTGATTATTAAGGGCCAGTGCTGAGCGCTAGAAACCACCGGCTCAAATTAAGCACTGACTTTGCCATGTTCTACCTAACCCTACTACAGTGAACCCATGGTTTTCTGGCAATAGGAGGAACTAGAAGATTCTCAAGGGAACATTCAGAGAGCTTCAGATATACACTAAGAGAGCTACATTTGTCAATTCATATCATTTCAGGTCAACATCGGATACATCAAAAACATCATGACTTTCAGACTTGAAGCTTCTGGAAAAACAAATTTAACATTTGTAGGTGTGCTGGATTTACCCTTCAGAAGAAACAAACGACAATTTCTTTCTAACAAAGGAGAATTTGTAAGTTTGACCCTCATCTATTATCCAGAGTAGTTCCTTTACTCCAGGACAAGATTTTGTGGGTTTACAGTAAACTGAGAATTTCTATGTTAACAAATTCAGTGCAGTTTCTGGGAAACGTAGGTAGCCTGTGTGAATGAATTCTTCGGCCACGTACACTTAGAGGCTGGCATAAGGATGCCATCCTTTTGAAGAAGACAGACAGGTTTGTCTCTCCGGTGTCACGTTCAAATCATAACATGCCTTAGTCACACAGATTTCCCTTTCAAGGTGGTACTGTCTCACTTTCAAGACATAAAATATACCATTTTGTATTTTTTTGACCTTTTTCTTACTTAAAATTCATTCTTATGCTAAATATATTTGACGTTGCTCGTTTATTTAACCCCTACCTCCCAAGTGCTGCCGTCAGCCAATGGCCGACGGAGCCCAAGCCACTCTTTAGAACGCCCACACCACGGTGGAAAAACCGCCGCGGTTAAGGCGTTAAGTAAAATGCCTACTTGTTTTTTCGTACAAAAAACATTTTTCTTAGACTGTTTTGGTTCAAATACTACATAATGTCATACATTCACAACCATAATTCATATTCAGAGTTTCAATTTGAAATGGAACCGCATAGTCCATTTAAGTGAACACCTAGAAGGAAAGTGGGGCTGCATAAATCTAAATTGAAAGCTAGCCTGTCCATCGTATACATGTATCCATCGCTTTTTAATGAAAATTAGGATAATCATAAGAACCTCCATTACCTTATCTTTCGAATTTTGCAAATAGGCAGTTTCCTGATGAAGGCAGCAGTGCCGAAACGCGTGTAGTTCCTATTCTGCTGCTTTCCATCATCAAATCATCAATTTGTCTATTAACTTATTGCATACTATTCATCATTATGATTTTCTGGTTTGAGTTGAAAAGTCATGTATTGAAACTCTGAATATGAATTATGGTTGTGTATGTATGACATTATGTAGTATTTGAACCAAAACAGTTTAAGAAAAAAGTTTTTTGTACGAAAAAACAAGAATGAATTATATCATGAGCCTATAAAAATGAATGAAAGCAAAATAAATATATTTTTCCATATTAAGTTGTAAACTATCTATATATGCACCTAGACTATATGTGTCCTTGTTGGAAATGATTGTTTGCTATTGCTTATTTTACCTAATTAGTCTCTAGTCCCTACGTATAGCAAGTCTATTTGTTTAGTAGTGGTCCCCATGTTTTTCTAAAAATTATACAGGAATAATATACAGGAATGTTTGGAAAAGGTATAAAAAGCAGCACTAGAAAAATATAACCTATTGACTTTGTCAGTGTATGTTTCTAAGCCTTCGAAACTTGGAGAACAGGTGCTTAGACACTGTAAGTATACTGTGGATTAATGCTTCATGCAAATTGATTGACCACATTTACACCGCGCACCCTATCCTGGCATCCCCTTGGTTTACGCTTAGCTTGTGGCAATGAATACATTTTGATAAAATCCTATAGCCAACAGGACCACAGAAAGCCTCCTGAGACCCTTCTGAAACACGACAAAATAATTTTGCAAGATTAAAGTATGACATGCTGTAGCGCATTCTTTCTAGCTTTCTCTGCCACGGAGCAGGGCCATGTGCCCGCTACACAGAAAAAAGCAAGTTCTAGCCTTTCTTCTTCAACTTTTTCATTAACCAGCTAAACCTCTGCAAATTAATCTGGAGGTGGCACCTTTGGGTACTCAGTCATGTGTATTAACCCCATCCGCGCTAAGCGTTTTACCGCTCTGCGCTAAAGATTTGCAATTACCGGGTTACATGACGAGCTCAGCTCGTCATGAGCGTACGACAGGCGTGGAAGGGGTTAAGGTGCTAGATCTGGATCGCATACCACGCTACCTCTATCATAGGACATAATTGGCCCCATATTAGAATGCAACTCATGCGCAAGGTTGGATTTTTTTTGTGGGGCGAAAACTCACAAGAAAAAACAGACACAGCTGGATACATGTCAAGCACCTCCTGCGCTTACCAAATCTAGACTGGTCAGCTTTATGGTCTGAAAGGAAAATGAGCTTGCAGCAAACTTGTTAAAGTGCTCTTATGTTAAATTAGTTTAACTTCAGATGGAGGTTGAAAGCAGGGGGTAGTTAAGGCATTTTATTTGAGGGCTTCCAGGATCCTTTCCCATTGGATCTCTTCTAACAGCTGGTTCAGAATTGCTGCAATGCTCTCAGGCCTGGGACTCGTCACTCAGGGTTTCACTTCACAGTTCACTTCATGCGTATGAAGTGAACTGTGAAGTGAAACACCGAGTGACAAGTCCAAGTCCTGCCCTCAGCAATCATTCCTTCCGGCGTGGGCCACAGGCACTTGATTATGTGCAAGTACAATGCCACTGCCTGGGACAGGACAGGAGCAAGCTTGAAGAAGGACAGGGGCCAGTGCAGGGCCTTTAGCTTTACCCCAGATGTCATGTGGAGCCTAGCGGGAGCCGGAGCTACCACGCCGGTGGCCGTCACGCCATGCAACCCATGACGCTCAAGAAAAAAAAAGCAGCGTTAGTAATGGCTTCTACTTGCGGTTACTGGTGGTGTTGGGCAGCCGGGCACTGGCCTGCCTGCCTGCCTTTTTTTGATAAGCATTTCACACAAAAAATGCCGCCCCACCTTATTTGTTAGCTCTTACTGATAAGCAACACATCAATCCTAATTAGATATGTTCGGTATATTTATTTTTACCTTTTCTTCAAGTACCTTTTGAAAACAATTTTTGGTTTTATGTCAGAGTAAAAACACAGCACATAAACTGTATACAAACAACAATTTGACCATAACATTTACCAAAAAACAGAAGACATTACTACATAAAAATACAATCACTATACACAACATAGCATATATATCTATTTCCACTTGTTCCAAAGGGCAAGTCACAATTCCTCGCCTAAATGACCATCAATGATTTGAAATGTAAGGAACAATAATGGACAAAATCACAGTTAGAAGGAGATATCAAGACACATCAATTCTATGGGTCAATAGTTATTAATATTTTTTAGTTTCCATCTCCTCTTTGCCGACGCGTTTCGAACTCCATACAGCTGTTATGGGTTCTCCTCAGGGCCTTGTCACTTCTATCTGCATGTGTGTAAGGAAAAAAGAACACTGTTTCAGTGTCTATTCCCATAGCCTCATGTTAACATACCGCTTATACCACCTTTAAAATCCATGTTACCTTAACTGTAGCCAGCCGTAGTTATCCTATATCTGGGTCTTTAGTCTTTAGAGCTGCAATTCTAAGGGACATTCAGAAATCCCGTTTAGTATCAGTGTCACTAATCACCCTGCGGTTACTTTTAGCAAAAACACTACCAGACATACCTTTAGTTTAGCTTGAAGGTACGTATGCGGGCATCTCCCTATGATGCGGTGATGTTTTGACCTAGGAGGAAGGCCAAATCAATTTTCACTAGAAAGCTTGGGTCAAATCTCAACCGTATTGGGTAGCTTATTAGCGCCTTCATACCTGATGGAGGACACCGCGGGCCTCGGGGACGGCTTAAATTAGTGTCACAACTTTCATCTAGAAAGATCAGTCTCCCAATATGCGCAACGCGCACTTGTTCCCGTGTGTGTTCACACTCCGGTTCCTTATGTGCCCCGCACACTTTTATCCGTCTTTGTTTGCTCCGGTTCAAGGGCTGTTTAAAAGATAAACCAGAGCCTGCCGCACATCCCTACCCCGCAGAACAAAATCCATCCCCCTGCCCAATCAGAGTCCCGCCCACCGGCAAGGGACACCTTTACAAAAGCATATTCAAAATGCGCATTGTGACTGCCATGACTGAATCACTGTGTGGATCTGATCACATTGGATTCATTCGTGGATTAAATATATCATGAGTTGGAGGGTCTGGACCAGTATGTGATGCGATGAGTCAGTGAGGTAATTACCCGGAAACGACCAGCACAAATTAAGCACTGTCTAGCGCACTCATCTGTCGTGCAATTACCCATTCGGACTTGAACCATTCGTGAGGCATAGGATCTATGGAGAATACGGAGCTGGACAAGCCTAAAGCGTGCCTTAATAGCTACTTCTCTGGGGCTCTGTAAGGCTTTGGCCCAGTCATCGACCTCGAGTAGGACCACATCCGATTCCCAGGCCTCTCACAGCGGGCCCATGCAGTCTGGGGAGTTGTTCACAAGTTTTTTTTATATGTGAGGGATATTGCTTTGTCAATCATGGGGTCTAGGAGGAGACGGTCCTCAAGTGGTAAATACTCCGGTATCGGAGTCCCATCCTTCAGATGACAATGAAGCTCATGGCGCAGCTGGTGATATTCAAATGTATTCCCCCCTCCCCATTTGGAACCCCTTCTGCTAGATATCAAAGTCTGTCATTTTATCTCCCTTCCAGACATCCCCCAATAGGTCAATCTCAGCAAGGCTCCATTTCCGAAAGCCCTTCAATCGCTTCAGTTCCCCCAGGTAATCTCCCTCTCATAGAGGGGTCTGATCCATGAGTTTAGCCCCCCATCCTGGCATCATGCTTGCCTTATGCTACAAGTCAATAACTGTTCGAGTATGTACCGGGAGGAGTGAATTACCTCTCCCCCTCGGATACAGCCCTGCCAAATAGCTTCTGTTTAGCATTACTAGTTGGTCCACTCTATTCTCCGGCTCCTCGAGCGGCCAGAAAACCCATCCGTTAATATTGACGAGTTGGGAGGCCCAATAATATTTTCTAAGATCAGTAACAGCCAGTCCTCCGTCATACACTCCTCTCTGGAGTTTTCGAAGCACAATCCTGGGGCTGCCACTCCCCCCCCCCCCTCCACCCACAGCAGTGTACGCTGTTCGGACTCAACCGAACGGACGAATGCCTCCTGTATCCGGCACGGGGTATTCTGAACCACATACAGTAAACATGAGAGGGCCATCATCTTAAAATAAAACACTCTGCCAGCAAGGGAGACATGTAGCCATCTCCAGTGAGTAATTTCGTCTCTCAGGCAAGCTTATTGTGCCTGCACATTTAGTCGCAAGAACTCATCCTCCGATTTTGTTATCCATATACTCCCAGATATTTAAACATCTCTTTACGGACCAGCTCCAAGCATACCGACGTCAGTGGTGGGAGCTCTCCCATCAATCAGAACACTAGGGATTTATCCCAATTGACACAGTATCCAGAATATGTGCCGAAAAACTGTATTATATGGATAATTCGGTGGAACGTTTGTCGTGGTCTGTGGGCATACAACAGAATATCGTCCGCATATGAAGATATGTGCTCTTCAAAGCCTCCCCCGAGATCAATGCCTCTTACCAGTGGGTCCCCTGTATCCAGACCGCTAATAGTTCCAATGCTAACACAAATAGCATCGGTGACAACGGGCATCCCTGCAGCGTGCCCCGATGAAGCATGAAA
This sequence comes from Lissotriton helveticus, assembly GCF_964261635.1. Taxonomy (NCBI): domain Eukaryota; kingdom Metazoa; phylum Chordata; class Amphibia; order Caudata; family Salamandridae; genus Lissotriton; species Lissotriton helveticus. Next base: position 141,484,226 of record NC_136073.1, on the reverse strand, counting down.
GCTCGGGATATATTCCCGTTGACACAAATTCGTGCCATTGGAGTGGTATATAATCCACTGCTGTAGATTGGGGCCCATCCCGACGTCATCTAGGACAGCGAATAGGTATGCCAATTTGATTCTGTCAAAGGCCATCTTCGCATTGAGTGACAGGTGGGCGGCAGGCACATCTATCTGATTTTGCGTCATATGTATTACGCCATAAAGATGTCGCAGATTAAGCCTGGTGCTCCTATCTGGCATGAAGCTAGAATGATCTGGATGGATTAAGGATTGAATAACCCGACTCAATCGATTTGTGATAACTTTGGCCAATACTTTGGCTTCAAAGTTCAAGAGAGAGATACGCCTATAGGAGCTACAGAGATCATTTTCCTTTATTGAGGATGACCACTATGGTCACCATCCTCACATCCTTCAGGTGTTGGCCTTCATCTCTTGCACGCAGGAACATATTAAGCATATGCGGGGCAAGTTTGCCCGCCACACATTTATATATTTCTGTGGGGAGCCCATTTCGGCCCGCCGCTTTCCCGGACTGTGGGTCCCATATGCATTTTCTACTTCCTCTGTGGTGAAGTCCGAGTCTAGCATCCCAAGCATCTGCAACGTCATATATTTTAGCACTTCATAGGACTCTTCCACCCCTGCATAGTCTGTGATTGGTATATATTCCCATAGTACTCAGCAAAGACATCCGCTAATTCTGCACCTGTACCTCCCCATACACCATTTTCTGTTCTAATTTTGGAGACCCAGTTATGACTCCTAGCCTTCTTGTCAAGCCAAGCAGTCAGCTTGTTGGCCTTATCTCCCAAGTCGTAAATCTTTCTCTGTGTGGCTAACGCATGTGTGCAAGCAGCGTTTTCTTCTAAGTCTCTGAGTTCTTTTTGCTTAAGCCTGAGTATGTGTGTGTGTCCGGTGTCTCCCACTGAGTCGGGGCCAATTACCAGTTTGAGAGTTGGGATTGTGGCACCTCCAAAAGTCCGTCAGCCCTTATGCTCCCATGAATGTGTGCAAAGTTCGGAGATCCCGAACCCCAGGGGAATTTACATCCCTATCCATGTCCGGGGACATTGTATCATTCATATCCCCCCAAGAATCAGGTCCCCTGCGGCGGTGCAAGTAGTAGCTTACTAAGGTTGGGGAGTGTAGTACTATGCAGTCGTAGGGGTATGTACACTGAGCAAGTATTCACCACCTGTCCCTCCCACTTCCCAGACAGGGCAATGAATCGTCCAAAGGGGTCGCACCAGGTACGATGCACAACAAAAGGTACCGAATTTTTAATAAGTATGGCGGTACTCCTAGAGATCGTGGTGAAGCCGGCGTGTGCATGGAGTGTATAGCCAAAGCGATTAAGTGCCAAATACTTAGTGCCTTGGAGATGTGTGTCTTATATGCACACTATGTCCGGGGAGTGCCTACGCAAGAGAGAATTGTCAGTTTTATAGCTTGTCATGCAGCCATTTGGGAACCCTATGTGTCCCTCCCCTCCTCCTTCGCCACAACCCCCGATCAGGGCCCCTCCCCCCTCGAGTGACATGTGAAGCGTATTGCCTCAAGTCTCGATCCACAGCAATGTTTCTGAAGCAAAAACAACCCAACAAACAATAGGAAAACCCTTAACAGAACCCCACCCTGCTAACCTGCCTTGTAGGTCTGTACCTACCTACATCCCCAATAGCAGAGCGCCTGTCGCCCTAATGAACAAGGAACTAGTTTAGGCCTGCTAGTCACCACCACCCGATAGTACCCACCCTGGGCCTGCAATTTCAGCAAACCACCCATAGGACGGCTGGAGCATACACAACACTGGCCAGTCTGGCCAGGTCCCGGGCTTCAGTGCCAATTGAGCATGAGCATTAGCCCCTGGCTAGAAAGGAGAATCTATACTTTGAGTCCTGCACATACCATGTAACAGACCACTGAGATGAGTCCAGTCCCTCACTTCCCGGAGTATCTCGCTTCACTCATGGCGCTCCCGGCCCGGGAGATCCTGGATCTGGACTCTGACCGTGCCCCCTCTTTGCGTGGACTCAGAGACTCGAGATTACGGTAGCGACTCCCATGCCAGTCCATCTCATTTTGCCATCTGTGTGACCGGGGCGGACCCCATCCAGCCATTGTTGGACCTCCACAGGTGACGTGAAGAGCCAGAATTTGTCACCCTCTATTACCTTAAGCTTGGACGGGAAAAACAATGTATTTGAGTCCTTTCTCCCTAAGGGCACATTTCACCCCATCAAATGTGCCCCTCTCCTGCTGCACTTTCAGAGTAAAATCTGGGAAGAACCGAACTGTTGCGTTCTCATAGGCGAGGTCACCTCTCACTCTGGCCATCTGCAAAATTGCATCCTGGTCTCAGAAGTTTAGGCTACACACTATAATTGTCTATGGGGGGGCCCAGGCTTCGGCTTAGGGATCGGAACTCTGTGCGCCCTCTCCACATAAAATAGAGGGGACAATCTCTTGGGCTTCAGGTGGTTTAAAATACGATCTTCAATGAAGGGGTCCATAATGGGAGCCTCCACTCTGGCGCTCCCACCACCCAAATGTTATTACAGCAGTCCCCCCCTTCCTGATCATCCAGCTGCAACACGATCAGCTTATGTTGGTGTGCCAGTTTTTGCTGCATTCTTCCAGCTTGGACGCCGCCGACTGGAGCTCCCCTATGTTTTCCTCGGTCACTGTAACCCCCTGCAAGATTTTCCGCATGTCCGCCCTCATTAAGTTCATCTCAATTGCAGCCTTGTCGATTTTCATTTCCAGGTTTGTACCCACTGATTGAATCGCCGTCATGATTGAACTAAGGGATGTCTCATCTCCGGCCGGTTTGTCACCATACACCCCCTCTTTGGAATTCAGCTGTCGAGGGACAGCATATTTATCCAGTTTGTTAGATTGGACTGTGGTCGGGCCCATTTTGGTTTAGTCATAGCAGAGATCACTCTGGTTGGTGACGAGAGTTACTTTCTCACCCCACCAGGTCACTTCGTGTCACCACTCTGGCTTGCCACTACCCTCCTGGCATCACAGGCACACTGTCCAGGGACGATGTCTCTCCTCCTTCTTATGTCACAAAGCGATCTGCCTGCAGCTCTCACGAACACAAAGAAGGAATGGGTGCAGTAGAGGAATGCAGTCACCCCCGGATGTTGCTTTGGCTGACTATTGTCACCATCGAGACCCCCACTGGATCCGTACTGGTTTATTTAATTTTCCTATGGGTAGAAGAATGAACCAACCTTTACCAGCCGTGGTAGCGGTAAAATAGAGGGCTCGTAGGTGTGCCTATGTCTCTCCTCAATCCGTCCTTTGAAGGCCCCTGTCCACCACACTGTGCCTGGCCTCACCTCATCAGTCTGCTGCAACGTAGTTCACGACCCACAATTTGAGGGGCCCCCAGATGCTTCACCCCAGTCCGGGCCTCACAATGCGGATAATAAGTTGAAGCTGTTCCGGATCTGACGGACCAGTTACGAGCGTGTCTGAATCCCTGGCCCCACTTTGGCACTGAACAGGGGAGGGGGCCCCCAGATGTCACTGCTCGGCACCCCGTACTCCAATGCAGGGTCCATTCACTGTCACCTCCCACTCGGCTGCGCAGATACGGGTCCACGGGCACCACATAGCGACCACCCGCAGGGGACAATCCAGCCGGCTTCATGCTATAAGGGGCGCTTCATTGGTGTTACATGGACTGACCTGTCCCGGGACCTCATCCCATGGCTGACGAGTTCAGCACCAGCCGCAGGCCGTTGATCCCGGATCTCGAGTAGCGAGGATCCCAAGCCGCTCGCTCAGCATGCGTGCTGGCAGATCACGCGACTCCGCCCCTTCTCCATTCAGAGCTCATCCCTGTACTCTGGAAGGGCCCGTCTTTGTTGCAATCAGGGCACTGCAGCACCGGGACCAATAGACACCCCGACCGCTGCAGAACTTTGCCGGGGGAGCAGCACCGATTAAATCCATCCTCCAGCTGCAGGATAAGTGGCAGATATGTCGGGCTTTATCGCTGGCCTAGACGGACCTGAAGAGTTAGGCAGCCACACCCTCCCATCTTCGACCTTTATATGGAACCACTTTCTGTCATTCTGAACCTTGCTAACATTCATTATCACATGTATGCGGATGACACACAATTGTACCTGAAGATCTTCTTTTGATCTCCCCCCCCCCAAATCACTCCGATCTACTGGGCAAATAAGCTTGAACTCTCTGGGTCTGGTCGGAACTTTAGAAGTATGTCGACCCTACTCTTGAAACCACCAAGATTCAAAAAGAATAATTCTTACAATCTTACTTTCTCCAGTCTGGCTCCAAGAATCTTGAACTCCCTGCTTTAAGAGATCAGATCCAATCCTTCCACAGTATCTTTCAAGAAACTTGTCAAACTGCTACACTTGAACGCACTAAATAGCATCAACTGACTCTCATGTTCTTGTTTTGTTAATATTTTGATTCTTATTGTAATACACGAGTTCGCTTTATTGTATGCTGGTATGTTAAACGGTTTTCGTGCTCAAGGACACCTCTAATACCCCCAACTGTTAACTGTCTCTGTTTCCCACTCTGTTGTAACCTCACTTACTGTCCCATTCAGTTTGTTACACTTGTTTCTTACCATTTCTGTACAGCGCTCTGATACCTGTATGGGTCTTGTTCGTACTTTATAAAACTTTTCAAATAAAAATAAATACCCAAATATATGAGAAGTGTTTTATTACCATACGGTCCTTTTTGGGATAAAGAGTGTGTGTCCTTGGATATAGGTTAATGTATGGATTGGCGACTGCCAGTCTGTATAAGTTAAAAACAGCATAAGCACTTTCTTGCCCATCTGCACTTAAGGATCAGCCTACAGATCATAATTAGAGGTTCATAGCTGGATATATGGTGAGGAGTAACCCTAAGGGTCAACTCCATCTATGTACCACTCTTGTGGTAGCTCATACTGTATTACTAATAGGGACTCAAGTAACCAAAACCTAGTGGTACCCAGGGGTCAGAGAAGGTGAGTAAGAGACGGTGGCGGGGGCCAAGGAAGTTTTTGAGAAGTCCTTGAGATGTGCTATGTTGGAAATAGTTATATCTGTGCGTAACTTGTATACTAAGTTTGTCATATTAAGGAACCTCTGCAAAAAATTTTGGTTCAGATTGTTAGCACTTGTACACTTTATATTTCACCCTACACGGCACTTTAGATTACTGCTATAGCACTTTTTCTTACTTGAAATGGGCAACCAAGATAGTCTCTATGCATATGGCACTTTTGCTATTCTGCTCTATATCTATATACCTAAGAAGTGTTCTACAACCACATGACCCTTTTGGGAGCTAAAATGTGTGATTTCGGATATAAGCTAATGTATCGATTGGCAGGTGCAGTCTGTATAAGTCATAAACAGCCCAAGCACTTTTTCATCAAACTGTCAGCACTTTAATATGCTATAGGGAGGTTCATGAAGGTGATATTTTTCATCACAGGGGGTTGTAAGTGTGTGGTTTGGTGCCAGGTCAAGGCATCAAAAAAATGTTGGGTGGGCCGAAGAGGGGAGTTAAGGGCCATTCCCCTCTTTGGTTGGGTCAGGGGCGGGGGGTTGTAAGGGGGGTGTGCGGGTAAAAAGGAGCAAGATGAGCAGATCAGAAATGGGTAAGGTTCAAGAGCAAAATGAGAGAAGGGTGTGAGGTGGCAGTTGTGGTAAATTTGGAGTGTTAGGATATGGATCCATTTTATCCAGCACAGAACAACACGGAAATACTAAGGAGAATAAATAAAGTTAAGGGTAGATGAGCATTCTTTTTTGTGAATGTGTATTGTCTACATTTAAGGAATGGCACAGAGGATGAAAATAATGTTATTCAATGTAAATGGACTTTTAAATGTCCGAAAAAGTGGGGCATTGTTAAATTGTTTAGGTTCCTTTTCTCCTGAGGTAATATTTCTACAAGAAACGCATCTTAAGTCTAACTCTCCTAAACTGTCATTGCCAAGAAAATATTCAGAAGCATATTTTACATCAGTTAATATGGCGGTACGGGGAGTTGGTATTCTGTTTTCGAGTTGCTTGGATTGGGAGGTGAAAGAAGTGATCCGCAATGATGAAGCAACATGGATCTGGATTAAGTTTAAAGTTGCTGGGATCTTTTTCAATTTTTTGAACTACGCTGGGCCCATATTTGATGAGGTTAAAACCTTAGAACAGATTTATGATACGTTAATAAATGCAAAAGGCAGCATAGTTATGGGGTGGTATTTTAACTTTATACAAGACATACGATTAAATTACTCAAATAAAGCTAAGCAACAGTTCAAACCAAAGACCTTGAAATGTATAAAAATTTTGAAGGAAGATTTTACCCTAATAGATCCCTGGTGCGCATATCACCCATGTACTAACACCACGTATGCCATTACAACGCAGGTATTACTACACGATGTAATGACAACGACACACCATTACATCTCATACTTTTACCACAACTATGCTTTTACCACGCATGCCATTACAACGCAAAGGCATGCGTGGTAAAGCTATAGTCGCGGTAAAAGTTTGCAAGGTAAGTGACTGCCCTACCCCTACACAACCCTCTCCCGACCCCCAGTCCAATCCCTACAATAACACTACACTACCCTGAACAACCCCCTGACACTACCCTAAACAAAACACTACACAACCACTACAACACTACCCTAAACCCTAAAACACTACACAAACAGTACCCTAAAACACTACACAAACACTACCCTTAACCCTAAAGCACTACACTACACAAACACTACAACACTACCCATAAACCTAAAACACTACACAAACATTACAACACTACCGTAAACCCTAAAAGGCTACACTGCAACACTTCCCTAAACCCTAAAACACTGCACTACAACACTACCCTAAAACACTACACTACACAAACACTACAACAATACCCTAAACCCTAAAACACTACACTACACTACCCTAAAACACTACATTACACAAAGACTACATCACTACCCTAAACCCTAAAACACTACAATTCAACACTACCCAAACCCTAAAACACTACACTAAAACACTACCCTAAACCCTTAAACACTACACTACACAAACACTACAACACTACCCTAAAACACTACTCTACAACACTACCCTAAACCCTAAAACACTACACCACACAAACACTACACTACCCTAAACCCTAAAACACTACACTACAACACTACCCTAAAACACTGCACTACAACACTACCCTAAACCCTAAAACACTACACTGCAACACTACCCTAAACCCCTACACTACACAAACACTACAACACTATCCTAAACCCTAAAACACTACAGTACACAAACACTACAACATTACCCTAAACCTCCCACTACCCACACTACTCCCACCCCTACATTGCCCCAAACCCTAAAACACTACGACACTACAGCACTACCCTAAAAAACACACTACCCACACTACTCCCAACCCTACACTACCCCAACCCTAAAACACTACAACACTACCCTAAAGCATCCACTACACACACTACTCCCATCCCTACACTACCCCAAGCACAATCACCCTTACCTCTCTTTCCTCTGGGTTCCTCTCTAGCGACACCTTCTCTTCTCCCGTGTCCTGCATCCTGCTTCACGGCGGTGCATGTCATTGTGAGGAAATGGAAAAGCCCAAGTTTCGTCTCAACGAGGTGAATCGGCATTAGATCGCATGCGTTGTAACAGCGCATGCGATGTAATGGTACGCATAGTAACGGTACGCGTAGTTACATCTCATGCGTTGTAACGCATGCGATGTAATGGCAACGCAGAGTAAAATACGTGTTGTGATTCCTGTTTCCCAAAATGGAGAGGTCAAGTGGATGGGTATATATATTTTTTACATGCCCTACTTTACAAAACCTTTTGGAGGAGGCCTTCAAGTTTATTAGTGACTAGCAGCCCGTCCCGACGTTGTCCGGGTATGAATTGCTGCCGGCCAGTAGTATATTGTTTTGTAGGATTTCGTTTTGATAGCATTTCTTATCTGTGACAGGCCTGTGAAACGCTCCGATTCACAGTGCACTGCTGATGCACTTAAGAGTGCGCGTTCAGTAGTGTGTGAACGCGATTTTCCCTACTTTATTTTTCCTTGCAATATTATATAGCTCGAACTCGAGAACATGGCATGAGCACAATTTACATTACAGAAGAACACATTCATTTGTGGTAGGCACGGGGAGACAAAGCGATTTGCCTGGAATCACAGGATGTTGAGCTGATGCCGAGATTCGAACGCAGCTCCCCAGCTCTAAAGTTCGCAATTCTAGAACATGTGGCGGGAGGTGTGTCTAAAAGTGTATGTCGGTGCTGGCCATCAATTAGAGAGACCTGTGCATTTTTAAAATGGGTGGTGAAAAAATATGAGTATGTTGCTGGAGATGTGGGCCGCCGTGCCACTAATGTACTTACCGGGGGAGGGTAAACACCCATTATTCCGCAACTTTATTTCCACATACCATCACTCCACATACTTTCATTACGAAAGTACCATGACTCCGCAATGCCATTATAACGCATGGCATTACATTTTATATGCTTTTACCACGCATACATTTACAACGAAATTCGTTGTAAATGCATGAATGGTAAAAGCATGTTTTTTTAATGTTTGGATAAGGTAAGTATGGGTATAGGGGTATATGTGTTGGGGTACTGAGGTATATGTTTTGGGGTGTTTGGGTATTTTAAGGGTTCAGATATAGTTTTGGGTTATGGGGTACAGGGGTAGTTTTAGGGTTTAGGGATAGGTATGGGTTTTGGGGTACAGGGGTATTTTTAGGGTTGAGGGCTAGGTTTGGGTTTTGGGGTATAGGGGTATTTTTAGGGTTCAGGGGTAGGTTTGGGTTTTGGGGTACAGGGGTATTTTAAGGGTTCAGGGCTAGGTTTGGTTTTTGGGGTACAGGTGTATTTTTAGGGTTCAGGTCTAGGTTTGGGTTTTAGGGTACAGGGGTATTTTAGGGTTCAGGAGTAGGTTTGGGTTTTGGGGTACAGGGTTATTTTTAGGGTTCAGGGCTAGGTTTGGGTGTTGGGGTACAGGGGTATTTTTAGGGTTCAGGGCTAAGTTTGGCTTTTGGGGTACAGGGGTATTTTAAGGGTTCAAGGCTAGGTTTGGGTTTTGGGGTACAGGTGTATTTTAGGGTTCAGGGGTGGTTTTGGCATACAGTGGTATTTTTAGGGTTCAGGGCTAGGTTTGGGTTTTGGGGTACATGGTTATTTTTAGGGTTCAGGGGTAGGTTTGGGTTTTGAGTTACAGGGATATTTATAGGGTTCAGGGCTAGGTTTTGGGTTTTGGGGTCCAGGGGTATTTTTAGGGTTTAGGGATAGGTTTGGGTTTTGGGGTACAGGGTATATTTATAGGGTTAAGATGGGTTAGTGTTTACAGGTGTTGGGGTATTTTAAGGAGTAAGGGTGGGTTATGATTATGGGGTGCAGGGGTATTTAAAGGGAGCAGGGTGGGATTAGCACTCGATATGAGACATGGCATGAAGGGCGGAACGTACCACACGCCCCCAGCGTTTGTCACGCCCCCAGCACAACACAGACACGCCCACAAGGGACTACTTTGCTGACACGTTCTTTTACCTTTTAAATGTATATGGTGGGCGTCTGCATAGCCTATGTCCTTCTGCTACAACTGCCCTTTCTAACGCTGTATTGGGTGTTGTGATTGGTGCTGTGGTTCCTGAGATTACCCGCCTCAAAGGTTTGGGCTCTCTCTTTATTATATTAGTATAGATTGCATAGCTGGGCCTATTCTTCCATCCATCTGGGTGGTCCTATTTGGCATTTGCAAGGCAGGACCACAGATATAAAAATACCAACAACATTGTATCTCCTCTGCAGTAGCGGTAGCTAGGTCCTTGTTACGGCAGAATTGGAGATCATCTAACGTACCAACAATGGGGCAGAGGCTTGCCAAGTTGGACAGGACTTATCTGTTTGAGGAGGAATGTGCAAAGAGAGTAGGGGCACTCCATAGATTTAAGGCTACGTGAGCAGGATACTCTTCTGTTTCTTCCTCAATATGAGTATGGCAATTTACTGCTACTGGTGAAAAAGGCCAACGGTGTTTTATGGCATATTTATTGCAACTGTTTTTTAGGGTATTTGATGCACTATGTGTTTTGATAAAAAGTTTTAAGGTGATGCAATTATTTGTAATATGAATTTCCCTGTATGTGGTGCTAAATTAACTTAAGGATTATGCTTTGTGAATTGTTTTATCTGATCCATACTTGCGGTTTGCACATTACTGTATTTCTTTCTCCTGTGACCTGTCTCTTTTTCTTGCTCAATAAAAAAAATATATATAAAAAAAGAATATCATCTTTATTGATTTGACGCATGGCACTTGGCACTTTGGAACTTTCTTGCATTTAATGCTTCTCATATTGCACTCCCTTTTTCTAGAGACCCTATGTCTCATGTTCTGAGTGATTTTACCCCAAGGCCTTTTTAATGTGGGTTTATGGTATCTATCTTCTGTTCACATTTGATGGATCTGTAAAGATTTTAGTTAACCATGCAATATATTTTTAATTAATTAAAAAACTGGTTGTCAATGTGAGCAGTGCAGAAGTGGGAACATAACGCACACAGCAAGCTCGCGCACACAAAATAATGAATTACTCTATATGAATACTAAAACCTTAGCCATATTCATATTAAGGAAATGTATTCAAGCACACATACCATGTTAATAAACTTGCCAGGGCATGTTAGATATATCATAAATATAATGGCCTATAGAGGCACATTTGAGTTCCAACATCACAAAACCCCAAGCATTTGTGTTCTGCTGCTCACTCTGAGTTGTTCTGGAGTATGGCTCCTTCATTGCTCTTTATGGCAAACTGTTTTTTTTATTATCACAATGTATCTTTGTAGATTCCCCAATTTGTAATTGCCCTAATAAAATGTTTCTAGGTTAGCCACTGGACTTATCTTTCAACTAGACCTCCTTTTTGTGTTTAAAGTCTGTCACATTTTCCAAGATCCATTGAGAAACTGATAACTTTTTTGGGCATAAATGTGATATTGAGCAACTGTTCTCCCACATTGTATATGCACTATGATTTCATGGGCCATGCAGCTGTACAAACCCTGGCTTCTGCACCTAGGAGGGAGGGGGGGTGTTAAGCTACCCCTTTGTCCCTCAGAACTGAAGGAACATCAGATGTTGAAACCCTACCAGTCCTCACACCATGAGAATGTATTCATGCTTTGCCAAGATTACTGTTTGTGATTGTACAAAGCTTAACATACTAAATCAGCTGTCTGCACACGTCTGACTCGGCTATTTCAATGTATGTCAATGTAGTTCATACATTATATAAAGATTGCACCAGCTGCATCTGGCAGAGCATACTTGGAAGCTGACTGCTTACTATCTCTCAAGCTTTAGTTTAAATAAACAGACCCCCACAACGGTGTTTGTTTGCCGTCTACCATTCACAGACAAGTATAACTGATTTGTGCATGGCCAGGATAGGTTTGAAGAGCAGCAACGGATGTGAGCTTCGACAAGATGCATGGAAGAATGAGCTAATGTACCTTGCACAATTCAGTAAACCATTCCATAAGGGATTCAATCTCAAAATAGTTCCCCTGAAAATGTTTTGTGAACTGCATAGTCATTACTTGTATTACCCTGCATGGTTAGGATATAAATCATCATTTGCCCTAACCTTGAGTAAGTACTGCTTACACCATAAAGAGAGCACTAGCAGTCCCTTCAGTAGAACGTGTGTGCATGCCAAATGTTATATGATACAGATATTTTTGTGTGGAGCAAGCAGCTACTCCCAGCCAGACCAGTTGAAACTGTCCTTTGAAGGATGTGGCTGAGTTGTGGGGATGGTGATGTTGTAACGCAGCACTCTTAAACCTTGGATATATTGGATCACTGGGTTTTCTGGAGTTCATAGACAGATGGCAGCAAACTGATGTGAAGGGCCAGTCTTGGGTGCAATCCCAGGCTGCCTAGTTTCATATGGGTGCACAGGGAACTGATCTAGTGAACTGCTTTAATCATTTTATTTGTTCCGGGCTGCTGGCAGCTGTTGAATCCTTTCAGGCTCTTCATGAATCTTGCTCCAGTCTCCCTTCATATTCCTTTCTTCCCATCACCTTTCCTTTTCCCGCCCCTCTCACCCCGACCCTCACCCGGCCTCTCAGCACGTATTTGGCCCTGATGGAAACATGCTTGGGTATGGTATGAATGACCGAGGACATTGGGAATTATGTGATCACACAGACAGGTCACTTCTCTGAGGTAATCAGCAGGGACCTGATATGTGAAAAAAAGGGTTGCCTGCTGAGATCACCAGCAGCACCCTGGAGGGGACATTGAAGAGGATCAAGAGAGATGCCAAATTTGGTTACACCCATGGCTCTAGCTGAGCAATGTCCAGCTCTCTGATGTAACAAAGTTCCACAAAACACACCAAGTCCTGTAAGTGCCAAAATATATATCTGTGGCCCTTTCCCTTTATGAATGTAAAAAAACGGTTTCTTGGGAAATAGGCAGTGGTCTGGGGAATGCTTCCAACCCTTAAACAAACTTTTCAAAAAAAGATGTATTTTATGTAAAGGCAATCAGATATATGTTGGGCTGCTGACCCTTGCAGGCTACCATCCCGGTGGGTGCCACCAATTGGAATGTGTTGTATTTTGCGATCTACCTCATTAATCATGAGGTAGGCAACATTATGACACAATTGAAACTTTATTAACCAACCTATTAAAGGCTGCTTGATAAGGCTGTGGACAGATAGTGAGTGGCAATGCCCTGAAGAGCACAACAAAGAGACAATCCCATTCTTTCTGCTTGCACAGAAAGTTCCCTCAAGCACTTGAAAAATGAAAGCCATTTCTTCTGAGAAATGGGTGGTTGAATGATTTTCCTGTGCAATGCAACACTGGTTGAACTTGTAAGATGCATGAATCAATGTAGTGAGCATAGAACATGAACAGAGATTGACACTGAATTCTCAGTCATGTTGCCTTCAAAGGGGAAACAACCCATAGTGTACATTAGCACTCAACATGAAATGGTGGCTCTTCTGAGATGATCTTGTTATGCTAGGTTCCTATGGATACAGTGGGAGCCCTTAGGATAGAGGAATAGGCTGGGTGGATCTGTGTGACCTAGCCCCGAAGGAAATAAGACATCTGAACCAGTAAAGAACTGTATCCCCACTACCTGTCCCAGTCTCAGTCCCTTTCCATTAGGTAGGAGCGCACTGCAACATCCTGAGGTGCAAAACAGCTGAATTGATTCCAGAGTAGATGCAGGAGGAATGGGGAAATTGGCTCCCCAAGCCTTTGAGGTAAATCTCATCAGTAAGCCTAAATGACCCCCTTGCATGTAGATGATCCATGTCAAACTAGTGTAAACTCATGCAGAATAAATGTTAGATGAGCAATGCTTGCTTTTCCTGTAGTAAAAGATACTGCTTCATCTTCCTTGGCCTAGAAGTAGTCCATGTGGTCATTCACAAATTGACACTACTCCATTTTCTGTTGCTCTTAGTTATGTGTCTGGCATTGTTGACTGCTACTATAAGAGTGACGAGAACATCCAGACGGATCCAGAACTTCAAGCGTGGGTATGGGAGATTTTCAGAAAAGGCTTCCTGAAGAGGAAATCCTCAGGTACAATTGGCTGAACTTCTTGCCAAGACTTTGTTGCTCGTCTTCCCCATGACATTCTTCTCACTGATTGTAGCTTGACATTCGTTCCACATGAAATTCAACATGATTGTGAAATCTAAAAGATCTAGAAACATTTTTGCTTGAATTGTCATCTAAAGTTCAGCAACAAAAAGTTTAAACTCTCTTTAGAACATTATACTGCTGAGAGTTCCATTGATGACAAAGAAGTGGCTCAGGGCTTATAATGGCTGGTATTAGCCTTCTGCTCCGAGTGTCCAATGATTGTCTTTCTATATATCTCTTTTTAACTTAAAACATTCTACCCTCAGAGGGTGCAGTGTTCTAATAGCCTTGTAGCCCTTCTGCCACAGGCTTCACCAGTTTTTAAAGGCCATCTCCCTCATGTTCTGGCCTTTTAACTAGTATTACCCTTGGCAGCAGGCTACAAGGCTATATTGAAATATAGGATGAATTTGGACCATTTCAGTGAATACTGCAATGATAATATTTGTTTTGGAACTCAAGCTTATCTATAGTGCTGTACTGTTTTTCAGTGCACTATGACTTGGAAGATACTTCCTTCCGACAATGCCCAGAATGCCACCGAATTTTAGCACACTATTGTGAACCCGTTGAAACTTTGCCAAAACTAAATATCCCACAGGCATACAATTTAATGCACAAAACTACAAACCTACCATTATGCCACTAAGCTGTCTCTGAAGATACACACATGTGGCCCATGGGACACAGGATCTGACACAGTTAAACATCTTATGAGTTATCATATATTTTTCTGGTATTGTCCAGACAGGAGTCCCGTCCAAGCTACACACCCACTCTGAACTGATCAAGTATCTGACTATGGTGATTTTCACAAGTTCCGCTCAGCATGCTGCTGTCAACAGTGGGCAGGTAATTGTAAATATGCTTCTATTACTGTAGGTGGTGGGGGAAAATAACCATGGGAATGTAATGGTTTAGAAAACTGATCTTTGCTATCCACATCTAAAAAAACATAAATGTGCAGGAGAACAAGCACAGCTAGGGTATCAGTACTCTGCTGTATTGAGGCTAGGTTTGCACTATATAAAAAATACATATATATTTCATTATAAGAGAGCAGTAGGTCAAATTGTAAATCTGTGAACTTAGGAGTTCACCTGAGGAGTTCCAGAGATTTCCTAGAGAGCATTGCTCTTGGTGAAAAGGTTACATTTATCATATATCTGAAAGTCTTCACTAATGTGTCTGGTGCACCCTTCAATAGTTAAATTCCAAATCAGAAAGGAGACCAGAGGGGCAGCGTTTACACATGGTGAGCCATCATTTTCCCCAGTGATTGCCAGTAATCAAGCAGCACTTTGAAATATAGCATCGTACCTGCTGAGAAATAGAAGACTCAAGTGGGCGAATTAACTTTCCTATAATTTTGGAAGTACCCTTTGATCAGTGATTATTTACAGCATCCCTTGGTTTGTGAAAATGCTTTGTATATAAGCTCCATCTGATATTCTGACTCCTGATTGAAACACATACTGTTCCAACCTTCTCTCCAATGGTGATTTGATACCTAACAAATAAAGTTTTCCTGCCTAAATTCTTGTTTCTATCTAACAGTGACATTTTGTGATGTAGCATATGCTGTTTTTTCAAATGACAACATTGGATCTCTTAGCAAAATATGAGAATACATAATAAAAATGATTACAACTTTCAGCTGTTGCTTTTTCTTTCTTGTTGGTCTTGTGCCAATATAGTTTGATTTCATTTCCTGGATGCCAAACAGTCCCAGCACAATGCGGCAACCGCCCCCCAAGACCAAAGGCAAAGCAACAATGAAAAGTGTCCTTGAGGTCCTGCCCAAGGTGGGCACTACTGCCTCCACAATGGTAACTGTCAGGCTCCTGAGTAACGAGCCTGGGGACACGGTAAGCAACCTATTCTCTCCTTATATACCAAGAGTTCCACATTTTGGGGAAACAGCACCTCCATGCATATAAAGCACCTGTAAAAATAAGACAGGGCAATAACTATGGCACATTTAACTTATAAATAATACAGCATAACATTACATAAGATAAGAAAGGCCTCATACTCAAATTATACAAGATGGTTTATCAAACCCACATAGAGCTGTGAATCAAACACAAGTCAGCTCATTTTCATTTGCATGCATTAGTCTGTTGGCTCCGATTACATTTTGGCCAGATTTGTTCAAGTCTTTTGATGGAATGGGTGCCCCTTACCTTGGCCTGGGCTAGCTCTGACTCAAATACTTATCGGATAGCAGCCCACCACTCTACTGTCCTTGGGGGTAAAGGGGAGGCCATACTCTGGCAATACAGAGTCTAGCATAGACATTCATCTGTCTCAGACTAACATCAGATTCCATTTTGTAACACAGCATGATCTCCTTATGTGTATCCAAGGCAATGAGTTAAAAGTTGAGTCACCCCTATCCAGAAATCTTGTTAATAAGGGCAAGTGGCAAAGGTGTTCGGGCTGGACTGTTCCCATGAGGCACAGGGTCAAGGCTGATTTGCATATGGCCATGTCTGAATTGGGGTGGTGTGGTGAGCAAAAAAACGATGGATTTAGGCCCAGATCTCTGTACTGGGGTGAATGTATGACATTGTTCTGCATTCTGTCCATCAACTGTTGTTTTTGCATTTGTCACCCCGAGTGGGGCGGGTATGCTCAGACATGAGTCCCGTGCTCTCCACACCACTGGATCCCCTCGCACCCAGAAACCATAACATTTTTAGCCGACCTCTCCACCTTGGGCCTTGAAATAAGGGCCCTACACATATAGGAGGCCATACATTGGACATACTCTTTTCCAACTGTTCCAATATACGGTGTTATCCGGCTACCCAAATAAGTTGGTCTGACCACTATTTAGTGGAATTCTCCTTATTGGGAGTACTTAAACCCTCCCATAAGCCTCCGCTCCCACCAATTGGGCGACGACAGTGGCACAAAATAACAGTAGAAGAGCTACAGAGGGTATGGAAGAGACCTATCTTCACTGAGATAGATAGTGTGGACTCGGCTCTTTCCAAACTTACTGACTCCCTCATAAAGGCAGCAGATACACTGGCACCATTAAAATTGCATAAACAACATCCCACCTCTAAGCAAGAAATATGGTATACCGAAGCACTTAGAGTAGAGAAACAGGGATGTAGAAAGATTGAGAAGAAATGGAGGAAAACCCGAACTCAGGAGAATAAAAAGGCACACCAAGAGGCCCAATCGAATTACTATAAGAATATTAGGATGGCAAGGAAAAATAGTCTTATCCAGCAACTTGATGAAGCAGACAATTCCTCTAAAGAACTTTATAAAATACTACAGACCTTCGTAAAACCGACAGCCTGTGAAAGTTCGGATGAGTTCTATCAGTCTCTTTGTGACGACATCGCTCTGTTTTTTTAGAACAAAATAAACACGATCTATGATAAAATCATGACAGCCTCCAGTTATACGAACAGTTTTTCTGACCCACTCAAATCATCCAAATCTGGGGACCACTCATTTACCATTTTCCCATCAATTAATGATACTGATTTCTTCAATCTTATCAGTCACATAAAATCTGGGTCTCCGGATGACTTTCGACCCGCCAAAATGATTGCCTCCCTGAGTACTTTGATTGGACCTGAGGTCAAATCTATATTAAACCTCTCTCTCAAGGAAGGGCGGGTACGTATGGAGTGGAAGAAAGCGGTGGTGAACCCTATTCGTAAGAACACGGCACACCCATGGACGGATCTTTCCAACCTCCGACCCATCTCCCTCTTGCCATATTCTAGCAAGATGGCCGAGAAGCATGTGAACACCTGTCTGTCAAAATACATTGAGGCAGCGGGGGTCTGGACTCCTCTCAATCGGGGTTTAGACCCAATCACAGCACCAAATCTGCCCTCCTCTCAGTGACCGATACGATCCGGATGGCACTAGATGGAGGGGGCTCGATGATTCTGGTGCTGTTAGATTTGTCCGCTGCCTTCGACATGGTGTCACATGAGATTCTTCTCGGCCGCCTGCGGGAGGTGGGCATAGGGGGTGTAGCTCTGTCCTGGGTAGAGAGTTTTCTCACAGGCCGCTCACAAGGCGTCAGATTGGGCTCCCTTCAATCCATCTCTAGGGAGCTCACCAAGGGAGTGCCACAAGGCTCATGTCTAAGCCCTACACTATTTAATGTGTATGTGGCCCCCTTGGCTGGCATTGTGAGAGAATATGGGTTCACTCCGGTGTCCTATGCTGACGACACCTAGCTTCTGTTCCCTTTCCAGTCCCTCACCCCATCAATAAGAAAATCTTTTGCGGATGGTATGAGGGCGGTCTCAAACTGGATGGCCACAAACTGCCTTCAGTGCAATGTGGGCAAAACAGAGGTGATGTTATTCAGAGAGGCCCCGCTTCTATGGTCCCCAGAATGGTGGCCTTTAGATCTTGGGCCAGTGCCGAGTCCAAAACAAACCGTTAAAAATCTTGGAGTGCGTCTGGATCAGGCACTGGTGCTTCAAGAACATGCCAATCAAGTTGCAGGTTTGTGTTTCCATACCATCGGACTGCTGCGACGCGTTTTCCCTTTCCTGCCTGATTATCACCGTAAGACTCTGGTCCAGACCTTGGTGGTCAGCAGACTGGACTACTGCAATGGCCTGCTCATCGCGGCCAATGAGGAACAACTAAATCGCTTGCAAGTGGTCCAGAACACCACCCCAAGACTGGTGCTCAATGTTTTGCCCAGGACTCCCTCCCGCCCGCTTTTGGACAGCCTTCATTGGCTGCCTGTTCGGCAGCGGGTTAAATACAAAATCTGTTGTACCATACACAAATGCCTTTTTGGGGCAGGCCCCAAGTACTTAATGGACAAGTTCATCTATTATAGTCCTGGACGTTCCTTGCGTTCAAGTAATCAGCAACTGCTTCAGGTCCCTAGGATTAAGAGGGTAAGACAGGGAGGGCGCGCCCTCTCCTATAAAGGTCCTGTTCTCTGGAATTCACTTCCACTTGCCCTAAAGACTAACTCAAATTTCCAATCCTTCAGGAAGCTCCTTAAAACCCATCTTTATTCGACCTCATAATCTGCTGGTAGTTTAATTATTCAGTTATCAGTCTAACACCTGTACCAATGCGCAAGCGCGGAGATACCCCTCCGGGGGTCGAATCCTGCGCTATATAAGAAAATAAATAAATAAATAAATAGGAAGACATGGCTTGGCAGTTCGGGCTGGACTGTTCCCATGAGGCACAGGGTCAAGGCTGATTTGCATATGGCCATGTCTGAATTGGGGTGGTGTGGTGAGCAAATAAACGATGGATTTAGGCCCAGATCTCTGTACTGGGATGAATGTATGACATTGTTCTGCATTCTGTCCATCAACTGTTGTTTTTGCATTTGTCACCCCGAGTGGGACGGGTATGCTCAGACGTGAGTCCCGTGCTCTCCACACCACTGGAGTCAAGCTATCCTGGCTGAAGACGGCTGATAGCCAGAAACCAGTCCTAGGATGCTTGATTCCGGTCCAAGGAAGACATGGCTTGGCAGTTCGGGCTGGACTGTTCCCATGAGGCACAGGGTCAAGGCTGATTTGCATATGGTCATGTCTGAATTGGGGTGGTGTGGTGAGCAGAAAAACTATGGATTTATGCCCAGATCTCTGTACTAGGACGAATGTATGACATTGTTCTGCATTCTGTCCATCAACTGTTGTTTTTGCATTTGTCACCCCGAGTGGGACGGGTATGCTCAGACGTGAGTCCCGTGCTCTCCACACCACTGGAGTCAAGCTATCCTGGCTGAAGACGGCTGATAGCCAGAAACCGGTCCTAGGATGCTTGATTCAGGTCCAAGGAAGACATGGCTTGGCAGTTTGGGCTGGACTGTTCCCATGAGGCACAGGGTCAAGGCTGATTTGCATATGGCCATGTCTGAATTGGGGTGGTGTGGTGAGCAAAAAAACGATGGATTTAGACCCAGGTCTCTGTACTGGGGTGAATGTATGACATTGTTCTGCATTCTGTCCATCAACTGTTGTTTTTGCATTTGTCACCCCGAGTGGGACGGGTATGCTCAGACGTGAGTCCCGTGCTCTCCACACCACTGGAGTCAAGCTATCCTGGCTGAAGACGGCTGATAGCCAGAAACCGGTCCTAGGATGCTTGATTCAGGTCCAAGGAAGACATGGCTTGGCAGTTTGGGCTGGACTGTTCCCATGAGGCACAGGGTCAAGGCTGATTTGCATATGGCCATGTCTGAATTGGGGTGGTGTGGTGAGCAAAAAAACGATGGATTTAGACCCAGGTCTCTGTACTGGGGTGAATGTATGACATTGTTCTGCATTCTGACCATCAACTGTTGTTTTTGCATTTGTCACCCCGAGTGGGACGGGTATGCTCAGACGTGAGTCCCGTGCTCTCCACACCACTGGAGTCAAGCTATCCTGGCTGAAGACGGCTGATAGCCAGAAACCGGTCCTAGGATGCTTGATTCCAGTCCAAGGAAGACATGGCTTGGCAGTTCGGGCTGGACTGTTCCCATGAGGCACAGGGTCAAGGCTGATTTGCATATGGCCATGTCTGAATTGGGGTGGTGTGGTGAGCAAAAAAACGATGGATTTAGGCCCAGATCTCTGTACTGGGATGAATGTATGACATTGTTCTGCATTCTGTCCATCAACTGTTGTTTTTGCATTTGTCACCCCGAGTGGGACGGGTATGCTCAGACGTGAGTCCCGTGCTCTCCACACCACTGGAGTCAAGCTATCCTGGCTGAAGACGGCTGATAGCCAGAAACCGGTCCTAGGATGCTTGATTCAGGTCCAAGGAAGACATGGCTTGGCAGTTTGGGCTGGACTGTTCCCATGAGGCACAGGGTCAAGGCTGATTTGCATATGGCCATGTCTGAATTGGGGTGGTGTGGTGAGCAAAAAAACGATGGATTTAGACCCAGGTCTCTGTACTGGGGTGAATGTATGACATTGTTCTGCATTCTGACCATCAACTGTTGTTTTTGCATTTGTCACCCCAAGTGGGACGGGCATGCTCAGACGTGAGTCCCATGCTCTCCACACCACTGGAGTCAAGCTATCCTGGCTGAATATGGCTGATAGCCAGAAACCGTTCCTAGGATGCTTGATTCCGGTCCAAGGAAGACATGGCTTGGCAGTTCGGGCTGGACTGTTCCCATGAGGCACAGGGTCAAGGCTGATTTGCACATGGCCATGTCTGAACTGGGGTTGTGTGGTGACCAATAAAACAATGGGTTTAGGTCCAGATCTCTGTACTGGGGTGAATGTATGACATTGTTCTGCATTCTGTCCATCAACTGTTGTTTTTGCATTCGTCACCCCGAGTGGGACGTGCATGCTCAGACGTGAGTCCCGTGCTCTCCACACCACTGGAGTCAAGCTATCCTGGCTGAAGCAGGGGCGTAACACAGGCCCCCGCAGCCCCCGCAGTGCGGGGGGGCCCCTGCGCTCCAGGGGCCCCGCAGGGGCCCCTCAGTCTGAGTAGAGA
The DNA here is from genome assembly GCF_964261635.1 of Lissotriton helveticus. Classification (NCBI taxonomy): domain Eukaryota; kingdom Metazoa; phylum Chordata; class Amphibia; order Caudata; family Salamandridae; genus Lissotriton; species Lissotriton helveticus. The sequence goes on along the minus strand of NC_136073.1, from coordinate 141,462,999 downwards.
TAGCAAGGCACACCACGTCATCTTCTCATTTACTTAAGGTGCAGGCCGGGGGCCGGCCTCTTAATAATTGGTGTCCAGGCCCGACCCCGGGCCTCTGAAAGTGTACCAGGCAGGGGGGGCGGGGGGCGGGGGAGAGAGCAGGGGCGTAACAAACACCCCCGCGGTGCGGGGGGCCCCCCAGTCTCCAGTAGATGAAGGGGGCCCCTCAGCTGAGCTCTCCGGTTGAGAGCTGTCTCTCTCTCTCTCTCTAAAGCAGCTGCTGCTGTCTGCAGCCTGCTCCTCGCTCCTCGCGCTGCTGACCTTTGACTGAAGAGAAACAAAGTATCAACTTCCATTGTTTCTCTTCAGTCAAAGCCACGAGCCAGGCCCGGAAAGAGGAGGGGGTGAGGGCCCTAAGATAGTGCATTCTCCTCAGAACACTATTCCTGAGAAGGGAGGAGGCCAGGGCTGTGAGGGGTGAAGGGTGGGGAAGGGGCGGGTTGTCAGCGTTTGGGGGCCTACATGGGCTGGGGACCTCTTAATGTGATTGTGGTACCCTTAAAAAAACTGCTTCCCTGCCTCACCCCTACAAGTTATCTAAAGACACAATTACAATGTTGATGCTGGCTCTGTGTTTCCACATCAGCATTTTAAAAGCATGCTTACCTTTTCTGGATGATTTCAGCCGGCTCGACTATGCATGTCTAACATGCGAAAGTGAAAGCGATTTGCACACCCCTCTTGAGTGGGCCTCGGTAAATGTGGAGTGCTGGGCTGGCATGTGGCGAAGACGCAGTGTTCTGCTGTGTGCTTGTGCACAGGTTGGCCCATGGTGAATTATATTTATTAGAAAGAACGCTCCAGATGCAGAAGCACTTCCTCAGCCACTAAGTTTGGGACAAGGAACGAGACAGTGAGTACGTTTCTTTTTATTGCTGAAAGGTGAAACAGGGGTATCGGTGTAATGCGATAACGGGCCTGCAAGTAAGGGAAGATTATCTCAGTTCAGACAGCCTGTAGGTCATTTCTCCAACATACGTGCCTGTGTAATATAATTTGTAATCACTGTGACATTTTTAAGAACTTTTATACATAATAGAAATTGTGTTTTCCGACAAGTCATGGTTCTTTTAAACAAAATACAATTCTAATTGCTTGCTTTATCGTAGTCAGTTTCACGCTCACCCTGACATCTGTTTAAGTCCTCCAAGCCATTTGTTATTCTCTCGGTGTACCAAGTCAAACTTCCCTCTGAGTTCGGTAAGCTGAGTTACAGTGACAATCGTTATGTACAGCACATAGACGTGTCAAAATGGCATTTGTACAAACATTAATTTCATTGTGAGAGAAAAGCATCCTCATTAAAACATGAATGCATGTGAGGGTGATGTGCTCTCTGCCCACCCTTGTTTGGGCGATATATTGTTGGTAGTTCTTAGTATTTAGTGTGTATCCTTGGCTTGGGATGGTGGCATTTTCCTTGTATAGCCAGAGTACATATGGATACTGGTTGAAAACTGCAAACTGATAGTAGAGCACCTGCCATGCATTTACTAAAAATAAAAAGCTTGTCTATTAGGTCAAAATTATTTTGTTTGAAGAAAGTGATCAGCTTACGTTTTGGAGTCCAGGCGGAGGGGGAGAAGGGTGTAAGGCAGAGGGGAGAAGGGTGTAAGGCAGAGGGGAGAAGGTTGCAAGGCAGAGGGTAGAAGGTTGCAAGGCAGAGAGGAGAAGGGTGCAAGGCAGAGAGGAGAAGGGCGCAAGGCGGAGGGGAGAAGGGTGCAAGGCGGAGGGGAGAAGGGTGCAAGGCAGAGGGGAGAAGGGTGCAAGGCAGAGAGGAGAAGGGCGCAAGGCGGAGGGGAGAAGGGTGCAAGGCGGAGGGGAGAAGGGTGCAAAGCAGAGGGGAGAAGGGTGCAAGGCAGAGGGGAGAAGGGTGCAAGGCAGAGAGGAGAAGGGCGCAAGGCAGAGAGGAGAAGGGCGCAAGGCAGAGAGGAGAAGGGTGCATGGTAGAGGGGAGAAGGGCGCAAGGCGGAGGGGAGAAGGGTGCAAGGCAGAGAGGAGAAGGGTGTAAGGCAGAGGGGAGAAGGGTGCAAGGCAGAGGGGAGAAGGTTGCAAGGCAGAGGGTAGAAGGTTGCAAGGCAGAGAGGAGAAGGGTGCAAGGCAGAGAGGAGAAGGGCGCAAGGCAGAAGGGAGAAGGGTGCAAGGCGGAGGGGAGAAGGGTGCAAGGCAGAGGGGAGAAGGGTGAAAAGCAGAGGGGAGAAGGGTGCAAGGCAGAGGGGAGAAGGGTGCAAGGCAGAGGGGAGAAGGGTGCAAGGCAGAGAGGAGAAGGGCGCAAGGCAGAGAGGAGAAGGGCGCAAGGCAGAGAGGAGAAGAGTGCAAGGTAGAGGGGAGAAGGGCGCAAGGCGGAGAGGAGAAGGGTGCAAGGCAGAGAGGAGAAGGGTGCAAGGCAGAGGGGAGTAGGATGCAAGGCGGAGAGGAGAAGGGTGCAAGGCGGAGGGGAGAAGGGTGCAATGCAGAGGGGAGAAGGCTGTAAGGCAGAGAGGAGAAGGGTGCAAGGTGGAGAGGAGAAGGGTGCAAGGCAGAGGGGAGAATGGTGCAAGGGGGAGGGGGAGAAGGGTGCAAGGCGGAGGGGAGAAGGGTGCAAGGTGGAGAGGAGAAGGGTGCAACGGGGAGGGGAGAAGGGTGCAAGGCAGAGAGGAGAAGGGTGCAAGGCAGAGAGGAGAAGGGTGCAAGGCAGAGAGGAGAAGGGTGCAAGGCAGATAGGAGAAGGGTGCACGGTAGAGAAGGCTGCAAGGCAGAGAGGGAGAAGGTTGCAAGGCAGAGGGTAGAAGGTTGCAAGGCAGAGAGGAGAAGGGTGCAAGGCAGAGTGGAGAAGGGTGCACGGTAGAGAAGGCTGCAAGGCAGAGAGGGAGAAGGTTGCAAGGCAGAGGGTAGGATGTTGCAAGGCAGAGAGGAGAAGGGTGCAAGGCAGAGAGGAGAAGGGTGCAAGGCAGAGAGGAGAAGGGTGCAAGGCAGAGGGAAGTAGGATACAAGACAGAGGGGAGAAGGGTGCAAGGCGGAGGTGGAGAAGGGTGCAAGGCGGAGGTGGAGAAGGGTGCAAGGGGAAGGGGGAGAAGGGTGCAAGGGGGAGGGTGAGAAGGGTGCTGCAAGGCAGAGGGGAGAATGGTGCACGGGGGATGGAGATGAAGTTAAAAATGTGCCCCCCGGAAACATTTCTGCGGATGCCCATGGAATGCACACTACTTTGTGAGAGAGAGTGGGAGAGAGTGGAGAGAGAGAGGAGAGAGAGAGAGTGGAGAGAGAGAGTGGAGAGAGAGAATAGAGAGCGAGAGTAGAGAGAGAGAGTGGAGAGAGAGTGAGGGTGGAGGGAGAGGGTGGAGAGAGAGAGTGGAGAGAGAGTGGAGTGAGGCAGTGGAGAGAGAGTGGAGAGAGAGTGGAGAGAGAGAGTAGAGAGAGAGACAGTGGAGAGAGAGTAGAGAGAGTGGAGAGAAAGACAGTGGAGAGAGAGTGGAGAGAGAGAGTGGAGAGAGAGAGTAGAGAGAGAGAGTGGAGAGAGAGAGAGTGGAGAGAGAGAGGGTGGAGAGAGAGAGTGGAGAGAGAGCGTGGAGTGAGAGTAGAGAGAGAGAGTGGAGAGAGAGTAGAGAGAGAGAGTGGAGAGAGAGTGGAGCTAGACAGTGGAGAGAGAGAAAGTGGAGAGAGAGACAGTGGAAAGAGAGAGTGGAGAGTGGAGGGAGAGAGTGGAGAGAGAGAGAGAGAGAGAGAGAAGAGAGAGAGTGGAGAGAGAGAGAGAAGAGAGAGAGAGAGAGGGGAGAGAGAGAGGAGAGAGAGAGAGTGGAGAGAGGAGAGAGAGAGCGAGAGGAGGGAGAGAGTGGAGAGAGAGTGGAGAGAGAGTGGATAGAGAGTGGAGAGAGAGTGGAGGGAGAGTGGAGGGAGAGAGTTGAGGGAGACAGTGGAGGAGACAGTGCAGAGAGAGAGTGGAGAGAGAGTGGAGAGAGAGTAGAAAGAGCGTGAAGAGAGAGTAGATAGAGGGTGGAGAGAGGGTGGAGAGAGAGTGAGAGAGAGAGTGAGAGAGAGAGTGAGAGAGAGAGTGAGAGACTGGAGAGAGAGAGTGGAGAGAAAGAGAGAGTGGAGAGAAAGTAGAGAGAGAGTAAGTGTGAAGGGAGAGAGGGTGGAGAGAGTGGAGAGAGAGTGGAAAGAGAGTAGAGAGAGTGGAGGGGGACAGGGGAGGGAGACAGTGGAAAGAGAGTGGATAGACAGTGGAGATGGAGTGGACAGAGTTGAGAGAGAGAATTGAGAGAGAGTAGAGACTGACTGACTGACTCAGAGACTGAATACTGACTGACTGAGAGAATGACTGGCTGAGAAACTGACAGAGAGAGAGAGAGCGAGACTGGCTGACTAAGAGAGTGACTGACTGGCTAACAGAGAGAGATACTGATTGAGAGAGATACTGACTGACAGAGAGAGAGAGACAGACAGAGAGAGAGGCAGAGACTGACTGACTGAGAGAGATAGACTGACTGACTGAGAGAGACTGACCGAGAGAGAGACTGACTGAGAGGGGGACTGACAGGGAGAGAGAGAGAGACTGACTGAGGTAGAGAGAGAATGACTGACTGAGAGAGACTGACTCACTGGGAGAGAGAGAGACTGACTGGGAGAGAGCAAGACTGACTGACAGAGAGAGAGACTAGGAGAGAGAGAGAGAGACTGGGCCACTTATTGGCTGGGAGAGAGACTGGCAGAGAGAGAGAGAGAGACTGACACAGAGAGAGACTGACAGAGAGAGAGACTGACTGAGAGAGATTGACTGATAGAGACTGAAAGAGAGAGAGAGAGACAGAGCCTGACAGAGAAAGAGAGACTGACTGACAGAGAGAGAGACTGACTGACAGAGAGAGACTGACTGAGAGAGACTCACAGAGAGAGACTGACTGACAGAGAGACTGACTGACACAGAGAGAGACTGACAGAGAGAGTCGCTGACTAAGGGAGAGAGAGACTGACTGAGAGAGACTGGCTGGCTGCGAGAGAGAGAATGCCTAACTGAGAGAGACTGGCAGGGAGAGAGAGACTGTCTGGAAGACTGACTGACTGAGAGAGAGAGACTAAGAGAGAGACTGACAGACAGAGAGACTGACAGAGAGAAACTGACTCACTGAGAGAGACTGACAGAAAGAGAGAGATAGAGAGACTGACAGAGAGAGAGAGAGGGAGAGAGAGAGACTGCGAGAGAGACTGACAGACAGAGGGACTGACAGGGAGAGAGACTGAGAGAGAGAGACTGAGAGAGAGACTGACAGAGAGCGGGACTGACTGAGAGAGACTGACAGAGAGAGAGAGAGACCGACTGACTGACAGACTGACAGAGAGAGAAAGACGGACTGACTGACAGACTGACTGACAGAGACTGACTGACTGAGAGAGACTGAATGACAGAGAGAGATAGACTGACTGAGAGAGAGAGACTGACTGACTGACAGAGAGAGACTGACTGACTGAGAGACTGAGAGAAATAGAGAGATAGAGAGACTGACAGAGAGAGAGAGAGAGAGAGACCGACTGACGGACAGACTGACAGAGAGAGACTGAATGACAGAGAGAGATATACTGACTGACAGAGAGAGAGACTAACTGACTGAAAGCGAGAGACTGACTGACTGAGCGAGAGAGAGAGAGAGAGAGAGAGAGAGACTGTGATGGAATTGGGGTCAGAGTGTGTATGAAACTATGCAATGCCTCTTAAGATTGCTATTGTCTACTAATAAAAATGTATTTTCAAAATGTGCTTTTTGTAGTTACATCTGCTTTTGAAATACTGCATTGTCGCATTGTCTAATGATTTAAAACAGAAACGAGAAGGAGCAGTGGATGCACTTTTTTCAAAACTGAGCGATGAGTGGGTCCGATGTTGTATATCATGACTGGAGTTTGCATCAGGAAACCCACCTAAAATTGGGCAAACTTCCCCGGTCTACTGATGGCAGGGACCCTGTAATGAATGGACCACCACCTATGATAGCCTGCGGGCAGACTAAGCCCAACCTCTAACTCCACCATCCAGTGTTACTTATAACGGCTGCATTGGTGACAGTGGTGTAACAATAGCCCCGCATCCCCTGCAGGATGGCGGGTTGCTGGCCTGAGAGCTCTAGACTGGCACGGAGGATGGGAGGGGGGCCCCCTCCATGTAGTTTGCAGGGGGGCCCCCTCAAGTTTCGTTACGCCACTGGGCTGAAGACGGCTGATAGCCAGAAACCGGTCTTAGGATGCTTGATTCCGGTCCAAGGAAGACATGGCTTGGCAGTTCGGGCTGGACTGTTCCCATGAGGCACAGGGTCAAGGCTGATTTGCACATGGCCATGTCTGAACTGGGGTTGTGTGGTGACCAATAAAACAATGGGTTTAGGTCCAGTTCTGTAAATAAATACCTCTATGATGCTATGAATGTGTTTTGCAAGCCTAGTCCCGACCGCTCACAAACTGGATGTCCGTAGTCTGATCTCAGATGTCAGCCTATCTAGATTACACCTAAACCCTCGCAAAAATGTATATACACCTAACCATTGTTTTTAATGTTTATTTCACAGAAACCTTACCTGTTTGTGGTTCCCCTTCCGCCCTCCCACTGTGCCCTGATGAAGGTGTAGTCCCGGACGGGGCTATACACCGAAACGCGCGTAGGCGCTTGTTCCCATCTAGGAACCCTCAGAACCTACCCGGACCTCGAACCATCGGTCCCTCTGTTATCCACAACCATCATCGCTTGGTGTTGTATGATTTGAGAATGAATGTTGTATGAATGTTGATGATATGTTAGAGCGGAATCTGAACCACTATTTATACTTATTTTTATCATTGTGTCTATTTATTATGGTGTAGGTTAACCCACGAATCATATTTATGTATCTGCAATAAAAGGCAGTCTTTAAAATAAATTTACTCATGAAAAATAAATTTTGATATAAAACGAATAAATCTGTCTTTGTGGTGTAATTTGCCTGGGCTTAGGTGTCTCTATATTAATACATTGGACCTCTCCTAGGCCTTTCTGTCCAAATCCATAGGGCAGGTACCCGTTCCGCTTTTGATGTTTCTTTCCCCGTCTACCTGCCTTAGATTGATGTGGGGTCCCCCTCTGAATTGAAATGAAGACGGCTGATAGCCAGAAACCGGTCCTAGGATGCTTGATTCAGGTCCAAGGAAGACATGGCTTGGCAGTTTGGGCTGGACTATTCCCATGAGGCACAGGGTCAAGGCTGATTTGCATATGGCCATGTCTGAATTGGGGTGGTGTGGTGAGCAAAAAAACGATGGATTTAGACCCAGGTCTCTGTACTGGGGTGAATGTATGACATTGTTCTGCATTCTGACCATCAACTGTTGTTTTTGCATTTGTCACCCCAAGTGGGACGGGCATGCTCAGATGTGAGTCCCATGCTCTCCACACCACTGGAGTCAAGCTATCCTGGCTGAAGACGGCTGATAGCCAGAAACCGGTCCTAGGATGCTTGATTCCAGTCCAAGGAAGACATGGCTTGGCAGTTCGGGCTGGACTGTTCCCATGAGGCACAGGGTCAAGGCTGATTTGCATATGGCCATGTCTGAATTGGGGTGGTGTGGTGAGCAAAAAAACGATGGATTTAGGCCCAGATCTCTGTACTGGGATGAATGTATGACATTGTTCTGCATTCTGTCCATCAACTGTTGTTTTTGCATTTGTCACCCCGAGTGGGACGGATATGCTCAAACGTGAGTCCAGTGCTCTCCACACCACTGGAGTCAAGCTATCCTGGCTGAAGACGGCTGATAGCCAGAAACCATTCCTAGGATGCTTGATTCCGGTCCAAGGAAGACATGGCTTGGCAGTTCGGGCTGGACTGTTCCCATGAGGCACAGGGTCAAGGCTGATTTGCACATGGCCATGTCTGAACTGGGGTTGTGTGGTGACCAATAAAACAATGGGTTTAGGTCCAGATCTCTGTACTGGGGTGAATGTATGACATTGTTCTGCATTCTGTCCATCAACTGTTGTTTTTGCATTCGTCACCCCGAGTGGGACGTGCATGCTCAGACGTGAGTCCCGTGCTCTCCACACCACTGGAGTCAAGCTATCCTGGCTGAAGACGGCTGATAGCCAGAAACCGGTCTTAGGATGCTTGATTCCGGTCCAAGGAAGACATGACTTGGCAGTTCGGGCTGGACTGTTCCCATGAGGCACAGGGTCAAGGCTGATTTGCATATGGCCATGTCTGAATTGGGGTGGTGTGGTGAGCAAAAAAACGATGGATTTAGACCCAGATCTCTGTACTGGGGTGAATGTATGACATTGTTCTGCATTCTGACCATCAACTGTTGTTTTTGCATTTGTCACCCCGAGTGGGACGGGCATGCTCAGACGTGAGTCCCGTGCTCTCCACACCACTGGAGTCAAGCTATCCTGGCTGAAGACGGCTGATAGCCAGAAACCGGTCATAGGATGCTTGATTCCAGTCCAAGGTAGACATGGCTTGGCAGTTCGGGCTGGACTGTTCCCATGAGGCACAGGGTCAAGGCTGATTTGCATATGGCCATGTCTGAATTGGGGTGGTGTGGTGAGCAAAAAAACGATGGATTTAGGCCCAGATATCTGTACTGGGGTGAATGTATGACATTGTTCTGCATTCTGTCCATCAACTGTTGTTTTTGCATTTGTCCCCCCGAGTGGGACGGGTATGCTCAGACGTGAGTCCCGTGCTCTCCACACCACTGGAGTCAAGCTATCCTGGCTGAAGACGGCTGATAGCCAGAAACCGGTCATAGGATGCTTGATTCCAGTCCAAGGTAGACATGGCTTGGCAGTTCGGGCTGGACTGTTCCCATGAGGCACAGGGTCAAGGCTGATTTGCATATGGCCATGTCTGAATTGGGGTGGTGTGGTGAGCAAAAAAACGATGGATTTAGGCCCAGATCTCTGTACTGGGGTGAATGTATGACATTGGTCTGCATTCTGTCCATCAACTGTTGTTTTTGCAATACCTGCTGCGTAGCACCCACATTTGGGGCACTAAGGGCTTGATTATGAGCTTCGTTATGCTGTGGCAGACTGCGAAACCCGTGGTGAGTGTAACTCATGTTTGACCAGCTTTTTTGGGCCTTTCGACGGCGGTGCCTTGAAAAACAGGCATTGCAATGGGAATGACAAAAATAGTTCCGGCATGAACTGAAAAGTCCATGCCATGCAGGAACTGGTGTGCATGCACAAATGCAACCACAGGTGGAGGGGACACAGAGGGCCCTGTAGGGCTAATTTGTTTCCTCTTAACTAGGGTTTACATGGAGTAATATCCTCCATGTAAACCCTGGCAGAGAGGGAACCTGTGATATACTTGTGGGGACTGCGGTGGTCCCTCAAATTATATTGCAACTTTCTGACTGCTGCAACATTGCCAGAGAATGGCAGTTACCTGGTGGCAGCACGATACCAGGGAAGTCCCACTGCCCAACTCATAATAGGGCGGTGGGAAGACCGCCCCTGCCACGGCCCCACTAGACTGTCCATCCAATGACTGCCAGACTCATAATTAGGGCCTTAGTCTTCTCACGACCCTCAGGTTCCCAGCCCTCTTCTTAATTCGGCTCAACGTATAATACAAAATTGCAAATTGTCTTAAATGTTTGCAGTTTCAGGTCAATTGAATGAGCTGAGCCGTCAGCGGTCTCTAAGGAACTTAATATCTCAGAGGAAAGAATTTCCTCCAAAAGCACCTTACTCTACTTGACTGCAACAGCGGGATTATCCGCTACCCTGTGTTGGCAAAAACTCTGATAAATCCTACTAATTTTTGATTTCCAGGGCGACAACCAAGGGATTGGGGATGATTCCTTCCACAGGATACAGGGACGGTGAGGATGGTAGAGTTTGGGGGTGGGGGTGGGGGTGCTAGGTTGGAAATTGTGATTGAATTTGGAATGATGATGAAGGGGGAAATAAGTCAAAATTATCAGTTTTTAGCGTATGAGCTGATGTTTTATGTTGGTTACTGCTGCAGTGGTTTTCAATTGGACTGGTTCACCTGAAGTTATTTTGGGAGGCATTTTTCTAATGGATAAGTTGAAATGTATGTGCTGGAATGTCTCAGTTCTGAATCTATTTATCAAATGGCAGTTGTTTTGGGAAGAGGTTAAAATGTATAAGCCACACCTACTATCTTTAACGAAAACCCACTTCGCCCATTAGGATCACTTATCGCTAAGAAACCTTGAGTACAATATTGTTGTATTTATATCCCAAGTAGTTCCTATACGTGGAATAGCTATATTGGTGAATACAAATGTAGAGCTTAAATTATTGAAAACTGCAGCAGATCCTAGGGAGCTAAAAGCGCCGATTTGACAAGGGAGGACTCGTCAAATCGGTGCATTTAGGCAGGCCTCCATAGTTCCAGATCTGGCCTTTTACAAATCATTTTATCAAGTGACCTATGGTCTCATGTACTAAGCCAAAGTCGTAAATAGAGTTGGGTACAACAGAAAATTAATAGGGCAAGCCGAGCCAGAACCGAGCAAGCGTCTGGCTTGGCTGTCAGAATGTATGCACAAGCTAAGTCATGAAAATGTTTGACATGTATATCGGGCAGCAAAGTTAATATAAAAATATGACAGAGTCTCTTAAAAAAAAATTTAAAAGTGAATTTCTCCAACATGCAGAAGTATTTCACCTTCATACATCAGATTGTATCTCTGCATAGACAGACATTTATCAAAAGTGATAGTTTTTAAACATGAACTCAGAAACATTAATGGGTCTCCCCCACCCCCCAAAGACATTGTCACCAGTGAGCTAAAAGGCAAGTCGGTAGTCAAGTAAACCTAAAGTGCCCTAGATTCTTATTCTAGGTATCTGACCTCTAGTATTTAAAAGTGCTCTCATGTGATAATAAAGAAAATGGAGGCTCTGTGAGTGAAATTAAATATTTGCCTAGGATCACACAATTTGAACAAGCAGAGAAGCCAGTATTGATTCCAGGTTATTTTATATCACATTTTAAAATGTAGCCACCAGATGTATCTCCCTCTCTCTCTATCTTGTTTTACATCAAAGGTCAAGATTGTGTCTTTTAATCTTGGCACAATGAGAAAAACTGACACAGATATAATAGACCCGACTCGGGCCTCCAGACCCAACTATCTCAAGACAAGATCACATTTATTTAGGGAGTGTCACACCCTAAGCCCCCTCCTACGACCCTGATTATATTTAGTATAGCAAATAGGTAGAACCATTTAGTGTTAACATGGTGTGCTTCTTTAATTGTTTTTTTGTCACAGACTCATGAGGTGACATTTCAGAGTGATTTTGAAAACCATGAATGTGGGGGGCATTCTTAGGAAGCAGTGAGTTTCAGTAATATGAACTAGAAGGGAACCGTCAGAAACTAGATGCTGTCCCCTGGCTGTAAACCAGTGTTGTAATGCAAAATGATGGGGTCGCCCTGCAGAATGTGATGAGAGGTCCCTGGGTCTCCCACATCCCACAGCTATTGATTGACTTTGGGATAAATGGGGGCACCCTGAGGGGTTAGTGGCCCCTGAATGGGAAACATTGTTTACAATGCGGGGATTACATTGCGATGCCATTACATTACGGTTTTTACAAAGCAAGTCGTTACAACGACTTGCGCTGGATGGCGCTCTAGGACAAGGAATAGTATAATTTACTATCCAACACCTTCCCTACTGTATGTAGACTGGAGTTGGAATAGTAAATTATACTACTCCTGAGTCCAGCGCCCTCCAACGCACGGCTTGCGTTGTAAAAACCGCGATGCAATATATCCCGATGTATATTTATGCGTTGCAACGTCATACATCCCACCTGAATGGTTGTGGGGCTGCAGGGGCCTATGTTATGCCCCTGGTGTAACCAGTGAGTTCTGTCATAAATTCCTGGAAGGAGCATAGCCCGGCACAATTTTGGAAAGGTAGTCTGGAGAGGTACTGTGGCTCTTTATGTATCAATTATGTCAATGATTTGTAGAGGGTTGTAATTTCAGCTGACAGCCACTCAGCTTTCTGCAGGAAAGTGTGGTGGGTGTATGCCTTGGCAGTTTGAGTAAGGTTTTGCAGGCAAAGTTCACAATCCCATCTAGTGGAGAAATAAATACTGTGACACAGAGAGACATTGTTGTATTTTTCTTACATTTAATATGTGATCGCATACTGCTGTAGTGATAATAGAAGGGTTAGAGTGAACCCCAGGGTTTATAGCTGGGGAGGAGATGTTCATGATGTCTGCAGTAAAGTGGACAGAACTCAACCCAGGAATGCCAATGCAGAGGGGCAGGGAAAGTAAAGAGCCTCAGTTTTGGAGGAGTCAAACATGGGACATGATGGCCTGCCAGCATTTGATCACAGTGAAGCAATCAGAGATGCATGGGTAGAGAGTGCAAAATAATAAGATTTGGGTTGTCATTGTAAAGGTGATATGAGAATCCAAAGGAGATGTTGCCAATAGAGCTGGTACATAGGGAGATTAGTAGTGAGCCCACTAGGATTGACCCTTGAGTTACCCCGAGTTGTAATGACATCGGTGATGATCTCTTGTAGTCCATGTCACTGAGGAGGAGTTATCTAATAGATAGGAAGAGACCCACAACAGAGCAAACGGGTGAGGGAAAAGAGTAAAGATGGATGATATATCAAATGTCTCTGACCAATCAAGAAGACAGGAGATAGGCGATAGGTGATTGTGGTGACCAGAGGAAATTAATTGGCAATATGAAGAGAGGGTAATATCAGTAGAGTGATTTGCCTAGAAGACTGAATGAGCCTTCCGATTCTGTTGCCTTTACTGGAAATATGTTAAGATCAAAAAGGGCCAACTATATGTTGCGTTTGTCGATCTAAGGGCAGCATTCGATTTAGTGCCGCGCAAATTACTATGGGAAGCATTGAGTGTAGTAGGGATGCCAACCACCCTAATAGCGCAAATTAAAGAGCTCCATAGAAACAACTTTGCGAGAATTCGTTGGGGCCCAAAAGGAGAACTAACCCCAAAAATTCCTATCGAGCGTGGTGTGCGACAGGGGTGTGTCTTGGCCCCCACACTCTTTTCCCTTTTCGTGAATGATATTCCATCATATTTAGAGGGATGTAAAAACGATTCCCCCAAGCTCAATGGAGAAAAGGTAACTTCCCTATTATTTGCGGACGACACTATTCTGATTTCCCAGACAAAAAAAGGTCTCCAAGCTCTCCTAAATTCTTTCAGCGAGTATTGCTGCATGAAAGGATTGGAGATAAATGGGAAAAAGACTAAGTGTATGGCCCTAAACCCAACTAAAACAGATAAAGGCTGTCTAACCCTTAATGGCTTAAAATTAGAATCGGTTCCTTACTTTGCTTACTTAGGGGTGACACTGGATTCCAAATTTTCTTGGAAGGCCCAATTGGAAAAAAGTAAGATGACATTTCACCAGAATGCAAAACCCATTCCCAGGGAACAAAGTCTGAGTACCAGTAAAGCCGTGTCTCCTGCGGTTGAACTCTTTAAATTTAAAGTCCAGCCAGCAGTCCTTTACGGCTCAGAAATCTGGGGCCCCGGGTTGAAAGGCACCTTTAGTGTCCTAGATAACAACTTTCTGAGAAGACTGGTCAGGGTTCCTAGAAGTACCCCCCTGGTGCCTCTTCAATTGGACCTGCATTTTCGAAGAACGGACCATCATATCATCTTACGCCCTCTGCTGCTGTGGATAAGGCTATGGCAGGTTCCAGAACTCCAAGACTACAGAAATGGGCTTAAAGAAATGATGGAGCTCGATAATTTCAAAGTGATACCGTGGTTCCAACATGTCAAAACTTGGTTTCACAATTTAGGCTTGAAACACTATTGGGAAAACCCGGACCTATTACCACCAAACTCAAAAAAAATAGCAAAAAGGGCTTTTTGGTCACACATTATAGATATGACCAAAAGTGTTTCATCTAGTGGGACACTAGTAACAAAGTTCCTCACCTTTAAAGATGAACCAACCTTTGAGACCTTTTTGGATGAAATAGAACCACCGCTTGCAAAAACTCTATTTTTAAAATTTAGATATGGCAACCTCCAAATAGGCTCCACATTGGCTCGTTGGACTGGTGGTACAAATACCCCAAACCAAGTGGTAGATGAACTCTGCCCCATGTGTGGAAGTCACCAAAAAGAAAACGAGCAACATATCCTCTTCTTTTGCCCACTATATGCCAAGGCCAGGAAAAGATGGATTAAACCAATATGCCTACTGTTAGGTGTGAGATCATGCACTCAGGCTCTGAGAATCCTTTCTACCAACACAAGCCAACCCATAACATTTAGTGTCAGTAGGTTTTTGCATTCTATCTTTTTCCAAAGAAAAAAATTGGGCTATCGATTGTAAATAGGTAGAAATGTCAAAATTCCCTTTCAATTTATTAACGAGGGACCAACTGCAGAATCATAATGATGTTGCGTATAATTGTCTCCTATACAAATGAATTGTTCTTAACGAATGGTTTTATGTTCCACGCTGTATAGTTTTTAATATGCTTTTTTTGTATGCATTGGAATTGCTTCTTTTATGGCATTTATGCCGAAATAAAGATTCTTTGACTTTGACTTTGAATGAGCCTGGACCATTGCATTAACAGCTTAGAGAGAATGTGGCCTCCACTGTACTCTCAAGCTCTTCAGGCCAGATTCCCAAGTATGTGTGCGTAATTAAGATTCATTTGTTGTGCAAATATTAAGAGTTAAAATTCATATCCCCGATTTTCAGAATAAGGAATGTGTAAAAACTGCATTAATAAGGAACGAAATGTTCAACAGTACGGCAACATTTCCAAGTGAGCAATTTTGCACATTGGGTTTGTCTGCAAACATTGACAGATACACACAAACTCAGCTCACACATATGTGGGTGTTGATTAAACCTTTATACACAGAATCAGTACTTGAGAAAGGCCAGGTATTTAGTCAGATACAGTTTCACCCAATAGTTCTCTTCAAATATTATCTTGACAATCCTCCTGCTCCATGTCACAATTTTTTGCTTGCCATTTTAGCTTAAAAATTGAGAATGAAAAGGAGTTGGATGCAAATATTTAGAACATTTCCCCACCTGGAGAAACTCTTGCATTTTGTTTATTGGTGCCCTTGAATTTATATACACATCATCTACTCAGTCAACAGCTTCTATGCCTTTTTCAGCTTGTTTTCCACATTCAGTGCTCTGAGCTGAGTGTTGCAGGAGACATAAAGTGTAAGGTCCGCTCCCAATACCCCATCCTTGTCTCCTTGTTTTATCAACCTACAAAGTATTACTTGCGGAACTCACTACAAGCTGGGAGCATGCTCAAACAATTTGATATTGTGCGAATTGTCCATCTGCAAAAATGTGTATGAACTATCTGTACAGAAGATACTGCTAAGAAACATTGCTTCCCTTTGTTGTGTTCAACCCTCGGTTATGGGGAGGGTTCACCTCAGGGCATAAGTAAAGGAGCGGGAGAGTCTGACTCTTCTATCCTTCACGTTGTGCTTTCAGGGACCTCATCTTTTAGAAATGATAGTGTTATGGTCTCTATGCCAATGTGGTCTCTATCATATATGTAATGTTGACCTGTAGTGGGAAAAGCAAATCATCTGTATGCCAAGCTCTGGAGAAACAGTACTGATTCTATGAATAGACCGCTCTACACTAACACAAACACTTCGAAAACATTAAATGGTATTCCTTACTTTTGTTTGTTGCCACCTTAAGTTATTCTCTTGATTCATGAGACTTGAACTTTTTTATTTATTTATGTTTTTTTTAAAGAGGCCTTTAGGCACATTCCCTGATGAACATTTTACAGAGGAGGAACCCAAACGGTGCATCAAGGCCTTCCAGGAACGTCTGTCTCAGATATCCACCGAGATTGAAAGCAGAAACGAAGATCTGCCTGTCAAGTACAACTACCTGAACCCCAAACTGATTGAGAACAGCGTCTCCATATAAGTGGAACTAGTTTACCCACTACAACATCCTGCACTTCTATCCAAAGCCAAATAACTGTTCAATAAATTGCATCTTCCTTGGCCCACAACCCACACTGTTCTACAATCTGACCAGTCAAGTATCAGCATCTTTGTACCTTGGCCAGGGGTCACTTTAATAGACATTAAGAGGTGCTAAAACAGATAACCAATTGTTTTCATACTAGGACAAGAACGAAAGAAACATATTTTATTTACAAACGAGATCTAATTGACATCTGGCATCATCCAAACATCTGTCTTAGAATAGCCTAAAAAATAAAGAAACCAGAGATTTCTCTGTTATTTCTGAATACTGTTTAGACAATGCTGATTTGGTGAGTGAAAGTGATGTATGTACTTGATGAAGACAACTCACCATTTGGCCACATAATGAAGCAAACATTATTGTGTATGCAGATGTGCGCACACTGATGTTCATCTGATTTTAATAGTAACAGTTGTTGGTAAACAAGCTTTGCAAATTAAATACATTGTCATAAGAGGTGCCTTATTTTCTTAGAACCGTGCAGATATTTGTACTTTTATGATCTTGGCTTTACTGGTGTAAAGGAATATTAATGGCATAATTGATGTTCGGGTTTTGTAATGAGTGAAGAGGTGAGACACATAAGAACAAAGACTAGATTCATTTGAATGTAGCACAAATGAAATAATGCACATTACACCATGTTGACAAGTAAATTGCTCAAGAGAATGCGTAAAACAAGTCTTGACAAAGATCATGTATACATGCACATATCCAGAGTAAAACACCTACAAATACCCATGCACACAGACAAGCACACGTGGAGCCAACCTCCAAAGAAATTAGCTTCGTTGTGCTAATTAAGGGTTTCTTGCCAATCTAAGGCTGCCTCATAAAGGTAGCTATGACAGGAGAGCAGAAGAAAAGGTATCTAGAGAAGGAATGACAAAAAAGCCTGTTGAATGAAATTATTTTCACAAATGTGGTATTTGACCAACCTTGGTATCTGCTCGGAAAGTTAGGAGGAAAGGAAAATGGGGAAGAAGGGATCCAAAGAGGGTAGGAGGTATTCATTGGCTTAACGAAACTTGATGGAGCCCCCCTGCAAGATAAGTGGAAGGGGCTCCTCCGGACTCAATCAGGAGGTCTCCAGCCAGGGTAGTGTGCTGAAGGAGCCCTTGGACCTTGCCCCCCCCCCCACATCACGGGTGCAACAGGTGCCTATGTTACGCCACTGATCTGGTGCTCCTGCTGGAATCTCCTTTATAGTCGCTGCTTGGTCTCTGTTCTTGGAGCCAGACTTGGCCTCATTTTAGTAGTGCCTAGTTACCTCATCTCTTCTTGTGACACTATACTTCCTGCAGGAACCCAGGCATTTCTAAATGCTTCTGCAGAGACGATGCAGGCCCTTCACTGCTGTTTTCTTACACTCTAAGTTACGGCTGATTTGGACGGAGAGGCCTCCCCTGAAATGTTGCTGTGAAGTGGAAGAAGATTACATTTCCACAAAGTGGAGCATTCATACCTGAAAGCGGAAGGAAGGGCCTTTATCCAAAAATGTGTTCTTTGCTATGGGTTTATTGCCTTGCTTGAACCAAGTTCATATGCTTGCCAATTCCTAGAGCCATGACCTTTCCATGTCCTGCTCTCTGGTTCTCTCTCCACACTTCTGATGATGCTTTGCATTGGCACAATGTTTGGTACCCCTCGCTCTTCCCTTTGGGCCCCTGTGTGCTCCTTTGCTCGTGAAGCAAGAAGACCTTAAGGGCAATTTTGTGAACTTCTTTTTTCCAGGGCCTTCCACCAGGGATTGGCTCCGGTTCCCTGATACTCACTTCACAAGCCAGGTCTTTGCTTTGATGCTTTTGAGAGAAGTTTGCTCCGCTGTTAATTATATTTTTATGCGCATTATTGAGTATTCAGAAAACTCTTTTAACTATACAAATAACATAACTACTGACTCATTGGTTGTTATTTTTCAACAGGCTGTTTTGTTTTAACTGTGTTAGCCCCAGGACTCATATTGACATGAGGAACAAAAAAAAGAGAAGCTCCAAGAACTTTACCCCTGTATAAGATGTCTATGAAGCTGAGTGTTTGGTGGGGCAAATTCTCCAGCCACATAGTCATATGCCTGACATAGTTAGGCAAACACTGCTTCTCTAAGACAGCTTTGTGTTCTGCCTGGTTTTTCTGATTAGATAGGACCAGCTCATCAGAGCATCACTAACTCAGCCAGAACGTTACCACCTCCCCCTCCCTAGGGCCTATTTACAAGGTTTTCAACATATATCTACCACCTAAGGACAGGAAATTCCTAAGATACATACCCAGACCTCCTATAATGTCAATCAATCGGCGGCCTCGCGGTCCCATTCGAACCCAGACCTCTCTACCCAGACGGCAGTATCAGAATCGGCGGCCTCGCGATCCCATTCGAACCCAGACGGCAGTATCAGAATCGGCGGCCTCGCGGTCCCATTCGAACCCAGACCTCTCTACCCAGACGGCAGTATCAGAATCGGCGGCCTCGCGGTCCCATTCGAACCCAGACCTCTCTACCCAGACGGCAGTATAAGAATCGGCGGCCTCGCGGTCCCATTCAAACCCAGACCTCTCTACCCAGACGGCAGTATCAGAATCGGCGGCCTCGCGGTCCCATTCGAACCCAGACCTCTCTACCCAGACGGCAGTATCAGAATCGGCGGCCTCGCGGTCCCATTCGAACCCAGACCTCTCTACCCAGACGGCAGTATCAGAATCGGCGGCCTTGCGGTCCCATTCGAACCCAGACCTCTCTACCCAGACGGCAGTATCAGAATCGGCGGCCTCGCGGTCCCATTCGAACCCAGACCTCTCTACCCAGATGGCAGTCTCAGAATCGGCGGCCTCGCGGTCCCATTCGAACCCAGACCTCTCTACCTAGACGGCAGTATATCCTATGATTACCATTACATAAAGGGATCAGTCTCACTATTCATCAGGGGTATAGTACTACAATATTCTGGATCACACAATAGTTGCCAAATTAGATGATGTACAACTTATCCTTCAATCCAAGAGCTCCTCTCTCCTCTTATTCAGTTATCACTTACCTGATCAGGGGTAGCATCTGTTCACAGTAACATCTGACTAGAAGAACAGGTTACCTTTTCATACAAGAATAAGAGGTACACTGGTTCACTATGCAAAGGTTATCATCAAATACAAGTTCTCCTCCACCCCCCTGCTCAGTTACCATTCACATGGACGGGAGATGCATCCGTTCACCTGACTGCACCTGACCAGAAGAAAGGTTAGCTTCATTAATAATAATAACCTCTGCACAATGGTTCACTAAGAACTGGGGTATCTTTATTACACAACAATAGCAACACATAATAGACACATACACAGCTCTGCAGGGTCTCTGTAAAGACCACATCCACATCTAACTAACAGGGACTGTAAATAGACTGCACACCGCTGAAAGGAAAAGGATTAGTAATACAAGGTTAATGTTTCATGGGCACTAACATAACAGGACAGATATCACCTGATTAGTATGGAGTCTTGTTCTAGCTGTCATCTGGATTCCTCCCTCGTCTGTGATTCTCCTCTGCACTCTTGGACATGCATCTGCGCTGATCACTCTGCACTGGACACCTCTCCCCCACGAACTGTCTCCGCCTTCCAGCTTCAGTCTAATTGTTTCTGCCGCTCTGATAACCGTTCGCTCCACTAGCTTCTTCATTCTGTCTGATTATCTCTGTTCAAATGTCCAATTCACTCCAGCTGCTCTCACAGATTAGTATAACTTCAGTCTCTTTCAAAAGGCATCACTTCAGACTCCAGCTGACCACAACTCCTCCTGATAAGTAACTACTTCTGACTGCTGTCTTCAACTCCAAACATTGCTTCATCTCTCTCTGTTCAGAACACCATCTACTCACTACTGCTTCTAGTTTCTCTCTCTCTGGTTCCAGCTCACTGGCTGTCTGTCTTCCCTCTGTTCCAAGCATCCACTGTCTCTTCTCCCCTGCTCCATCTCCTCTCCTTCTGCACTCTAACGCTCTCCGTTCCAATCCTCGACTGCACTCCTTCCAACCCAAAGTCCTTCTCCCTGACTCCGCCTCTGCACTTCACTAATATGGAATGCTGTCTCCTCATGGAAAGTTCCAGCCATCAGCCTACCGCCCTCCAAATTCTTGCACCTCCCCGTACCAAG
This sequence comes from Lissotriton helveticus, assembly GCF_964261635.1. Classification (NCBI taxonomy): domain Eukaryota; kingdom Metazoa; phylum Chordata; class Amphibia; order Caudata; family Salamandridae; genus Lissotriton; species Lissotriton helveticus. The sequence goes on along the minus strand of NC_136073.1, from coordinate 141,442,809 downwards.
GACACATCCCCAGCCGGCCGGCCCGATGTTGTGTCTTCGGCACGAAGAAAAATACAATCCTTCGACAAGGGCCGGCCTGAACCGGTTCTCTCCAAGCGAACAACACCTCATAACTAAAACATTACCTTTACCCTGCAAGCATCTCAGTCTGCAGGGACAGAAAGCAAAATGGAGTCTCTCTAGTTCTGGGCCTTGTAGGCCTGAGAAGGATGAAATAACACTTAGCTCTATCAGAGTACCTACACAAACCATACCAATATGTAATATGAAGTCAAGACAACAGGATCCACCCTCTACTATAGGTAGAATCATGAAAGGACACATAATTATGTCAAAGCCAATAGGCAATAGATGGATTAGAGTCAACAATAAGGGATCTATCATCATATTAAGCAGCTATCCTCTAGTTTATGCTTCTAGGTATGGCAAAAAGGCCTTAAAAGGACCAACACAAGGCAAGAATAGAGATTCAGGATTGTAGCAAGCTTTAAGTCACCATCACTCATAAATAGAGCCCAAAAATCGAGCAGAACATTGCACCCTTGACTTTAACTTGCTAACATCTATAAACAACAACAACCAAATAAACAAACATCGACATGATCTATCAACAAAATCAAAAACAAAAAGACTCCCTAAAATGAATGACAACCAAGGAAATACCACCTAAAGCTTGATATAGGGAATGTAAATCTGACAACCAATTGAAAACAAATCAAAATATCTGATAACCACAGAAACTAACCTAAGCACCCTTGAACTAAATGTGCCTCAACTTCTAGTAATAACTCATGAAGTCTATTGATGTAGGGACATGTCTGTGAAGTAAAAACAACAAAGGGCCTAAACGAGGCCTACCTACTTCGGTCAACTTAAGAAACTAACCTAAGCACCCTTGAACTAAATGTGCCTCAACTTCTAGTAATAACTCATGAAATCTATTGATGTAGGGACATGTCTGTGAAGTAAAAACAACAAAGGGCCTAAACGAGGCCTACCTACTTCGGTCAACTTAAGAAAGGATTTGGTAAAGTCTGACAAATAAACATAACAAAGGGTCCTCAATGTCTGGGCAACTATTACTAGTAAATCTAGTACATGACCTAACTAAATGACACACCTCCCCGGAGAACTTAAAGTCTAGGGTGACCACCCTTGGAACTAATCCCACTGTTCTAATTAAGAGTTGATGGATCAAAGTGAAAGTGTAATAACAGGAAAACAAGGATAACCCCATTCCTACAAAATAGCTGGTGTAGCACTATGCATATCAAGCAAGAAATCAGAAACAGTGATCTAAGTGTGGTGCATATACTCTTCTAAAAGATAATTCAGACATTGTCTGTCCAGAAATCCCTATAGCTAAAATAGCTGAATCAGAAACTTAAACTTGAAAAACTAAGTAATAGGAGACCATGCCAAAGTCAATAGGCAAAGGTCATAAGTCATCTAACTCAGGAAACAGTGTGCACCTAATCCCTCTGTATCAATCTGTGGAACACATGTGTGCACCATCATGCAGAACACTACTTTCCCTTCATTGGCAAAACTGTTTTACAGAAAACAGGAAAACTATCCAATAGGTGAAAGATAAACAAGTGTAAAGTCAATCTGTAATAGCATAGCATACTAAGATCAAAATATCGTGTATCATAGGGCATCAGATTACTAAAGCAGCTCACTAATCATATACTGCACCCTATGACCTTCAAACAAAATCATTTGCATATATCAAAAGGAATCATTAAACCAAAGGCCAAATTATGAATGTGGCACTGCATCTTTCAAACTGGAAAATCAAGAGCATAAACAGGACTGAAAATTTAACATTATCATTGGGGCCTGTTTGTGGTAACTGCAAAAAGTGGCATAATGTCCATCTGAAATAGAAACATGGGAAAAAATGCAAGACTCAAGAATGCAGGCCAAGGAATTACATTGTAGACTCCTTTCATAAAGGAACATCATTATAACCAAATACAAATGGGTTCTTTTAGATCATCACTTTCAAAAGTCAATTAAAATTTTTTTCTTTTTTCACACCTAGGGCTATTGACTTTGTCACCCCAAAAAAAAATTTAGGGGGGGGAAAATCCAAACATAACCCATAGAGTTTTTGACCTGACTGCTGAGGCAGCCCACTGTAAATATTAATGCCAATTTCAAAAGTTCAGTCAATGTAAAAGTTCTCTTCTGTAGGAATCCATCGTTGGTTTCTCCTTAGGAAAACAGTTCATTCGTGTAGGCCACGACCCTCCGTCTTCATCTGCATCCGGTGCCAAGGAAGCACACCCTCCAGTCTGGTCAGCCTGGTACGTCTGCTTCTAATCCTGGATTCAGCCTCGGGCGGGGGGGGGGTTTGGGAAGGGCAACACTCATCCGAAAATAACAAAGCCCATCACTCCAAAATAAGAAAGTCACACTCATACAGGGCCCCCATAGATCAGCAATCTGGAACGAAAAACACGTATCATCAATCTTGCAAAAACAGATTTTCCATTCAAAAAAGCACCCCAAGTGCTTTTCATTTCTGTAAGAAGAAAACCTCCTAATTCCTGAAAAGAACTCTCTAAATCCAAGGGATGTTTTGGACACTCTACCTATACCATATTCTTTAAATTTGTTTGGGCAAAATCTAATTTTTTACACACAATCAGAAGGGCTGGGGCCTAGTCACTCCTCACTCCTTTGAGAAACAGCCCCTCCCTCTAGAAAGATGGTCGCGCTCGGAGTTTTGAACCAGCTCCAACCATAACAAGCAGGAGCCGAGCTTCGCTGCAATCACACTCCTTGCTCGCCTACCCCTCCCTTCAGAGCCATCCGCGCTCAGGGGTTGGCTCAATTTCAATCATAACAAAATAGGAGACAGCTCTCTCTCTCGCCTCTCTGCTTCTCTAAAATTGGGTCGCTGCCAACGCTGAGCTCACCGAAAGAGTCCAGCGTCTGCCAAGCTTCTTAAGAAAGACCTTGGTTGGAATGCAAGCATCCTCCCTCCTCTTGCAAAGGGAGCCAGCATCAGTCGGAGGAATACAGCCCTCCCTTCACATAAACAAAAGGGATCGCTGAAAGAATTGGGTTATAGCCAAGGAAGTCTCTACTCGCTCAAGGGCCCCTCCCGTCAGAAAATGCCCTGAGAACGGGCCTGAGTTATCTCGTTCAAGGTTAAAACAACAACTTCTGCTTGTGGAGGTTCTCACACATTTTTAAATGAAACTCCATGCAGCTGGTATTTCATTTTTCTCCTCTCAGACAAGCACCGTATTTCTCTAACTAATTTAATCAAGTTCTTAAGCTATTATTTTTCTATAGCCATATGAAAAGTTAACCAACATTCAAAAGACGGCATTCTGCACTAAAGCAATTTTAAACTGATGTAAGGGATGTGAGTGTATTAAAGTCAAAATCAAAATAGAACCTCATATCCACCCTTGACTGTATACACGAACATCAAAATGTTTCAGAAACATAGTCACATGCGCAAAATAATTCTATCATAACGGTTCACTACTTGCTGAAAGGGAAAAAATATTAGAACAACAATGCATGCAGACACATTTCATTTTTTTTTATAACATGTGAAACACCATCAAATTAAACAAGGGGCAACATATAATTTTGCATTGCATAGCCAAGAATTCATAATTAAGTGTGCAAGCTTTTCCATTCTACCTATAAAAAGGGCCAGATTCATCATTTCATTGAAAAGCACACGGTTGCATTTCACCAATTAAAGCACATTCTACATTGAAATAATTTCATTTCCACAACCGAAGATTGCACCATCTGTGCACAGCTGAAAACCACCAAAACACCCCCTCGCAGTCCGACAGTTTGATTTACACCTCCGAGTCAGACTCATTAAATCATGTGTTCAAAGGCAAAACCCACAGAAACCCGTGGACACATTCCAAACAGTATATGAAATGAACACTGCTGTCTCAATTCAAGATATTAACCCTTTGGCAGCTCAAACCTAAGCCTTCCCCGAGCGCTGCAGACACAAGGGAAATTCCCAGGACTTATCTCTCACGTTCTCACATAACGGTCGAGCTCCTTTTAAAAACACATTTTCTCCCCGAACAGACAAAAAGGATCCAGCCCTTCCCTGCTCAATGGAAAAAGTCATTCATCAGCCATATTCACAAGGCGCTACAAGCCAGATTCACAAGGCGCTACAAGCCAGATTCACAAGGCGCTACAAGCCAGATTCACAAGGCGCTACAAGCCAAATTCGCAAGGCACTATCCACAAGCAACTACAAGCTACTCACAAGGCGCTATACACACAGATTTAACAAACCATGCACGAATCTCAAGCACAAAGCGCTACACACAAGGCACAATTTGTAAGAAACACAGCAAACTACTCGCAAGCCTTAATCATAAGGCGCTAATAATAAGCAATGCTGTAAACCAATCACAAGTCCCCATCAGAAGGCGCCATTCTCAAGGAACCTCGCAAGTGATTCACAAGCCACAATCAAAAGGCGCTACAGACCATATTTACAAGGCGCTACTTACCACATTTACAAGATTTAAAATCCTCAATCACAAAGCGCTATTTACAAAGATTCAAAAGCCTTAATCACAAGGCGCTATTTACAAAGATTCAAAAGCCTTAATCACAAGGCGCTATCTACAAAGTTTCAAAAGCCTTAATCACAAGGCGCTATATACAAAGTTTCAAAAGCCTTAATCACAAGGCGCTATATACAAGGAACTAAGCAAATTATCCACAAGCCTTGCACATAAGGCGCTATTTACAAGATTTTCAGCAAGTTATATCACAGAATACATTTCACACTCCACAGCATAAGCAAATGCAGCAAGCCATTTGATAAGCAATGTACAAGCCTTTTCCATACACAACTGTACAATCTCATCAACACCAAAATGTAATTGGCTCCCTCACACACAGTCACCCTTCCAGCCTGACAGTTCAAACACCAAGATGAAAAGCATTTCTCCTACACTGCATAAGTCAGATGCCATGATGTACTGCAATCTCCTTACACTCCAACTGTTCAAGCCAATAGGTCAGGGACCACACCTCACCATGCAATTCACAGACTGTTCACAGATGTCAAATTTGAAAGGGTTTTAAGTCCAAATACATGTCGGGCCCCTCCCTCTGCGCTTTATACGAAGCTGTCGACTACACCAAATGTTCTGCCTGGTTTTTCTGATTAGATAGGACCAGCTCATCAGAGCATCACTAACTCAGCCAGACCGTTACCACCTCCCCCTCCCTAGGGCCTATTTACAAGGTTTTCAACATATATCTACTACCTAAGGACAGGGAATTCCTAAGATACATACCCAGACCTCCTATAATGTCAATCAATCGGCGGCCTCGCGGTCCCATTCGAACCCAGACCTCTCTACCCAGATGGCAGTATCAGAATCGGCGGCCTCGCGGTCCCATTCGAACCCAGACCTCTCTACCCAGACGGCAGTATCAGAATCGGCGGCCTCGCGGTCCCATTCGAACCCAGACCTCTCTACCCAGACGGCAGTATCAGAATCGGCGGCCTCGCGGTCCCATTCGAACCCAGACCTCTCTACCCAGACGGCAGTATCAGAATCGGCGGCCTCGCGGTTCCATTCGAACCCAGACCTCTCTACCCAGACGGCAGTATCAGAATCGGCGGCCTCGCGGTCCCATTCGAACCCAGACCTCTCTACCCAGACGGCAGTATCAGAATCGGCGGCCTCGCGGTCCCATTCGAACCCAGACCTCTCTACCCAGACGGCAGTATCAGAATCGGCGGCCTCGCGGTCACATTCGAACCCAGACCTCTCTACCCAGACGGCAGTATCAGAATCGGCGGCCTCGCGGTCCCATTCGAACCCAGACCTCTCTACCCAGACGGCAGTCTCAGAATCGGCGGCCTCGCGGTCCCATTCAAACCCAGACCTCTCTACCCAGATGGCAGTGTATACTATGATTACCATTACATAAAGGGATCAGTCTCACTATTCATCAGGGGTATAGTATTACAATATTCTGGATCACACAATAGTTGCCAAATTAGATGATGTACAACTTATCCTTCAATCCAAGAGCTCCTCTCTCCTCTTATTCAGTTATCACTTACCTGATCAGGGGTAGCATCTGTTCACAGTAACATCTGACTAGAAGAACAGGTTACCTTTTCATACAAGAATAAGAGGTACACTGGTTCACTATGCAAAGGTTATCATCAAATACAAGTTCTCCTCCACCCCCCTGCTCAGTTACCATTCACATGGACGGGAGATGCATCCGTTCACCTGACTGCACCTGACCAGAAGAAAGGTTAGCTTCATTAATAATAATAACCTCTGCACAATGGTTCACTAAGAACTGGGGTATCTTTATTACACAACAATAGCAACACATAATAGACACATACACAGCTCTGCAGGGTCTCTTTAAAGACCACATCCACATCTAACTAACAGGGACTGTAAATAGACTGCACACCGCTGAAAGGAAAAGGATTAGTAATACAAGGTTAATGTTTCATGGGCACTAACATAACAGGACAGATATCACCTGATTAGTATGGAGTCTTGTTCTAGCTGTCATCTGGATTCCTCCCTCGTCTGTGATTCTCCTCTGCACTCTTGGACATGCATCTGCGCTGATCACTCTGCACTGGACACCTCTCCCCCACGAACTGTCTCCGCCTTCCAGCTTCAGTCTAATTGTTTCTGCCACTCTGATAACCGTTCGCTCCACTAGCTTCTTCATTCTGTCTGATTATCTCTGTTCAAATGTCCAATTCACTCCAGCTGCTCTCACAGATTAGTATAACTTCAGTCTCTTCTAAAAGGCATCACTTCAGACTCCAGCTGACCACAACTCCTCCTGATAAGTAACTACTTCTGACTGCTGTCTTCAGCTCCAAACATTGCTTCATCTCTCTCTGTTCAGAACACCATCTACTCACTACTGCTTCTAGTTTCTCTCTCTCTGGTTCCAGCTCACTGGCTGTCTGTCTTCCCTCTGTTCCAAGCATCCACTGTCTCTTCTCCCCTGCTCCATCTCCTCTCCTTCTGCACTCTAACGCTCTCCGTTCCAATCCTCGACTGCACTCCTTCCAACCCAAAGTCCTTCTCCCTGACTCCGCCTCTGCACTTCACTAATATGGAATGCTGTCTCCTCATGGAAAGTTCCAGCCATCAGCCTACCGCCCTCCAAATTCTTGCACCTCCCCGTACCAAGGACACATCCCCAGCCGGCCGGCCCGATGTTGTGTCTTCGGCACGAAGAAAAATACAATCCTTCGACAAGGGCCGGCCAGAACTGGTTCTCTCCAAGCGAACAACACCTCATAACTAAAACATTACCTTTACCCTGCAAGCATCTCAGTCTGCAGGGACAGAAAGCAAAATGGAGTCTCTCTAGTTCTGGGCCTTGTAGGCCTGAGAAGGATGAAATAACACTTAGCTCTATCAGAGTACCTACACAAACCATACCAATATGTAATATGAAGTCAAGACAACAGGATCCACCCTCTACTATAGGTAGAATCATGAAAGGACACATAATTATGTCAAAGCCAATAGGCAATAGATGGATTAGAGTCAACAATAAGGGATCTATCATCATATTAAGCAGCTATCCTCTAGTTTATGCTTCTAGGTATGGCAAAAAGGCCTTAAAAGGACCAACACAAGGCAAGAATAGAGATTCAGGATGGTAGCAAGCTTAAAGTCACCATCACTCATAAATAGAGCCCAAAAATCGAGCAGAACACTTTGTCTACCCCTTAAGGGCAGATTTTAGTTAGAAAGTTACTTTGGAAAATGTTTGGTATGGACTAGTAGTATCAGTACAACAGCAGAATCAAGAAACCTCTCAGTGAATGACCCCAGAACTATTTAGTAACATTAGAAAGTATGTTATGATTAAAACAGGAACAAAACAACAAACATTGGATCCCTCACTGCAAAGTTATAGCAGTGTATATTACCATTCCCATTCACATGGACAGACCATTAATTCTAGAGCAGTGCTCATTAGTGGCCCTGGAGGCTTCATCCCACTCCATTAGCACAGCACAACTCCAGGCTTCAGTCAACCTCTTGCCTTCAGGCAGGGTGGATGGCCTGGATGAGAGTCAGTCACCTTTGCAGCCAGGCACCATTCAGGTCCCAAACTTCACAGAGTTCCTGGGACGGTGTCTCCGGCTTGACCAATGGCAAATTAGCAGAATAAGACATGAATTCATGCTTGGCTGACAACACCTAGACCACCAAGATTTCAGGCATGGGGTGCATCAAAGACAACACCCTTTCTGCCATACATCCTATATGGTGTAGCCTGTTCTCCATGTAGGTATGTGCTTCAGAGCCATATATAGGGGTAGTAAGCCAAATATAAATTGCCAAGCCCTGATCAATGATAAACAAAATCCACTGGTTCTTTGCCACCATAAATGTAACTGTTCTTTCTTTCTTGGTGCAGACTGGAGACGTGTAATCTCCAGCTCGCCTGATGTCTATGGGTTACCAATATTAATTGCCCAAATGTGCAAGCAGGAGCAAACTAACAGCTCTGCCAAGTACCACGCATCAAGTGTTAGACTAACTCATTTTGGTGCGGTGGTCTGCATCATAGCACCAGAATGCGAAGTCACGCATTTATGGCGCCTCCTGAAGTTGGCTGGCAAACAGAGATGGAGTGCTGCACTATTAGTGCTCATTAAGCACAGCTGCATGGACCGCACGCTGTTCTGCCAGCATGAGCCTTCACTGTCCTACACTCTACGGTGGAACTGCACTGCTCTGCTCTGGTGTTGGGCTATTATATGTTCACAAACTCTCTCATCTTCCAGCCAGGAGGTGGCTCTGGGCCCGCTGACCAGGCTGGGCTCAGCTGTGCTCTAACTGGCTCCAGCAACGCACCATCATTCACAACAACTAAGAGTCAACTATGTGGACTGCGCAAGTGGGCAGAAGTTTGTAAATTTAGTTGCAGTCTGCCTTTACTCGCATCCCCTCCTGTGCCTTTAATCCTGATGCCGTGAGACTGGACCAAGCTGCTGGAGACTCCACGTCTGGGCCAGGGGTTTCAGTCAGTCTCAGCCTCAGTTTCAGACTCGTACTGGCTATTTAGGTTAGTCATCTGTGTAAATAAATGTTGGCATCAATCATATTCCCACAATATGGTGTCCCTGTATAGGCGTCCCTCTTGTGTGGGAATTTTTGTGCACGGTACTCCGTCTCCCGTGCTGAGGTTCTATTCAGGACCTGCGACTGCGAGAGCATGGTCACTGTCCTCGTGTCTGTGCTCATCATGGTGTGGGAGTGTCGTGCACTGCACACAACCGTGCTGTGCTCCATTCACAGTGTGAGAGAGTGCATCCTCTTTCCTGGTGTCTGTGCTTGTGGTGTGTCAGTGCTGTGCACTGCACACCCACATGTTGGGGCTCCATTCAAGGCCTGCGTGCCTGCAAGAGCATGACTTCTGATCTGCGAAGAGCCGCTGGATGCAGGACTGTGACTCGGACCCGAGGCACTTTAATACAGCGTGACACACTAGGCACTACGCACAAGACAAGTATTCATTCTCTTAGAATAAGGGAAATGACAAATATTTGTCCTAATCCATTTTGCATCTTTCAGCCCCGGGGCCTGGCTCCGTTGCTGCTGCCACCTTAATTATTGGTCTCCAAGAAAGTAAACTTTAACCCAGAACATGTCCTCTCTTGGAGGTGGCTGATCCCACTGGGGGTATTTCTGACTGCTGTGGTGACCCTTGTGTGTTGTGCAGCTGGCATTGTACCCCACTAATAATGTCTGTGTCTCTAAGGAATATTATATTGTGTGTATCCCCTCTTGTACATCTCTGATTATGCTAAATGTTTAATCCGAGGTGCCCTGACTTCCTCAAGCCTTGTTCACGCTTTATAAACATCCTGAAGTCAATACAAAATAAAATCATTCTCTGATGATGCTGCTGCCTTTCCCTGGTGACCCCTTTCAGTGCGTTAGGAGGGGCTACGCAATCATGCCGTGCTGTGACTGTCTGTGACAGCTGAAATCCGAGAGTTAGCTCAATGCTGAGATCCGTGTTGGGGCTTCTTGAGCCCTGTTACAGACTCTGCCTGGGTCCAAACATGGTGTAATTTATGATAGTTATACATTTACCTCGTCTTCATTCTTAATTTTGCTCGAGAGAAAGCATCACTCATAGCATTTGAACTTTCACTCATAATTACACTAAAATTATGACATGTCACACTTAGCAATCTGAAACCTTGGCAGCTATGAACTAAAGAGGACACACATTCACAATAACTTTTGGCTAACTACAGCTATCCTGCCAGGGAAAACAGAGGTCCTCAGGCACAGCTCAGCATTTTGTAAAAAAAAATCAAAATCAACTTCTTTTCACATCAATGTAAGCAGACTTCAGCAAGCTGTCTATGTGGAAGCAATGAATTGGTTCTACAAATAGACTGTAGCGCAAAAAAAGTGACAACAAAAGAAAATAGCTGAGATCCTGAGCACTAGAACCAGTACTGCCCCTATAATCAGATTCCCTCTATGCAGAAAAGTAGAACACTTATAGGTTTCGACTGCTAGTTTTCTCCGACTCACCTGAGGCCTGCATCTTTGGTGGCTGGCAGGGGTGGGCTGCAGAAGACCACGGCCAGCAATTATTGATTTATGGTCTTACAGTCTCAGTGCATAGGACAAACCGGCCGCCTCACATGCAGTTTACACTGCGCATGACAATACTGGCCCAGCCCTGTCCCACCTTATACCTCACACTTTGGCTGAAAACCACACAGCTGTGTGCCACGCCAAATTTCATCACGTACACTTCATTTAATTTATGAGGCACAGCGGCGGGAGTTACTGTGAAAGTATGTTTCAGACGAACCTTGCTGTCAGCGAATGTACTGTGTGCTGAGAGAGTCCCTTGAGCTCAGGGGCCCCCCATAACACGGGTCCAGCGGGGGCCTGTGTTATGCCCATGGAGGTATTGATGGTGATTGTTATCATTATTAAATGTTTCTCATTTAAGTTGACACTAAGGGGCTGATTATGATGTCGGTCGTAAAGCCTCGGACCGACGTCAGATTCCCCTAGACCGCGTCAAAACCCATCCGCCAAAACTCGGTCGGAAACAATTCTGACCGACCAATTATGATGCTCGAGGTCAGAAGGGGAACCATTCAGTCATTTCGAATCAGGCCCAACCGGCATTCAGAGAATCCGAGTCGGCCAGAGTTGAGTCATACAGCTCAACGGACAGCGTTTCCAACCGAACGATTACGATATCGGATTCCAACAGCCTTTCCGACTCGGTCTGTCAGACACAAAAAGGCTGTCAGAAACTGACTTTGGGGGGCCCTTTCAGGCCCCCTTCCTCCTCAGGCCTCCCATTTGGAGTTGAGGGTGACCCAAGGGAACCTCCTTTAAAATCATGCACAGTGTGGCAGGCACCATGGAGTGCCCACGACAGGGTGCAAGGTTTTCCGCAGACACCCATTTTCCCCATAGTATCCTATGTTGTCGATCGTAACACATGATCCCATTGAAGTCAGTTGGAACCGAATCCGACAAGGAGTTGGGCAGATTAGTTTCCGACCAGCATCGTAATGAGGCCCTAAATTGTGAGCACACATATTTAATTACATTGTTGCTAATGTTGTCCTTCAATTTAAAATGGCTAATGTCTGGGTGCCATCTTGTTTCATAAGCGGGTGACTATTTATTTCTAGGAGAAGCTGAAGGTACAATTAACAAGTGTAATTTTACTTTGCTTACTTTCTCATGTGAGAAACTTGATAACTGCAGAAGGTTTTAATATGTTGTTGTAGTGCACCTACTGATATAGAGGCTGGTCCAATGCATCTCGCTATGTTGCAAATAACTGTAAATTGGAAGGATGTGAAAAGAAGTTTCTCTATGAACAATCCACAAGCTTAGATTACCTCTGTGTTCCTTAACCTGATTGGAGAATGCTATGAGAACCATGTGTAGGTGTGGCAAATGTCAGAATTGTGTAATTTAACTGGTTCAGACCCATTTTCCCAAACTTAGCAGAACCTGCTTTTTTCCTTTCTTAGACAGCTTAGAGCAAAGTAGAGTGCTCTTTTTGTTGGAGAACTTATGTTACTTAACTTTGCTCCTTTGAAATAATGTAATACTCATTTGTACTTTTTCTTATATGACTTAGATTGGTTTGAACTTCATAATTACCATATGCATTCATTTACTGATTACTGATTGTTATTAGCTTGATGATTTAGAATTTTATGAAACCATTGTAACCTGTAATACATATTTATAATTTGAAAACTCAACCTTTGTCTGTCGTGTCTGTGGAGCCTATTGTGCTTCTCCATATTTAAATGTTTTGGGCCCGATTCATAGAACTAACTTACTACAAAAGCCTAAACTTACTACCATTTTGGTATTCAGAGAAGGCACTTACTCATGTTGGTATTCACAGAAGGCACTTACTCAGTTTGGTATTCACAGAATTGCACTTATTCATACTAACTTAATGTCCCCATTCGTACCGGAAATTCCGGCCCGGTGGTGGAGATTCCGGCCTAGTGGTGGAGATTCAGACCCAGTGGTGGAGATTCCGGCCCAGTGGCGGATATTCCGGCCGGTGGCTGAATCACCGACCCGAGTGCAGACATAAAGTTAGTATGAATAAGTGCATTCTGTGAATACCAAAATGAGTAAGTGTATTTTGTGAATACCAAAATGAGTAAATGCCTTCTGTGAATACCAAAATGAGTAAGTGCCTTCTGTGAATACCAAAATGGTAGTAAGTTTATGATTTTGTAGTAAGTTAGTTCTGTGAATTGGGCCCATTGGTTTGATGTTTGATGACTAGACGCAATGGTAGATTCCAATTAATCAGATAGAGCTTTGTGGGTTCTGAATTTGCATTAAAAAGCACTGGCAAACAGAGGAGAGTTCTAGATGTAGGGGGTGCATAGATGTTAATTTATTTCATCTATTCAATTCTTAGCCTGTCCATGGGGATATAAAAAACCTTTACTGGGACTGTTTCAGTATATTCAATATTTACCATATGTGCATTAAAACAGGGGTGGGCGAGGAATTCTGTTCCACCGGTACAGTTTGAAGAGTTTCGCGAGACAAAAATCGCACTGTACCTCCTCTCTGCGATATTTCTCAATGTAGGCAGTCGCGGCAGGTCGTAACCACGCATGCTGAGAAATCTGCCACTCGAGTAGATCTACTTGAGCGGCTGAAAGCAGTATTGCCCTCTGGAGTGAGGAGGAGGGCCGTTCATGCTGGCACTTAAAATCAGTGCAAGCAGTGCAACTTATCATTCTCTGCCCTGTGTATGTTTATTTTTCTTGCTGCCAATTGCTGCATGCAGGGCTTGTAATTGAGCCTTTTCAGTGTCTGTCTAACTGCATCTTTATCTGTCTGGCAAGATCTTAATGTCACTACTACACAAAACATGAAACTAGGCACATTATACAGCCTACCACACAAAATACAAAAATGGGCGTTGGGCCTTTCATTGGAAATCATATTTATCAGCAGTTGTAGCTTAGAGCAGTGATGCCTAATATTAAATCCTGTTTTTTTTTTAACATGATGTACTTTTATATGGTGTAGTTCTCTCCTCCTTCCAAAGGGCTGTACCTACCATCTCTGAACACCAGACGGACAAAGTCATTCTTCTGCAGCTCATCGACCACACTTCACACAGGGTGCCCCTACTGCAGCTGGCCTGCTCCTCTTCCAAGCTGCTCTTAAGCTATGTTCTGCTTGGTTCATCTTTTTCCCCATGCCTTTACTGTCTCAGTGCTACCCCACCTCTCCTGTTCCTCTCTTTTCTATATCCAGTTTTGCTTGCTTGCCCTTGCATCATCTCTCTTTGTTAATGGTCTTGAAATCCTTCCTATACTTAGGCTTGATTTCAGGCGCATGCACCAGTCTTTGTCATCGTGTACCAAACCCTTCAAATTGTCCACGTCTCTTGGGTTGGTTTTCTTCTCGTATGCCCAATTTCACACTTGAGCTGGTGTTGACTTCTGCTCACTCTTTTCCCCACCTATATAAGTAATGAGAGGTAGTCATCCCTGGTGGGTGCTTTGTGTTATTTTGCTTAGTAAACTTTGCCTTTAGTTCACTTCCTCCACTATCTACTAATACATCCCCCATCATAAGCTTCCTGACACCTCGGAGGGCTCACACACAAACTCTCTCATCACTTCTTAGTACAGGCCCATTTCTTTCTAAACTCTTCATATCTCATACTTGTTATTGCTTCCCTCCCCATGCTTCCTCATGTTTACTGCTTTCCTCCCCATGCTCCCCATGTTCTTACCTCTGGTGGTTTGTATTTCCTTTCCCAATGGCAGCTTTTGCTACATCCTGCAGGTGTTCTCTTGCCTTTGCATTGCTTACTTTCTTCTTGCAGTGCATTCTGAGGCAAGCTTGGGGCTTTTGGTCCTCCTCACCCTACATTCTCCTTTGGTTCCAGAGGGCAAGAATGTGTGACAAAGATGAATGGAACTATTAGAAACTGTATTAAGAGTCATGAAATAAATCACTTTTGAGGAGGCACTCTGTGTGGAGTATCTGCTTCTCGGTTGAAATGGGTAGCAGGTATATATCCTTCCTCTCACTTATTGCCTTCCTCTTTCCATGCCACTCTGGGAAGTACTCCATCCTATATGTTCTCTCTTCTTCTGTGTCTCCCCATATTCTCTATCATTCAGATATTTTTCTACCTGCTTTCCCATTATTCCTCACTGTACACTGGTGGTTTTCTCCAGGCAGATTATTCCCCTCCCCTTTTGTGCTTAATTAATTTGGACACAACAGCTCCTGACATTACAGGTACGCCCTAGTATGCCTCTTGCACTAGTTATTCACCTGATACATAGGGGCATATTTACTACCAAAGTGGCGGAGTGCGGCGTTAAGCCAAGAAGGCTAATGCCACGCTCCTTCAATTTTACAACGCAGTGTTGTACTGTATTTACAACAATACGGTGGAGCCCTGCGTTTCCCCCTGCGCTGGTGCTGATTTCAGCTGCCTAGCACCAACACATCCACCTTTGCACCATTGTGCAAGAGTGACTGTGTTGTGGGGAATGATTGTTTATGTGCAGGAAAGCATCAGAATCAATGGGTGTTGCAGTGGAACTCCCAACGCAACACTCATTGCCATCCCCTTTCATGCTAAGTATAGCATGAAAGGGTGCTTTATTCACAAGACGGCGTTAAGCCTTGTGAATAAGCAGAAACCCCTCTCTGCCACATGAACGTCACAAAACGTGACATTGCTGTGGTTATAGGGGCTTGTAAATATGCCCATTGTTCAAACTCTGGTCAAGGTTTGCTTGAGGCTTATTTAATTAGTCATATTTGTACTGTGCACACTACATAACAGAATTGCGTCTAAGTGCAAGAGAGAGAGGACCTAGGAAACAGTGACAGCTGGTTGGGGATCGTGGTGGGGGGGGCAGGGGAAAAACCAGAAGAGGAATTAGGAAATTAAAAAAAACTAAAACGTACCTGATTGTCGCCAGCTGCCTCTCCTATGCTGCAGGAAGAGGAGGCATCCAGGCTTCTAGATACCATCAGGCTTATCACGACACAGCTGTTAGCAGTGTCATGATTTTAGGCTTGGACATGTTTTTCTCCCAGGCTCGAATGCAGCCTGGGTGGAGAGCATGTAAAGTGCGCATGACTGTTTGCTGGCCGCAGACGGCAGGCAAAACAGTCAAGTGCACTTTAGGTGCAGCAATAGCCACTCCTCCTCCCTCTGGGTTAAGGTGCCCAGCCCGCTCTAACCTGGCGGCAACTGGATTGCAAAAAATAAAATGATGATAACTTCGGTTATTATCATTTTATTTTTTCCATTGCACTGCTTCAAAGCAGTGGGGAGACGATCCTCTGCCTTAGCGGAGGAGCCGCCACTGCTAGGAAATCAAGAAAGGGCTGAGTATTTAGCCCACAGCTTTCAATTGTTTTCTGGAGGAGAGGAGGATGTTGGAGTTCCACAGGTAGAGGGGATACTGAACAAGAGACTGGTCCCTGCCACTGAAAAGCGCCTGTCCTCTCTGGATTTGAAGTTGGATTTGGTATAAGGTAGATGTTGTAGGAACTCAAGGGTCTAGAGTATTTTTGTATTTAGTGTTGTAAGTAAGTTGGGGCCTATGATATATTCCAACTATCAATGGTTCTTTTTTGCATTTCTCACCCCATGTGGGACGTTTATGCCCAGACGTGGGTCCAGTGCTCACCCTGCCACTGGAGTCAAGCTAGCCTGGCTGATATGGGGTGGTACCTCAAAATCGGTCCCAGAATTCTTGTTACCGATCCAGGGAGGACCTGGCATGGAAGTTCGGGATGGATTGTTCCCATAAGGGGCGGGGTCAAGACTGATTTGCATATGGCTGGATCTAAACTGGAATGGGGTGGTGAGAAACAAAACAATGGATTTAAGTCCAGATCTCTGTACTGGGGTGAATGTATGACATTGTTCAGTATTCCACCCATCAATTGTTCTTTTTACAATTACAAATATTCAGCTCACAAAAATTAAAATAGCCTATTATAAAAACAGACAGAACTATATTTATCAGAATGTTCACCAATATTTATTAAAGCAGTCTATAGTCAAGAGAGGCAAAACAATATAAAATACCAAGGGCAAAACAGCATTTTGATCGATGCAACATAAACCAGAGCAGGCTTTTTAGCTCAATCAGGAAATCGATGTGCAAAGCTCAATAACGGAGTAAATGTAATTTGCAATCCAAAACCAGGACCAACCCATTTTAAAGCACACTGTAGACTAAAACGACCCACCTATTGTAAAGGTAGACAGTGCAATATAATAATACAATATAAAATGCCAAGTGCAAAGGAGCATTTTTAATCGATGACACATTGTAATCGGTACCTGCTCAGGAGAGCAGTATGCCAAGTGCAGTATAGGAGTAAATAGGAACCAACCTGTTTTAAAGCACATGGTACTGCAAATAGAGGCATATGGGTAGGAGACATTGGGATAATGGACTTTGCAAGTAGACAGTAATAGAAGGAGTCTCGAGATAGTATCAGTTAAAATTTCTCCTCACTAAAAATACACAAAAACCATGCAGAAGTATGTTACACAACTCTTCTACATGGCAATGATTGATGGCAACTGTTCGACCTTTACTTTCAGAGGTACTCAATCACAAAGCAAATCAGAACCTCTTTTTCATATTTAACTGATCAACACGGAAGTAAAACATTAATATTTGCTATTTATTGTCAGACAATACCATTATATACTCCTGGTTGAATAAAAAAATTCTTAACACTGAATCATATTTTTTTATCAATTATTCCACTAGATCTGCAACTACAAACTTACAGTCTAGTCTTTTTTACTTCCTTCCCCGCATGCTACCGTTGCTCTGCTACCATGGTAACGTAATTTTCATCATTCTCTAAGACCAGTGGGTCTGAAGTTCATAACAGTTTTTGCAAGCACCATGCTTACTTGTAAATCAACGTCGCATGTGTGGTAAAATGTTTCAAATAATCCACATATCCCACACAGCTACATTTTTCTACTTTCTCAAAAGCCAATCCAACATCTATTTACTTTTCTCACAAAATCACTGCCTAACTTATGCACCAACATATTTAAAATAACCAATAAAATGTTTTATTTCAAATTGTTCATATCACCCTCCATTTTCAACTGTATTTCATTTGGAAACTGCCTCATTCAGCTGCAGCCTTCTCCTCTTGCTACTACTCCATCCTTCAAAATGGTTAGAGTGTTGATTGTGGGTCACAGCTTTTAATTCTAAGCTAGAGAATGTGCTAGAAACTGTTTCAGTATTCCTCAGAGACCATAGCATGGCTCCATCCACAATAATAACCTCTGCTTGGAATATACAGAAGAGATGGCGTTCACTTCACCGACAAAGGCAACAGGGTGTGTTTTTGAAAAACGTAAAACTCTGCATCCACTCATATATGTAGGCATCATATACATACAATAAATACAAATACTTTTCTCAAAGCCCCCCATTTTCCCAAACACTTGTTAATTTATTCTGTAAATCCATTTTTTAATTGCTCTGAACCACCTGTGGATTTACCCCGGGGGCCAGCCTGACCTCAGCAGGTAGCTCCATGGATCTCAAAAAACTTTAAAAAAAATATTGTGGGCAATTACTGCCCATTACTTACTCTTTAACCTGCACCCTGACCCCATAATCTCCATTGCCCCCCACAGTCCCGCCACAGGGACCATAGGTAAGTGTCTGGATGTGACTGGCTTTGGGACAGTCTCTGTAGGTGTGATTCAGTGTGTGTCTGGGTATGAGAGTGGGTGGGAAAGTGTATGTCTGGGTGTGTGCCCAGGGGTCAGAGGGTGTGCCTGAGTGTCACAGTGGGTGTGAGGGTGTCTCTGTGGCTCTGAAAATGGGTGTGTAAGGGTTTTTCTGGGTGTGAGAGTTACTGTGAGAGTGCTTGTTTGGCAGTTTGAGAGGGTCTATGTATATATACATATACATATATTTGTTTGCGCTTGCCGAAATCTACAGATCCCGCAGCTGACTTACACTGGGGGCCACATTGAGCCCTGGGGATGGATTTGCTGTTCTTGGAAAACAACAACAAAAATGTACATGCATTTTAACTTAACAATTTTTGCTTCCAGCCCACTTATATCCCCCCCCCCCCTTCATGAGCATCTTAGCCAAAATGTCAGCCCTAGGGACTGTTTCCTGATAAAGGAAAATGGGGGCCACAACTTCTCTGTCAGGTTGTGGCCAGCCAATCAGATTCTTTCTTTGGCGTGAGGATCCGTGGATTCATGTCCTTATATATTTATACTTTTTACCTTTTATATTTCAAAAACTACTTAAAAGATTTACACCAAATCACATAAAAACACTTTCTGGACGGACATCTAGCTTTCTGCCAAATTTGGTGTAATTCTGTTCTGCAGTTCTGGCTGTAGTCGTGTTCAAAATCCCTATGGTAAAACATAGGGGGAAAATGCTATTTGGGGACCCCCTTTTTCTCAGCTCCCACTTGTCAGATCCCCCCAAATCATTCAACACAGCAGCTAAACCTACTAAAGCATAAGTTTTTTTAAATATTCATGAAGATTCTTCAATTGGCATCAAAGTTATTGGCAAAACAAAAGCTTTCTTCCTATGGAAACTAGGTCCTAACTATAACTACCTACTGGGAACCACTAGTAGGTGGTTATAGTTAGGGCTATGTTGGCAAGCGTTTATTGACTTGCCTAAAACGTTGGCACCCGTTGATAAATCTTCACGAAGTTTTCCCCAAAAAGTTTAATGTTGGGTCTTGTTGGGCTTGGAAAGTGTCCGGGTGATGCGTCAAGCAGGGTCCCAAACAAAGGGGGGTCCAAAAAAGGTGTGTTTCATATTTTAATTACCATAGAACCTTTAGTCGATGCTGCAGCCCAAAGCACTGGACGGAATTGCACCAAATTTGCCAGAAAAAAAGATTTGGTTATGCAGATCACACTTTCAGGTTTTGGTGTGAATCCGTTGACTTTGCGAAAAATAACAAGCTCATGCAGGGACATGCTCACGCGTCAACCAGGAAGTGTTGGCAGTCATCTTGGGACTTGACTTTAACCAAGTTCAATAAGAGAACAGTAAAAATATTAATTGGGGGCAGGGTAGGAATACCCTGACCCCCTTAAGTTGGTCCTAATATCCCAGAGGGACCCGGACTTGCCAAAAATGCAATAACAAAAAAAAATACAATTAAATTGCAATATTCACGCAAAACAAAACATGCTCAGGCTTGCACACTTGTTTTTAATTGACCCCCACGTGGGCCAGGT
The DNA here is from genome assembly GCF_964261635.1 of Lissotriton helveticus. Lineage (NCBI taxonomy): Eukaryota > Metazoa > Chordata > Amphibia > Caudata > Salamandridae > Lissotriton > Lissotriton helveticus. Next base: position 141,422,964 of record NC_136073.1, on the reverse strand, counting down.
CCCAGGAGGCATTCCTGTGAAATAGGAGGAGTCACGCTGGCCTCCACCGTAGAGACCACCATCACCCCAGGGCATTGGTTTGTATGCATGCAGATGAGGAAGTCCGCGCAGCACCTTCGTGCCCCGGAGACCACCACCTCCCTTGGGCAAATATTTTTTAAGTAAGGAAGGGGGGCTTGCGCACCCCCTGCATCCCCAGGGATAGTCACCTCCTCAGGTGCTCCTCACCTTCAGTGCGTCAATGGCACAGCCGTGCAGCGGCCGCCATTATGAGGGGAGGTGGGAGGGAGGAGCAACTGGGAGGCAGGAGCGGGTAGCTAATGGGCAGGTAGGGGGGCGGGGCGCAGAGGACACAGCGGCGGGAAAAACGGGGCACGGAAAGAAGACAACAAGGCAGAAAACCAAACAAGGGTCAATATAACAAAAGGCAAGACAGAACAGCAGAATCAAAAAGGCACCAACCAGAGCAGGGGGCATCGGTCATATAGGTGGTGCTGTGCGGTGTGGGGGAGCGACCTACCCAAGTCATGGTCAAAGGTCGCTCTTCTCACCGCGTAGCGGCTGCCATTATGAGGGGAGGTGGGAGGGAGGAACAGCTGGGAGGCGGAAGGTGGTAGCGAATGGGCAGGTAGGGGGGCGGGCCGGAGGTGATGCAGCGGCGAGAAAAGCGGGGCACGGAAAGAAGACAACAAGGCAGAAAACCGAACAAGGGTCAATAAAACAAAAGGCAAGACAGAACAGCAAAATCAAAAAGGCACTAAACAGAGCAGGGGGATACGGTCACACAGGTGGTTCTGTACGGCGTGGGGGATCAACCTACCCGAGTCAGGGGCTTGCCTACTTGTATCACTTTATCTACTTATCAGGATCCTATTTGAAATACTGTATGTGTTTTTACAATGTATTGATTATCTGTTCATGGTTATTTCACTATGCACTTATCTTTCTTTTACCGTTTTAGGTACATACACATTTGGCAGGCAGGCAATTGTTATTGGGACACGCTGTTCTTTGAGTTTGCCATAGTTTGTTAATTCCATGCCAACCTTATGACCACTTGGTTTTAGCATTCGATTTATTGTATATTCATTCTGTTGAATTATACTTTTTGTCAGCCATGCAATACATTGGGGAGTACTTGTCCAGCATTGATCTCACTTTGGATTGATATATCGGTCTCACTAGGGTGTGTCTGCTCTCCCGCTTCAGCAGATACCATGCTCTCATTATTTGCCACTAATGCTCCATTCTTGATATGCACTCATGTATTTACATTTTCTACATAGTTTTAACATATGATTTTTGAGACATATTTCTCTAGAATATATGTACCATTGGCTGTTTTTGTACCAGGTTGTCTTCATTTGCCGCTAGTGCTCTTGCATTTGCATGAGTGATGTAATATGTGAGGTCATAAGCAGTGCATTTTAGGGGTGTAAGTTATAGTTAGCAGAGGTAACTGTAACTGAAGTATTCCTCTGGTTTTGGTCAAGTGAAATGTGAGCTTAACTATAATATCCCTTTAATCAGTGGGTGTATGTGTCTCTGAGTGTGTCTGTGTGTGGGTGTGTGAGTGAGTAAGTCGGTCATTAAGAATGTGAGTGGCTAGACCACAAGTGAAAGGGGATGGGGGCTGTGCGGCTGCCCTCCCCCAGCCAATGTTGGCCCCGGAGACTCCCTGTAATGGGCTTGGCCTTAGGTTAAACATATTAAAAAGGGAGACGTGGGTCCCACGGCCCCCCTTCGTGGGCTGATTTTTACTCTGGGGACCCCATCCCCTGGGGCCTGGCCACAATACAGTGGGGGGGGGGTTGCACAGCCACCCTCCCCGGGCCAATTCGTCCCTGGGGACCCATCCTCTGTGGCCCAGCCTTGTAAAGCTCAGTGCCCTGGAACCTACTCAGGGCACCCAGTGTGCAATGAGGCTGCGGGGGGAGCCTCAAGGCCCCCACGGTCCCTGCCGTCTCTGCCTTTCCTGAGGGAGCCAGCATTGCTGCTGCATGGAAGCAGCTGCTGAAAATGCAGCTCCCTATGTTCAAGGGCAATCGATGTATCTCTTTCCCTACCTGAATGTCTGCGGGCAGGGAAATAGATGAAACCTTCGCTTTCATTGGGGGAGGGCACTTTGATAGCTTCTGCTCACTGGAATGAAAGTGTTTGTTTTATGCCATTTAAAATGTAACACCTATGTCCTTTCAATGAGCGCACAGGACATAGAAGGAGCTGTCCCTGGGGGGGCAGTCCTCGGGGCCTCGTATGACTCCAGGATGATGGCCCTCCCTTCTTGAGCATGGGCCACCCTGGAGACGTGGTGGTCCTCAGGGCTGAGAATGTGAGCAGCGTGTGCTTTTTTGACAAAAGCATAAAATATGTGTAATGTCATGATGAAACATTTTTGCTTCATATGAACTAAACTGGCAAAATAAATGCATGCATTGCATCATTAAGGAAGTTACTTTCTCTCAGCATGGCACCATACACCTCAGACACCAACAACCTCTTCATCAGAGTTCAGCAAGGATCCTCCCTAAGCTTGACCCTCATCCAAACATACAAGGGGGCATATTATCAAGGGGCTTTATCTCCGCTTTTTTGGCTTTAAAAGCCAAGAAAGCGGAGATAAAATTATCTCCCTATTACCAAGCTGTCGCTAACACCAGTTAGTGACAGCTAATAGGAGATAGTGACCATCTTGGGCCCCGCTTTGCATGTCAGTGATATTTATCACTAATGACATGCAAAGTGGGCGTGCCAAGATGTTAGCGACTGAAAACAGTCGCTAACATCGCTATCTCCTATTACCAACTTTTGGAGATATTCGCGCTAAGCGCGAATATCTCCAAAAGCTAACACTTGCCCAGGAGCAGTTCTTAGCCATTTTATCCAATGGGAGGTGGATAACATGGCTAAGAGCATTTGCTTGATAATGCATGAATATCGCTGACTTTTCAGTGATATTCATGCATTGCGGCCGTTTTTTATCGCATTTGCGATAAACCTTGCTAATAGCAAGGTTTATCTGCGATAAAAATCGCCGATTTGCGGCGATAATTTTTGTCTCTAAATAAGTTAGAGACAAAAATGATCTCTATTGGTTGGTAATATGCCCCATGATCCCTTTAGCCGGAATTTTCCATGCTCAATATCTTAGCATCCTTTTCTCCACTGATGACACACAACTCACTCTCTTCCCTCATGGACAAGACTCTGAGGGCCTCATTCATGAAAAGTGTTGCATCACGGCGTGAAAACAGCGTTGCAACACTTTTCAGTACGCCCTCCTTGTGACACCATGGATGCACCGCATTTACTGAACGGCGATCCATGTTGCAAGGATTTACAGATGCGTCAGCATTTCTGACTTATCTGTAGGTGCAGTGATGTAATGTTTTATATCTCTGTTTCTAATGTGAAACTTTGGGTAATTTGTTAGCTGTAGAATATGTAGGGGAAGGCTTAGGGTGGTGTCTGAGCATGTACTTTATTATTTATATCCATCTCTTAGTGGTATGCATTCAACTCACTGAGCTATCTCTGTCAGTAGTGGCATAGCTTATGTGTATGATTTCTTGCATTTCAAAGAAATATGTACATTCAAATTAGAGTATGTACATTAGTTTATGATTACAATCCTGCTGCAATTTTTTTGTGCAAGTACATTGGAGTGTCATGAAAATGCAAACATAGAGTGGCAACATTGATTCTCACTATTGTTCTTAGTTACATGTTCAATATTTTTCGCCTGCGTTGTGTTTGCTTCTGATAATCATTACATTTTCTGGAGTCTAATTTTCCTTGCACTCCAGTCCTTTCCTGTTCACTAATATTTACAATGCTTAATATCTTCAACATTTGCTTGTATCAAATCTATCGACATTGCATGCTCTTTACAAAAGCTGAACTAAATGCAAATGTTTACTTGTATTTTAAAGAAACAGGTATATTTAAATGACGATATGTACACTAAAATTGAGTAATTGAAGTTTCGTTACTATAGGCTTTTAAAATGTGCATGTTAAATCATTCTTATTTTCTTACAGAGTGCGAGCCCTTTTTGTTTTTGGTTCAGTAGTTTTACAATATGTACAGGATTGATGCTTGTTTTCTTACTGTCGACCTACCGAAATTTCTGTGGGTTATTGGTTCTGACAGTTCTGATAAGTTGTATAGGGGTTACAAACACAGGGGCAAATTTACAAGAACTTAACGCTCCTGTAGCGTCAGTTTTTTTACATTACGGCGGCGTTTTTTTATCGCCTTATTTACAAGTTGTCGCTAAATGCAGTTAGCAGCACTTTTCCAGCGTAATTGTGAATTTTCCAGATCGCCACTTCTGTTAGCGGGACTTAATGAAAATGAGATGCAAGATAGGCGTTCCCATGAAAAAACTGCTGCTAAACACACTAGGTGATATTTAGAAGGAATTATTTGTATCGTGCAAAAGAAAATAAACTGCCTCTAAGTTCAGTTAGAGGCAGTTTTTTAAGGCCAAAAAAGACCTGGTCATAAAATTGGTGCAAACACTTGGGTCCACATATAAGAAGTATGGGTGCTGGACAGCGCTGCAAGGAATATTGCTGTGCTGCCCTGTGCCAAAACAAAAGGTCAGGAATGCATCATATCAATAACACAGGGTGCATTCCTGGGCCTCATTCATGAAAAGTGTTGCATCCCTGCAACAAAACAGTGTTGCAACACTTTTCACTGCTCCCTCCTTGCGACACCATGGATGCGTCATATTTACTGTACAGTGCTCCATGTCACAATCAATGACAGATACATTTGGAATCCTGACATATCTGTCAGTGTTAAAACGTCATGCACTGCCTCAGTTGTGTCACAAGCATGATGCCACTCCAGCAATGCACGGGCCAGCCTATCCCTATGGCACTGCGTCACCCTTACACCTGCCATGAGGCAGGCGTAAGTTGAAGTTGTGCAGGAAGGGACATCTTCCTGCAAAAAACCTATCAATCCAGGGTATTTCCTCTTTCTCTGTGTGCTGTCTCCTGAAGATGTCTGCGAGGGGGACATGCAGACATTTAAGAGGGTGGGGCTCAGGGAGAAACCCTGGGGTACTGAATGCCGGTAGTCTGATTGGCTCGGTCCGGCTGGAGAGGAAGGAGAGGATTCAGTCCAAAGCCTTGTCATGGATGCCGGCGTCATGGAGTCTTGTGATTAGGGTGCATGGGGAGACGGTGTTGAAGGAGGCCAAGAGGTCTAAAAGGATGAGGGCTGCGGTCTCGCCCTGGTCGAGAAGGGAGCGGATGTCATCTGTGGCAGGAAAGAGTGCCGTGCCTGTGCTGTGGTTGCTTCGGAAGATAGATTGGGAGGAGTCCAGAAAATGGTTCAATTCGATGAACTCGGAGAGCTGGGCATTGAAGGCCTTCTTTATGACCTTCGATGGGAAAGGGAGGAGTGAGATCAGCCTGAAGTTCTTAAGGTCTGTTGGGTCTGAGGATGGCTTCTTCAGTAGAGGGTTGATGTCGGTGTGTTTCCAATCATCGGTGAAGGTGGCAATTTCGATGGAGCAGTTTATGGTGTGGCAAATCTAGAAAGCAATGTCGGCTGCTGCTCTGTGGAAGATATGGTATAGGCAGGGATCTGTCTGGGCACCTGAATGCATGCTCTATATGGTCTTGAGTGTGTCCTCTGTTATGAGCAAGGTGCAGAAGAGCACGGTCTCTTGGGGTGCTGCTTAATTGTTTACGATAGTGGCAGGCATGGTTGCCGGATCTTTGGTGTTGAAGCTGTCATAGATCTTCCTAATCTTGTGGTGGAAGAAAGTACCAAGTTTGTTGTAAAAGTCCTGGGAGGGGGGCTAGTCTTTGTTCTCGCTGTTGGGCTTGGCGAAATCCATGATGTTGGCAAAGAGTTCCTTGCTGTTTTGTGCGTTGGCATTGATTTTGTCTTGGAGGCTATTTTCTTAGTGGTTTTCAGGATGCGGTGGTGTGCGTTGACGGTGGATTTGAAGGTTGTGTACTTTTCAGGGGTATTGTTGTGGCTCTATCTTTTCTATAGATGTCTGCTTGTGCGTCTGGACTAGTGGAGTGCGGGACTGAACCAGTAGGCCTTCTTGGAGTGTTGTTTACCTGTTTTTTTCCTAAGGAGTGCCAGGATGTTGGCGCAGCTGGAGATCCATTGGTGGGAATTTGCTCACTGCGGTGTTAGTGTCGATAAGCGTTGGCAGAGTGGTGATGCAGTGGGATTGACAAGAGGCTCTTCAGTGGCCTTGATCCAGCTGTGACGGGGGGCGATGATGGTGGTGGTGTACGGTGAGTGTGGAGAACGTGTGATGTATACAATGATTGAAGGTCCAGGAGAGTTCGATGGAGTGGCTGTAGTTGAAGTTCCTGCTGTCAGAGAGGACGGGGTTGGGCGTGTGTCCGGCTATGTGAGTTGGTGCAGTGATTAGCTGCTTGAGTCCAATGTTGGCGAGGTTCTCCAGGAGGGTGATGGTGTTCTAATCACTGAGGTTGTCCCGGTGGAAGTTAAGGTCTCTGAGTAGGATGTAGTCGGTGGATGGGAGACCCTGGGGTGCAATTAGGACTACAGTGGCATCGGTGAATGGGGGGGCATGGGCCTGGTGGCCTGTTGACGAGGGTGCCACAGAGGGTAGTGTTGGGGTTGTTCCAAATCTGGAAGTGTTCTATGGTCACCTTTGGGACATCAGAGTGGGTGGTCAGTCCCAGTGTGCTCTTGTAGACAATGGCAATTCCTCCTCTTGGGCGGTGGTCCTTGCAGGTGATTTTTTTGAGACCATCTGGGATGACGATGGCGATGTCCGGTCCGTGGCAGCGAAGGTCCAGGTTTCCTTGATGAAGGGGATGTCTGAAGAGGTGGCATTGAAGGTATCCCAGATTGTGGATGGACCACACCTTGAGGAGGTTGCAGTTGAGCTGGTCGGGTGAACTTTTGGTTGGCTGGGTGGCGAGACGCCTGGTGTGTTGATGTGGCAGAAGGTGTGTTTGCAGTTTTTCCAGGTGAAGGGTACATGGGTAATCTTTGGTGATGCTAGATTGGAGGTGGCATGGTGTCCAGGGTTGGCGGCGAGGAGGGTGCTGGCATCGTAGCGGTGGAGTGTCTGAGAGGCAGGGTACCTGGCACTGGGCACGGTCCATGCGTGGACGGACACAGATGTGAATGCCTCTTACATGCATTCGGCACACCAGTGGCACGCCCACTGCGCATTGCCACACAGCGGCTACCATTAAGGGCTGCTGCGGGGCGGGACAGCTGGGAGGTGGAAAACGTGGGAAAGGACAATGGGAGGGGTGGGGCCACGAGGAATCGCAGCAGCATCAAGGGAGAGGACAGGGAAAAAAAGAACTAAAAAAAGCACAGGAAAAATAAAGCAATAACAAAAAACAAAGCCTAAGGTAGAAAAGCAATAGAGAAGAGCAGAAAGAGGGACAGGAACAGCCAAAAAGAGGGACAGGAGGGCAGTCAAGCAGCAGAGAAGTGACGCTTACCACTGGATCACCAGGGATGTGGCATAGGCAGGAGCCTGTGGGTGGAGGAGGGACTCGAACACCTGACCTCCGGGTCAGAGGAACCAGCAGCAACAATAGGGGACAGCATCAGCAGCTAACAGATGGTGCTGTGGGAATAGCAAGTCCACTGAGGGATTGTCCCCCGTACACCAGAAATTTAAACAGGGGGCGATGAACGGCGCACTACCATGTTGCCTCTTCCGATCTAACAGTGGCGACCAGATTCCGTGTTCCCCAGTTCCCCAGCGAGTAAAATCGGATCAAGCTGCATACCCAAGGACCTGGACCCAGACCCGCCTCCATGCCCCTGGCACCCGCTGCTACGAATGGCCGATCTCAGCAACTTGAGCCAGTTAGTGGAGTTCCCCACTAGTCTCATTTGGTGCCCTTGCTGATGTTGGTTAGCCACAGTGCAGGGATTGCTCAGGGCACGCTATGCACCACCCACAGGCACAATGCCTGGCCCAACTCGACCCCTGGGACTCCTCCACTCCGGGTCCCACCTTCTCTTCACCTGGACTTTGACACCGGGGCTAAATCCGCGGCACTCTCTCCAAATCTGTGACTCAGCCAGCAGGAGCCTCAGCAAGACGGGGTACAGCAGTTGCCACCAAGCATGCTGGGGAACCTCCTGATACAGGTGATGTAACAGTGCCCCCTTCGGGGTGAAGTTGCAGTGCACCCCCACACAAGTTCGGCGCAGCTCAGTGGCCTCACCCTCCACAGCATCTGGGCAGTGCCACATCCTCCGTCCTATGATGAAGAGAGGTGCTTACCTCCATTGGTAATCTCCTCCATGCACCCCAGTGTAGTGGTGAAGTGTGTCATGCGATGCAGACTTCCCTACATTGGTGCGCTGGAGCACCTCTACCGTTCACAGCTCCAAGGGGTGCCAGGTGGTCTTCTCACACAGGTCAGCAACGTAACTCCATGCGACCTGCCAGACTTCACCACCAGGTAAGGGCGATCGCCAATGCCTCAATGTCTACTGCCACAGCCCACAGGCTTGGGCCTGACACGATTCGCCTTCACGGTCAGGCAACAGTGGCTACACAGCACCGGGGCCTCCCACTCCGGGCTTCAGACAAAGGCCCAGAGAGGCCTCCAGGCCCCGGACACTGTCAGCGCTTCCAGGCATCGGCTGCCATGGTGTCACAAAGATGGCACTATGGCGCTGGTTTTCCCCAGCCATGCACCTCTTTACATAAATGGAGCCCTGAATCTGAATTTCCTCTTTTCCTGGGACTCTGGCTGAATATCCTGGGGGGCTTGGGGGTTGTGTACCTGTGCTGAACTTTGCCCTGTTCGCTACATTCTGCATTCCATTATTTTTATTTGCTTTTTATCATTAGAGGTGGACTTATAGGCTATTTTTGCCTCTAGGGTCAGAGAAGTGATGTTGGGCTGAATAATTTGAGTTTTTTTGCGGCTAATTGGCCTTTTGTCACTTTTCTCTCATTAGTGTCAAATGTTTTATCGCCTTGACGCTAGTGTTCGCGGCAGTTTTTGCCACAGCTAGCTGATACTATCGCCATGTGAATGAATGAATGAATACTTTATTGTTTGGTTACTCAAAACCATTACATTAAGAACCAGAATACAAAATTACAAAAGTTAAAACCAAGAATGTGTCAACTATCGCCATGTAGCAACGTATTGTACATACGTCGGTAACAGGGAAATTGTTTTCAGCGATAGGCAGCGTTAAGAAAATGGCCGCTAACTAACGCAAACACTGGTTAGCGGCAATTCTTGTAAAAATAGCCCACGGATCCTTACTATTGTTCATAATTCCTGTTATTGAAACTTTTAAAACTGAATAAAAGCTCTGCACCTTGCATTTTCTGTTCCCGTCATTATTTGTGATTTCTTTGTGAGGGCATTCAAAGTTTAATAATATTTTTTTGTTTACTTTTATATAGCGCAAACTCAGACTCAGGGTATTCCAGCCCTTTACATAGACTTTAGTTACTTTATAGGCAATAACCTTATGGGGCATATTTACAAGCCCCTATCGTCCCCACAATGTCGCTTTTAGTGACGTTGTGGGGACGATAGGAGCTTTGCCTTATTTACAAGGCAGTGTTATGCCACTTAATGTGGCTTAATGCTGCCTTGTAAATAAGGCACCCTTTCATGCTATACTTATTGCTGAAAGGAGAGGGCAATGGGTGTTGCCGTGGGTGTTCCACCGCAACACCCATTGATTTTGATGTGGTCCCCTTTTTACAAGGGTGGCGTAAATAGGAGGCAGTGCCAAAATTAAGACCAGGGAAAACCTGATCCTAAACATGCCAAACGAGGAGAAATGCTTTATTTCTCCTCATTTTTGCTGTTTCCATGTGTGCTGCGTTGTTCAGCACACATAGAAACAGAAAATTGTCATTGATTGTTTATGTGCAGTAAGGTGACCCTTCCTGCACTTAAACAATTAAACAAAAGTAACATTTTACACCAAAAGTTACAAACTGTAATTTAAAGATTGTTTATGTGCAGGAAGGAAGCCTTTCCTGCACATAAACAATCGTCCCCTTAATGCAGACACCCTTGCACTAAGTTTCAAGGGTTCCTGCGTTGGCACTAGGCTGCTAAGTTTAGCGCCACCGTAGGGGGAAAGCTGGGCTGCACCATATTGTTGTAAATATGGTGCAGCCCTGCGTTTCTGAAGTTGCAGATCGTGGCGTTCAGCCATGGAGGCTTACACCACACAACACCACTTCATTGTAAATATGCCCCTAAGTTTTTTTAACATGCCAGAATTCTTTTATTTTTTACCGTTTGAAATCATGTTATTCAGGTTTAAAAATGTGTCTAATGCAAGAACTTTAATGATGTATTTCTCTGTTTAGTATTTCAAACTGCAGGTTGCTAGCTTGCTGTAGAATAGATAAGGGGAACTTTAGGGTGGTGTTTGAGCTATGGGCTTTTGACATTCATGTGCAGCTTTGGTCTCGCCAGTAGTTTATCACATGTTGATTTGTGGTAATTTATTCTGTTGTCTTCAGAAAGTTGTATACCCCTTGATAAGGTCTCTGCTCTTTAAAGAGCCAGCAAGTTGTCCTGTAACACTTTTCCATCCATTTTTTTCCACACCTTTTCACTATAAGGTGCAAAATATATGCTTTAGGCTTACAACTTTGTACTAAATACTATGCTGCATCACTTTGGTTATTATAATTTACTTTAGGCCAGTATTGTAGGTGTCATTGTGCATTTATTTTTGTTTTAGCGTTAAGCTACATTGCACAGCAGAGCAACTGCTCTGCAATATGTAATAAACATTGCCAAAGTCTACATAATTCACCTAGGAAGAACCTATTGGCTTTGCCATTGCTTGTTTATCTATGGTAGTAAATGGTGCTTTGTTGGTATTTCATCCCACTGGGCCACAAGATTGTGCTTTGCATTTTTCCTGCATTTTGAACCCTAATTGAATTAATGTATTCATTATGAATTATGGATATATTTCACATGGCGTGATTTTATTTTTTAATTTATTTACATGTAATCATAGCATAATTATATTTGGTATAGGATGATAGTGCACCAATAGTTATTATGGTATGTATTCCTGCAATATGAGGTACAGAGATGAACACAATAAGTTTAAGCACGTCCGTGAGAATTCACGTGTCTTTTCACACCTTACATCAGGAGTCAGAAGGCACACATTTCTCAAAATAATGTTGGGAATCAATCTGCACTGTTGATGCACGCATGTTTTACTGCAGAGAGAAGCTTTAGTATTTTGAGGGAGCATCACAAATGACAAACGGTCTGCCAGATGGTCACACACTGGGGAGAGCTGCTGCTATCTGTCTCCTTCCCAGGAATAGTATGGTATAAAAACAAGGAAGGATGCCCTTGTTCTACAAGCAAGGCTGTAGACTGAGAAAACATCTATTAACTATAAGCAAAAGTTATGCTTGCTAGAGACCATTTAGTAAACTTGTTTTCAGGGCATTTAGTGCTAGTGTAGATGTTAGCTTGGAACTAAGAGGGAGGAAGAATAAGAAGATAGATTCCATAGCTAATTTGATTGAATTATTGCCAAATAATGCTTTTTTCAATTTTCATTGTTTTGTCATGTATTGCATTTGTTGTTTTCATCATGATTTTCATATCTGCTATTATGCTCATTCGTATAACCTGAACTAAACCAAGCTTCAATATATCTCAAAGACACAAAAAAGCTGCATCAAACAAAGCCCCAATCACACCGAGGAACTTTGCAGCATCATCAGAAAGTTATCTTGCCTGGCAGCCATCGAGAACACTATCCATCCTTCAAAGGAACTCTGCAACATATTAGTTAACTATTTCCACAACAAGATATCCCCCACCTATAAGAAGTTCGAACCCCATTCCAATGACCTTAACAGCCTCCTCATGCCTATGAACGCCACCGCTTGCTGTCCTTTCACCACATGGGAACAGCTCACCATCCAGAACATAACCACATTGAACTCCACCCACTCAGGAGCACCCACCAACCCCTTTCCCCACCAACCTCAGAAGCAAGGAACTCAGCTTTCAACTAACCAGCATTCTCAATGCACCCATCATCACCGCCATCTTCCCTGACATATGGAAACACGCAGAATTCAGACCCCTCCTCAAGATACCCTCATCCAGCCCCCAAGAACTCAAGGACTACCTCTCCATCTCACTGCCCTCATTTCCTGCAAAGGTTCTCAAGAAGACCATCAACTGTCAGCTCACCGACCACCTAGAGAGAAACAACCTGAGCAACTCCTCACAATCCAGTTTCCACGCCAACCACAGCACCAAGGCTGCTCTGATCGCCGCCTCCAATGACATCTGCACCCTCCTCGACAGGGGACATTCAGCACCCCTGATCCACCTCGACCTCTCAACAGCGTTCGACACTCTCATCAAGAGACTTCCTTTACAACAGTATCCAGGGTGGACCCAGAAAATCAGTCTGCCACCCTTCGCCTCGGAACCAAAGAATACCAATTGCGGCATCACTCAAGGTTCATCCCTCAGCACCACCTTCTTCAACATGTACATGACACCTCTGGCCATCATTACTAAAACCCACAAACTCAACATCATATCCTATGCCGACAACACCCAACTCATCCTCTTGCTCTCAGCAGACACCTCCTCAACGAGGACCAACTTTCACAACTACATGACGAAAATCACCAATGGAAAAAAGACCAACTGTCTGAAGTTTAACACAGACAAGACCGAAGTGCTGATCTTTCGGAATAACGCTTCTCCATTGGATGACACCTGGTGGCTCACCAAACTCAGACCACTCGTGCACCAACAGACCATGCCTGAAACATCGGCATCATCCCTGACAGCAAACTCCCCATAAAAATACAGGTCAACGCAGTGTCCGCCACCTGCTCCCACACAATCTGAAGGATCTTCAAATGGCTCCCTATCAGCACAAGCCCTAGTTAACAGCCGTCTGGGCTACGGTAACGCACTGTACGCAGGAACCACCACCCAACTCATGAAGAGACTCAATACAATACAGAACTCAGCGGCCTGACTCATTCTCAATCAAACAGACCCACATCACCCCCTCACCTCAACCTCCACTGGTTCCCAGTCCAGGAAAGATGCCAATTCAAGATGCTGACACATGCCTACAAAGCCCTCCACGATGAAGGACTTGCATACATCAACCACCACCTAAACTTCCACAAAACCTCCAGAGACCTTCACTCAGCCTCCTTCACACAGACACCTCGCAACCACCAAAGTTTCAGCAGAGGCCATTATATTTCCTACCTCACCTTCAAGACCTGTAACTACCTTTGCCTCCTACTCCGGTCAGCATTCTCTCAGGCAGAATTCAGGGAGACTCAAGACCTAGCTTTCTGACTGCACCCAGCAACCTAGCACCTGGATACCCTTGTGAGTAATTAGCCACGCTCTAAAAACACAGATGGATTGAATGATAAAATGTAATAGAGCCTTTTAAAATATATGGTCCCTGATTCTGAGTCGGGAAGAATAAACTACCATATGGAATTTTGCTCCACCTGTTTTCAAGTGGGTAGGTTTTTAAAAACCCACATTTTCTGAGTGTGAGAGAACCATACTTGATTTTTCCAGCTGGTACTTCCAACTGGAGAATACTTTTTAAACTTTGGCTGCAGCTGCCAAATTTCATTCCTCATTTCTGTTTCACATGTGGGCATAGAATGCTTCTCCTGTAAGAAAAAACGTTCCCCTTCTCTCCTCGACTCGCCCATCCCTTAGTCCCGCACCACCGACAAGTTTCTGTAAAAATCTACCACCTGTTCAGACAAGGTGTCAAATACATGTGTTAAAACCCCATAGAGTTGGGAATTCTTTGCTTCTGTGTTTTCTGATGGAAAATGTATCCCACATGGTAATTGCCCATTCTATGGGGTTTTACTTATAGTTGCATTGTGCTGGTGCAGATATTCTACAAGATAACAGTAAAATTACCAGTACTGTACAACCTATAATCAGGCCCACAGTGTTGATTTCTAGTGTCTCCATCTTTTGGGGTAAGGTGTTCCAGAACTCACTAATGCAGCAGCATATTCATGGCAGGTTTTTAATGGTTTGATTGTTACCCAAAACACATTATCCCCAAGTAAGTCTTGAGAGATGCGTGAGTCACAGCCCCAGGTCAATTTAGTAAGCTGATCCATAATCTCATTTGCCAGAGAGCCCCAGGAATTCAACCTGGATCTGCAAAATGTACCAAGGTGTGTCATTATTCTGTTTGTGAACTGAGTTACCCTGTTAGACATGGTATCCTAATGAAGCCCATCCTAGCTTCATAGAAAATCAGGCTGTCTGTTGATGTAGTCCAGATCAGACCTGATGAACCCCTTACCGTTACCTCTATAGGTATCATAACAAAAATGTTAGTGGTCTTTTTCCAAGCGTTTTAAGAAAAATACAAATGTTTATGAACTTGTTTTTTTGGATTAACTCACCCTTCACCGTGTTCGCTTTTTATAGATAACATCACATGCACTCTTCCAGCACCAGCAGAATATGTAATGCAACTAATTAGCATGTTTACTAGGCAATCTAATGTTTGGAGGTTCAAATCCCCAATTAATGTTTTTGTCCAGAAAATTCACCTCGTTTTTAAAATTAAGTTAGAGATATATATAAGCACAGCTGATACCCAACTAAGGGCGCTGCAGAATTACATTGTGATGAGAAAGGGATATCAAATGATCATCCAGGATTTAGGTTTGTTTGCAATAGTAAATTTAGTTGGTCTCAGAGTCAATAATTAATTAATGGCTATCACTGTGTTTAGGTGTAAGAACAGATAAAGACTTACCAGCATGGTGTGATCTTATGATGATAGCAACTTTAATAAGAGGAGCTGCAGATGAGCAGAGGCGATGCTCGCGAACACAAAATCCAATACACCTGTGAGGAAAACAGGCCCTCCACTCTTAAGCAAACTGTGACATAAACAAAGTGCCTTCGTGACTACATGTGTTTGGTAATTAGAAAAGGAGGGTTCCTATAAGAAATTGTGCAGCAGTGATTTGAATAAGTTGTGGTCTAGAGTCTCAAGAAGCCATACGTATAAGAAACAACAATTATCCCCAAAACAATTTAAAACTACCAGATCCTGTCTGTCTAAATTTACAGAAAACAATAATCGAATGGGAAAAACTCAAGATCCAGAGTCACATAGAATTTTAAAAAATAAAGGATGAATTATTCTTAAAATTGTACCTTATTGAACTTAAAGTGGTGTAAAAATTGAAGCAGATCAAAGACATAGTAGCCGCTCTTGAAAAACACTTTAAGGAAAGATGCTTTGGTACCAATAAGTAAATCTCAAGGGGAAATGCATAACCTTCTACATCTTAAAGCAAACAAACCAAAACAACTTGCTCCTTTGGACTCTAACCCGACAAAAAACCTTAAGTAATCCAAGACAACAACAGAACATGGGCATATTGGGGACCAAAGCACGGAGACTACTGTCAAGGCATCCATACAGAAGAATGCGGAGAGTGGAAATTCTCAAAACCGAATAGCACAGAAGGATCACACAACACTCCACATACCTCGTGATGCAAATCCATATGTCATAGTGCTAGAAGGAGTCTCCAAGCTTGGTTAAGGTTACGAACCTAAGAAAGTTGGGACAGTTTAAAAAACAAAGTGGTGCATTGGCTGTAGTCTCGAAACTTCAACGCAAATTTACTACACGGTGAGATCATTATGGTAAGCAGAATAAGCTGAGTGTGCCCGAGTCAGAAGCAAGAAAGAGGTGATTGTGTCATAATCCATTTTTGAAACCCTGTCCTGGAACAGTCACTTATTTTTCACCCACAACAATGACAGATGCATCTTGATCATTATGGCGATATGATGATAGATGATAGATGTGCCTCTTGGTTATTTTTACAAGCCCCAAGAGCCCTGATGGAGATCACAGGCACAGAAATCCATTATTGTCCAAAGCAATCCCAGATCAACTGATTTGTTTATATATCCCCCAATAGATTTGCACCCCTACAATCTCTTTTTTAAAATTTATTTTGTTAAGTTTTAAAAAGAGAATTTATTAAAGAATATAGGTATGTCATTGTACAGTAAAGGCAAGTGAACAAAAACATTGAATATTAAACACTGCAATACAATTGTAGTCCAACAAAAAAATATTTGAGTGAAAACAGAAGCAATAATATTTACAATAGCTAAGCAAGAAAGAGACAATAAATGAGTCAAAAAAAGAAAGAGAAGGATGTTAGAGAAATTAAGGGGGTTTGAGTACTTCCTGTTGAGAGGGCTTCAAAGAGAAGTGATCTTTGGCACATTTGTCAAAAAACACCGTAACTGGAAGCCACAATTGAAGCCTTTTTAAGACAATGGGTGACAAAGAATTAAAGTAGGTATCCAATCTATGATTATGGCACACATCATACCACCAAGCCTTATATGAGATTTTTGTAAAGTCTTTCCAATTTCTTGTTATTTGTTGGTAAGCGACAGCAATTAAAAGATCAACCATTTTAAAATTAGTTGCATTCTTATCCCAAATTGAAGAGAGGCTTCCTAAGAAAATGTGCATCGGAGAAAACGGGAGGCGTACATCAAAAATGTAATTAATTTGAAGCCAAACCTGTTTCCAAAAGTTATGTACTAAAGGGCATAAAAACAGCATATGATGTAAATCTGCACTTGGAGAAGCACAAGTCAACATGTATCCGGGGTATTAGGGAATCTTTTATGTAAAAGTTGCGGAGAAAGCAAAAGTCTATTATACACATAAAACAATGTTTGCGTCATACTAGCTGACCTGGAGCATTTTCGTAATTTAGTCCATAAGTTATTCAATAAGACAAGAGACCAATCTGCATTAAAGTCTTGTTCCCATGCCCCCTCAGTGCTTGTTTTCTGTCTCAGTGTGTTGGTGGATTGCAAGAAAGTGTATAATTTGGAAGCTTTGGGCTGAGTATGAAGTAAATCAGAGAGATCTGTATGTAAATGAGTCGTGGAGATAACAGTGCTATTGTCAGATAACGTTGTATATACATCAAGGACAGCCTTACGAAGGGTCTGAAACTTGGAAATAAATGAAGGAGGTAGGGTGTACATCTGTCTAAGTGAGGAAATTGGGAGAAATTCTTTATTGGAGAATAACTGATGAATCCAAATAAGACCATGTTGCCTCCAAGTTTTCCAATAGAAGGGTTTATTGCGTATTACTAGCGTGTTACTATGCCATATGGGTGAGTTCAAAAAGGATTCCGGAGTATTAGAGATTGAGGGAAGGATAGGGTTTAATAAGTTTGAGGTAAACCTGATTAATGGGGTAGAGAGTGTTGGGGGCTTGCGGGAAAAAGAGAGATATTCTTGGAAGGAAAAAGGAGATAGGAATGAAAGTTCCACTAACGTCCAAAGCGGGCAATTCTCCACAGAATCAAGCAGCCAGTATGAGGCTTGTCACAGAAGAAAAGCTTTATGGTAAGTACTAAAATTCGAAAAATGTACCCCACCTTCAGCTTTAGGACGTGATAACTTTAGGATAGACATGCGTGGTCTTTTCTTATTCCATAAAAAAGAAGATAAAATTGAGTTAATGGATTTAAACAATTTAGTAGAGATGGGATCTGGAATATTAGATACGGCATTTAAAACTATAGGGGAGAGCATCATCTTAATGGTGTCTAGGCGACCCCACCAGGATAAATAAAGAGGATGCCATTTATGGTAAGCTCTGTGAGTTTTTGGATACAGTTATTAAGGCATTGCGTAACTGTTTCTTTTATTTTTGGTGAAAAATTCAAACCCAAATATTTCATAGAGGACCGCTTCCAAGTAAAATTAGTTGAGATAAAATCAGCCTTAAAAGTGTATTTAGTTAAGGGCAGAATTTCACATTTATCACTATTTAATTTATAACATGATTTTAATGAAAAAGCACAAATTTCTTCTAAAAAGGCTGGAATTGACTCAGTGGGATTTAAAATGAAAAGTTAAATATCATCAGCATACGCTGCAAGTTTAACATTCGTTGTAGGGGTCTGGAAACCTTGGATATGTTCATTTTGACAGATTCTAGAGAGGAAAGGTTTGAGGGCTAAATTAAAAAGAAAAGGAGATAAAGGACAACCTTGACGCACCCCTCTGCCAAGGTCGAAAAAGGAAGACAATAACCCATTAGGACAGACAGGAGCATGTGGATTTGAGTATAACAGGGAAATTAAGGAAATGAAATTGGGACCAAATCCAAACCATTTAAGGGTATAAAATAAGTAATGCCATTCTACTCTATCAAACGCTTTTTCAGCATCAAGTGCTATAGCTGCTAGAGGATGCTGTAAATGCGTGGCTTTGGATAAAATACTGAAAAAAGTCTTGTGTTATCTTGTATAACACGACCCTTTATGAAACCAGACTGTTCCTTACCTTATAACCTGGGGAGATAAGAATCTAAGCGAAGGGCCAGTGATTTGGAAAAAATCTAGTAGTCAATGCTAACAAGTGAAATGGGTCTAAAGTTATTACAATACTTCGGATATTTTCCTTCCTTAGGAATCAAACAAATGTGTGCATCTGAAAAGGTACCATTAGACTGCCCTAAGGATTGAAAAGATTCAATTAAAAGGAATAATTTAGGCATTACTAAACTAGAGAAATGGAGGAAAAATTCAACAGTGAAACCATTTGGTCCAGGGGCCTTGTCTTTTTTCAAGTGTTGGAGAGCATTCAAAAGTTCTTGTTGCGTAATCGGAGTTTCCAATGGGGAAAGATCACTAAGAGATTGTTGGGGCTGTTGTATATGTGAGAAAAATTGTGAAAGGGAATGGTCTGTAGGGGTAGTTTCAGATGAATACATTCTCTTATAAAATAAAGCAAACTCATCCAAAATGTCCTTGTCCTTAAACTTTAAAACGGCATCATCATCAAAAATAGCTTCAATATTCATTTTGTTCTGTTTAGTTTTTAAATAATTCGCTAAAAGATTCCCTGCTTTATTTCTACCACCATAAAATTTCGCAATAGATTTTAGTAAATATAATGAAGCATTATCTTTTGATTCCTTATTAAACTGTAATTTAGTTTTGATAAGAGTATTGAGAACATCTTTAGCATTAGAAGTGTAAAAAGAATGCTCCAGTCTCTTAATATCTTGAAGTAAAGAACGTGTATGATTGCGAGCAATAGCACGTTTCTTAGACACATAGGATATAATAAAATCTCTAGCAGAAGCTTTAAAAGCATCCCAGATAGTGGAGACTAGGAGTGATGCACCGGGGAATAAAAAGTGTATTCCCTTGTAGTAGGATTACACAACCTCCAGGCATCCAAAGGTTTATGTTGCGAGACCGTGTGGATGAAGGATTTATGTGTTTTATTGGGGAGAATGATGCTTTAGAATTCCGATCTATGAAAGGATCGAAAACCTGATTACAATCTCCTGCTAAAATAAAATTATCTTCCATGCGGAGGGTGATTTGCTTGGCTACTGAGCGCCAAAAGGAGGCATCACCAACTGTTGGGGCATAGACAGTAAAAAAAGAGACTGGAGCATCCTTAAACAATAATTTAACAGTAAGCCAACAACCTTCAGTATCAGAGTCTTGTGAAACAAATTTAAAATTAGGAGATTTACAACACAGCATCATAACACCATTACGTTTACCATCCCCACTAGAGTAAAATACGTTTCCCACCCATCCTTTTTTCAATTTTAATGACTCATCACCAGTAAGATGAGTCTCTTGCAAAAATGCTATATCGGCATTTAACTTAGCCAGATGAGTTAGTACTCTCTGCCTTTTTATAGGGGAATTGAGTCCTCTAACATTCCATGAAACTAACTTTAACGACATGGGAAGTTACAAGAAATAACAAATACCAGAAACAAAGCAAAAAATATGTTGGGGAAATTGAACTACAGGACTTGAGAAGCTGTATAGAGAAAAATATCAAGTAGACGCATACAATCCTAAAAACAAGGGACAAAATGGAACACATACCTACAAACAAGCATTGGAAATGCAATAGGTCTCGCAGCATTAGAGTTAGTGCTTTTAGAATTGTTTATGGGTTTTTTTTTGTAAATCTTTAGCATTTTTGTTTCCTGTAGGCAATGCTAAAGAATTACAAAGAAAAAAAGCCATAAACAAATGTAAAAGCTCTAACTCAAATGCTCCGAGACCTATTGCACTGTGTGAGGGTGAGGGGTTGAGGGTGAGTGAGGGTGAGGGTGAGTGAGAGTGAGGGTGGGTGAGGGTGGGTGAGGGTGAGTGAGGGTGAGTGAGTGAGGGTGAGTGAGGGGTTGAGGGTGAGTGAGAGTGAGGGTGAGTGAGGGTGAGTGAGGGTGAGTGAGAGTGAGGGTGAGTGAGGGTGAGTGAGGGTGAGGGTGAGTGAGGGTGAGTGTGAGTTAGGGTGAGGGGTTGAGGGTGGGTGAGGGTGAGGGGTTGAGGGTGAGTGAGGGTGAGTGAGGGTGAGGGGTTGAGGGTGAGTGAGAGTGAGGGTGAGTGAGGGTGGGTGAGGGTGAGTGAGGGTGAGGGGTTGAGGTTGAGGTGTTGAGGGTGAGTGAGGGTGAGGGCGAGTGAGGTGTTGAGGGTGAGTGAGGGTGAGGGTGAGTGGTTGAGGGTGAGGGTAGGTGAGGGGTTGAGGGTGAGTGAGGGTGAGGGTGAGTGAGTGTGATGCTGAGGGGTTGAGGGTGAGTGAGGGTGAGGGTGAGTGAGGGTTTGTAAATGAATAAAGGTAGGAGATGTGACTTAGCTGTTACAGCTGCCAACTTTGGGATTTGGGGACCCAGGTTTGAATTCCGGCCCCGGCGCTTGATTTAACATTGTGCAATTCAGGACAAATTACTTAATCTCCCTGTACCTCCCAAAAAACAGAAATGCAATATGTGCATTGTATTTTTTAATCCCAATTTGATATACAAGACCCTTTACCTATTCCCTGAAGTGATGTATAGCACTCTATTGTTTCCTAGTTAACTTTGCGCTTTAAAATGCCAATCCATACACATATGCACAGAGAAGAATTACATTTAGAGGAAAGGGCCAACGCATGTAAATGTACAGGAGGAGAGATGAGAACAACATGTGTATGTACCGAAGAGAAGGGAAACGTTAATGTACAGAAGAGTAGCACGATAATGTACAGACAGTGGGGGAAGGCGTGTTAATGTAACAGCAAAGACGGAAGCATAAGAGGGTTCTTGAGAGGACGGGAAATACATACATTTATAGCAGAGAGGCCTGGGAACGTACTGGAGGGAATAAGTGGGGATGAATGTGAGTGTACAGGGGAGAAGGAAAGCCTGCAAATGTACAGTAGAAAAGAGACTCGTGCCAAGGTATATTAGGAGGGTTGACTGTAAGTATACAGAAGAGGGCATAGCCTGCAAAAGTAGAGGAGAAGCGTGTGAATGTATAGAAGAGGTGGTAAGCACATGAAAGTATAGAGGGTGACGAGCGAGGCTGGTGGATCATTACGATTAGAGTACATTAGTATATATAGGAAATGCAAACATGCATCTGTACAGGAAATCAGTACTTGTACACATGTAAAGGAGGACGGAGGAGGGCACCCTGTGAACGCAGAGGAGGTGAGTTTGTAATATTACAGGAAGGAGGGAAGCCCGTAAACGAACAGGAGAGTAGGGAGGACAGCTGGATACTGATCTCCGTGCCTTATTGGGGTAAAATATGTAAACTCCCGGAGCTCTTGCCTGCTCCTGACCTTGCTTACATTTTAAAAACAGATTCCCTTTCATGGCAGTGCACTGGCAAAGTGTTTAAACATCAGATGGGAATCTTAACGCATCACCAGCAGTTTCTGCACGGGCTATTGCAGTTTAATTGGTAAACCCCGAAAGCCGAGAGCTAGAATTAGATCCTCTACAAACCTACATCAATTACAAGCCCCGGGAGTGTGACAGATTAGAGGTGCAGTAAGGCCCTCCCCTCTGCGTGCTTAGAGCATACCACGGCAGGGAGACGAGGGACCGGTGGATGAGGGCCAGCGAGAGCTCATTAGGACTCGGTGCCGTGGCATGGTGACATTAGACTCCGTGTCTGAGAGGCAGCCTTCGGCACAACGCAGGCACTAAGAACAGCTTTTTAACAACAAGCTCTCGGCATTGCGTGGCGGGAGGGGGCGGGGGGAACGTTGAGGGCAGGCAGGATGACTCAGGGGAGGGGGCGGAGCGGGGCAGAGCGGCATGTGGGTGTGAAGAAGCCGGGCCTTTGAAGTGAAGCTAAGCTTCACTTCAAAGGTGTCGGAGGAATGCGGGCGGCTGTGCACGCGCTTTTAAGCTCAATGCACATGCGCATTGAGCTTAAAAGTCACGGGCACTGCAAGGAATCGCCACGATTCCTTGCAAGTTAGATAAAGAGTCGATGAGCCCCTATAGTCTCGCTTGCTCGATGCGCATGCGCATCGACAGGCGAGACCTAAAAAGGGATCAGGAAAACAGGAGAGGTGAAGGAAAAACGATCAAGAGAACACGAGGAGGGAGGTGGAACCACAAGGGGCAAGTGGCAACACCAGGATCCAGCAAACGGAGGCCAGGAAGACGCCACGGAACAAGGACATAGAATCTAGGGAGACAAAAGCAAAATGACAAAGATTAGAAGAAAAAGCAAAGACAGAATCTTTAACAATATCAATGAACAAGCAATGCAACAATCATTTGAAAAACTGGATAAAACAATTCATAAAGAACCAAACATTATGCAAAAAGGCCGAGACAAAATAACCCAAAATGGAAGTAAAGGCATGTTCAGGTAGTGAATGAAGAAGAAGAACCTGCAGAACCTGAAGAATCCATACTAGTTGTCTTGCATGAGTTAATAAAGCTTTGTAAACGTATAGGATTTTCATACGTTGTAGTTTTGTTATTATAAGTAACCTTGAATAGGCATGGATGAAAGAGGCCATAGCGAGCCCCCATTGCACGCAAAGCATGTCTCAAATTCAAAAAAGCCTTACGACGATTAGCCGTAGCTTTAGCATAGTCCTGCGCAAAAAAAGGGAAGAACCTGACCAGGTAATGTTTGGGGAGGCTTTAATCGCGGAAAGCACTTTTAGCAAGTCTGTATACTCTAAAAAAGTAAAGAATAACGTCTCATGGTTTCTGTGACGCCGATGCTTGGGATGGGATGTGGCCCAAACTATGTGCACGTTGAATATTTAGGATTGTTCCATCTGGCAAGTGTAATAGTTTAGGAAGAAATGATTTAAAAAAGGTGATGGAATCAGACCCCTCAATTCCTTCTCCCAGGCCATAGATGCGGAGGTTATTCAGTCTGTTGCGGTTGTCAAGGTCTTCCACTTGTCTTTGAAGTGAGGAAACTTGTGAATGAAGATGAGAGACATTAGTGCAAGTTTCTTTTAAAGAGGAGACACTCTGTTCCACTGAGGAGACCCTTGTCTTAAGTTGGGACCAGTTGTCCGTTAATATTTTCAGCTTAGTATTAGTTTCTTCCATGAAGGGGCGCAGGACCCTAATCTCCTATAGTAACAGCTCCATGGAAACTGGCGAATTTGACTTAGGAGGTGAGGGGGGATCCTTCTTTAGTCGTTTGGTGTTGGATTTTCCTGAGACCGAGATTCCATTGTGAAGTGAATACTTAGAGGCGAAACCACCAATGGATCCCTCAATTTAGAAAATTCTGAGAAAAGTTTGGAATTTTTTATAAATTTGTGCTTTGGGGTAGAAGATGATGAATGCAACAACTTTAATCTGCCCATAAAATCTAATCAGAACGCTACTTTCTGAGTAAGGATAAGCAGAAACAGCAATGTGATACAGGAATAGTATCAAAGGAAGTGCATCCTTAAATTAAGGAAATTAAATCAGAGTTCCAAAGGAGGCAGTTGCAAATGAATGTTGCCCATTAGCAGGTAAAAGAAAATAGAATGAGCGCAGCCATAGAACTACAGAAGTGCAATGCACCATGCAAAATATCCATACATGGGTAATAAGGCATTTTAAAAGCACTTCTATCTGGTATATTGTATCTAAAAGTACAAACACCTTTTAGTCATGAGAAAACTTGAAAAGGAGGATGGAAAATACCAGGCATGAAGCATAAAAAAGCAACATTTGAAGAAGTGCTGTGAAAAAACTCATCAGAAGCACAAAATGGCTGCCATGCAGACAGTAATGGGGTCTCCTCAGCTTATTAAACAAAAGCATCAGTCTGGAAAAAAAGCCATCCTCAATGAGTGAAAGTAAGGGTATCTTGAGCACAATACCTGATTCTGTATGAAAATAGATGCGGCGGGGCTTCAGCGCTGCAATTAGAAATAAAACGCACTTACAGGGGTGAAATTCTTCCTACATACAGCCTCCTCCGAGCCGTTAATGCCACGAAAATGTGCCCTAAGACATCACAGAGCTGCTCCTGTCTCCATTGCTGGTAAGTTCAGTTCCGTTCCGTGAAGACCGTCGAGTGCACCAGGAGCCTCACCCGAGTGCAGCCATGCTCTGCAATTGCCAAGCCACGCCCCCACCCCTACTATCTCTTGACGAGCAGGACTGATGCCATAATATGTAGCAGTATGACATGGGCGAGGGTGTAAAGTTTGTACTTCTGGAGGCAAATTAATTTAACAGAAGAACTACTCAACCTGAAACAGTACAACATGGTATGGGAGACGCTTTGCGGGATGCTGAAGTAAATAACAGGAAGATGTACCCGCAGGAAATCAGTGTTAAGAAGACATTCTCCCTTGAATCCTGTTATATAGCGGGGGTAAAAAGCAAGTTAGCAAACATTGACTGGTGTAACTATATACGTACAATGGATTTATTATGCCTCAAAGAGACTTGGCATACCGGGAACTACACAGTCAATGGGCATATTACCATAAATAGTCCAGCTATTCCATCAATTCATGGACTTTCTAAAGGGGCCTGTCGGTCCTGGTCTCAACCATGGCCTCTGTGATTGTTAAAAAGTCTTTTGTAAATTCTCCCTTCTTTCAAGTTGTTCTACTTAAAGTAAATCTGCAATATTTTATTGTATTGATTAATTTTTATATTAACTTGTTTAACACCAAGAGCTGTGAGGTGGTATGGCTACTTGAAACTGAATCAGATACATTTACAAAAAATATTGTTGAAAGCTGGTCCCTTATCTATGTAGGCAATTTTAATATCGATCTCTGTGTACATTCCCTCACAGTTATTTACGGGCCTGTAGATCATAACAGAAATAACTTGAGACACTTCCCCCACAATAACTATGGGGACAGCTTAAACACAATGCTATATAAATACAAATTGGAGATAATGAAAAGGAATGGGGGACAATGCTACCAACTTTCTGAGAGACTAGATGTTTCTCAAGCATTAATCATGCTCTTATTTCCTCTAACAATGAGAGCCTATCTAGTGCATTAACCATTGGTACAGTTCACCCCAGTGATCACTTTCCACTCACTCTTACAATGGATTTGCCAACGCAGCACCAGGAGGTGTATCAGATGTCCACCTAAGTTGCAATCGCAAAAAAAAGCCAAAAAATCAGACTGAAATGGTCAGGAGTAAATCCCTAAGCATTTTTGGAGAAACTGGTCAAACGTAATCTAGACAACGTTCATGTTTGCACTAAGACTGAACCCGAACCAGACAAATTGATTTCAGCCATTAGTAGAATCATCCCATCCATAGCAGGTAATCTAAAGAAAGTAAATTCTAGCAAGCAAGTGTGCTGTGCGGGATGGTTTGATCAACATTGCACTCAGGCAAATCATAAATTAAGAAGGGCACTGAAAAAAGAAATAATTACCGAGAGATGAAGAGGAAGTTAGGCTACTAAGGGTAGTATACAAATATGCTATGGCTTGATGCAAAAATTAGCTAAGGATACAAATGTGGGCAGGCTTAGAACAAGCAGCATAGACCAAAGACAATACGCTCTTTTGGAAAATTATAAATTCTCCTTTCTTATCAGATGGTGCTGCTCCAAAAGTAGAAGCTCTCATCCCCCCATGGACTTGGGTGGAACATTTCGATGGAACTCCTTTACAACCCATTTTTGTGGATGAGGTTATCGTAGAAATTGGAAAATCTGCTGGTCTGAAAGCACCTGGCCCAGATGGGATCCCAGTTGATGTATTTAATGAGGTAATTGAAATATGGGCAACACTTCTCACAAATGTTATTAATGGTGTGGGTTGGGGGTTTATACCCGATACCTGGACCGATTCTATTATTGTTTCTATTTTTAAAAAGGGAGACAGGGGAAATCCTATCAGTTATCGCCCTATATACCTCTTGGACTCCTCTGCCAAGATTCTGTGGAGGGTAATTTTAAATAGTCTTGATGAGTGGATGAGTGAGAATTGCATCCTAACTGATGTGCAATATGGTTTTAGGAAGGACGTCAGGACAAGAGAGCAATGTCTACATTTGCATTTCATTGTTAGCAAATATACCTTAGCAAAGCAGAGAGATAATCATCTCTGCTTTGCTGATATTTCTAGCGCCTTTTACTTGGTGAACCATACCACCTTATTTGAAAACTCTGATTGATATGGGAGCTTCAATGGACATAGTGATCCACCTATCACAAATGTACTCATGATTGACTTCATGCGTTAGATTTGGGTTGGGCGAAGAATGCACCTCCAGGTTTGGGGTTAAAACAGGGATTAGACAGTGATGCATTATGGCCCCAACTCTTTTATATATATATATATATATATATATATATATATATATATATATATATATATATATATATATATATATATATATATATATATATATATATATATATATATATATATATATATATATATATACATATATATTACCTACTGGCGATAGCCAGTAGGTATATATAGTTAGGATTGTTTTCCATAGGGAAATCGCAACATTCTATTGGAAATAACTTTGGCGCCGGTTGAGGAATCTTCCTGAATTTTTCCTTAACTTTGCCTCGCGACGCTCCGGTCCTTCCCTGAAAGTTTGGGGGGGGATTCGTCAAGCGGGGGCCGAGATAAAAAGGGGGTCCCAAAACGTGTTTTCCCCACGTTAATTTCCATAGGGCGGTCGGACTCACTTTTAGCTCGAACGGCTGAATGGTTCACCACCAAACTTGGCAAAATTGTAGGGACTGGTAGCCCGATGTGCCTTTGCTATGTCTCAAGATATGTGCTCCAGTGGATTTTGAGTAATTTAGGTTAAAAAAAATATATATATCTATGGCAGCTTACCCGTGAGCTTACCCGTACGCTTACGGTACGCGCACGTACGCGTACCGTACGCGTACCTCTAGTGCGCGAGCTGCATTCTGATTGGCTGCCAATGTCTGTCAACACTCCAAAACAGAAACTGTTGGCAGCCATCTTGTTCCTCGGTAGACTGAGGCACAGGAAAGCAGAAAAACAAACCTGTAGAACTCAAAAAGGGGGCAGGGTAGAAGCATCCTGACCCTCTAGGCCTGCTCAGGGGGTCCCTCAACGACCCCCAAGGCCCAAAAAGAAAAAAAATACATTTCGGAAAATCGCGGGGTACGCTTACGGTACGTACCTCATTTTTTTACAAGAAAAAAAAGATTTGGGGGCCTTGTAGAAACACTCTGACCCCCCTACGGCTGTTCAGGTGGTCCCATACGGATATTAACATATATAAATGTTATCCGCTAATAGAATTAGCATTTAAAAAACCTTGCGAGCTCACTGAAAAAAACAAAGGTTTCAGGCCTTATATAGTTAGGAATTAGCATTTAAAAAACCTTTGAAATTCACTGAAAAAACCATAGGTTTCACACCAGTTATAGTTAGGAATTAGCATTTAAAAAACCTATGAAATTCTCTGAAAAAACCATAGGTTTTACACCAGGTATAGTTAGGAATTAGCATTTAAAAAACCTATTAAATTCACTGAGAAAACCATAGGTTTGACACCAGTTATAGTTAGCTGAACATTTTACTCATACACACACACCCCACACACATACCCCCACATACACCCACCCCACACCCACCCCTCCCACACACACCCCCCACACATACCTCACACACCCACACCTCCACCCACACCCAAACACCCCACACACCCACACCTTACACACCTCATACCCCCACCTACACCCACACACCCCACACACCCCTACCCACACACACCTCACCCCCCACACACAAACACACCTCACAGACACACCCCACACATCCCCCACACACACCTCACCCCTCCCCCACACACACACACCTCTGACACACACCCCCCCCACACACACACACACACACACCACACACACACCTCTCACACACACACACACACCCACACACACTCCTCACACACACACACCCACACACACCCCTACACACACACCCACACACACACCCCACACACACACCCACACATCCTACACACACACCCCCGCACACATACCCCCCCACACACACACACCCATCCCCCCCACACACACACCACACACACACACACACACTTATTATTTTTTTTTCTTTGTTTGAGGGGGTGCCCCACACACATACCCCCACACACACACACCCAACACCCACCCTCCCCACATACACACCCCACACCCACCCTCCCCACATACACCCCCCACACATACCTCATACACCCACACCTCCACCCACACCCAAACACCCCACACACCCACACCCACACACACACCTTACACACCCACACCCCCACCTACACCCACACACCCCCACCCACACACACCTCACTCCCCCCCACACACACACACACACCTCACAGACACACCCCACACATCCCCCACACACACCTCACCCCTTCCCCACACACACACACCTCTGACACACACCTCACACACACACACACACACACACACACACATCACACACACCTCACACACACACACCCACACACACACTCCTCTCACACACACACACCCACACCCCCCCCCACACACACACACCCCACACACACACCACACACCCACCCCCCCACACACACACACCACACACACACACACACACTCATTATTTTATTTCTTTTTTTGAGGGGGTGCCCCACACACATACCCCCCCACACACACCCCCCACACCCACCCCCCCACACACACCCCCACCATACCTCATACACCCACACCTCCACCCACACCCAAACACCCCACACACCCACACCCACACACACACCATACACCCCCACACCCCCACCTACACCCACACACCCCACACACCCCCACCCACACACACCTCACTCCCCCCCACACACACACACCTCACAGACACACCCCACACATCCCCCCACACCTCACCCCCCCACACACACACCTCTGACACACACACCCCCACACACACACACACCCCACACACACACACCCACACACACACCCTACACACACACATCCTACACACACACACCCCACACACATACCCCCCACACACACACCACACACACACACACACTCATTATTTATGTTTTCTTTTTTTGAGGGGGTGCGCGCCCCGGTACACGTATCGGTACACGTACCGGTACGCGTACCCTGGGGAAAAAAAGAAAGACAGTTTTTTTTAAAATGTAGCATTTTTATATAAATTGGAGGTAGTTCTGAAAAGAACTGTTTTTTATTCTTATTGTTGTTTTATACTTTTTTATTGTTTTTTTGTACCCCGCGACTTTAAAAAAAAATATATATTATTTTTTTTGCCTTGGGGGTCCTTGTGGGACCCCTGAGCAGGCCTAGGGGGTTAGGGTGTTTCTACTCTGACCCCTTTGCAAGTTTCACACCTTTGTTTCACTGCTTTCTTGTGCCTTGGTTCTAACAAGGCACAAGATGGCTGCCAGGGACACCCAGTATGCAAGGGGAATTAGTTCCCCCTCTTCAAACATGCACGGGGGCTGCGTTGCAGAGAGGTGTAAAAAATGGTGTGGCCTCATTACACCTCTATGCAATGCAGCCATCTGGCGCATACTGGAGGCTCCTGGTGGGCTAGTTGGCCCCCAGGGACCCCCATTATGCAAGGGGAATTAGTTCCCCCTCTGCAAACGCGCCAGGCGGCTGCGTTGCAGAGAGGTGTAACAAGGGGCATAGCCTCATTACACCTCTGCAATGCAGCCCCCTGGCGCATACTGGAGGTTCCAGGTGGGCTAGTTGACCCCCAGGGGCCCCCAGTATGCAGGGGGAATGAGTTCCCCCTCTTCAAACATGCATGGGGGCTGCGTTGCAGAGAGGTGTAAAAAGGGCCGTGGCTTAATTACACCTCTCTGCAATGCAGTCCCCTGGTGCATACAGGAGATTCCTGGTGGGCTTTCAGGTCTTATATAGTTAGGAATTAGCATTAAAAAAACTTTGAAATTCACTGAAAAAAACAGGTTTCAGGCGTTATATAGTTAGGAATTAGCATTTAAAAAACCTTTGAAATTCACTGAAAAAACCATAGGTTTCAGGCCTTATATAGTTAGGAATTAGCATTTAAAAAAACCTTGCAAATTCACTGAAAAAACCATAGGTTTCAGGCCTTATATAGTTAGGAATTAGCATTTACAAAACCTTGCAAATTCAATGAAAAAACCATAGGTTTCAGGCCTTATATAGTTAGGAATTAGCATTTAAAAAACCTTGCAAATTCACTGAAAAAAAGATAGGTTTCAGGCCTTATATAGTTAGGAATTAGGCACAAGAAAGCAGAAAAACAAACGTGTAGAACACAAAAAGGGGGCAGGGTAGAAACACCCTGACCCCCTAGGGCTGCTCAGGTGGTCCCACTAGGATATTAATATATTTAAACGTTATCCGCTGATAGAATTAGCATTTAAAAAACCTTTGAAATTCACTGAAAAAAAACATAGGTTTCAGGCCTTATATAGTTAGGAATTAGCATTTAAAAAACCATTGAAATTCACTGAAAAAACCATAGGTTTCAGGCCTTATATAGTTAGGAATTAGCATTTACAAAACCATTGAAATTCACTCAAAAAACTATAAGTTTTAGTGGTGTTATAGTTAGCTGGACATTTTACTCATACAAAACCATTGAAATTGCTCCTATATAGTTAGTTGTACTAACTATATATCGCACACCCGCAATCCACTGCTGATGATGACACATATTAGATCATTCATGACATGGTCAGTGACATCACTGATGACATCTCAAATGACATCACTGATGACATCACTGATGACATCATCCACGTGACAATCACATACACCTTTTCATACACTATTACAATTTTTCATCACTCTTTGTAAAATACAGAGTATCATATTTAAATCCATTGTCACAGCAATACAAGTATCTAAAAATCCACTCAGTGATTCATACATGTATACACACATCTAATCCCTTACCTATGGATTCACTCATGCATGCTGTCAATGAACAATAGAACACTATCAAAAATACTTATACATCTATATCGACATTAAACAACAGCACGCATCCTATTCACATATTAAGTCATTCTACTCACTTATGCAAACAATGGATCATACTTACATATTTACTTAGCAAAACACTTATACAAACACCACTTCTTCTATTCATTTAGATAGTAAGTCATACTTAGTGAATTATAAAATCATTATTACAAGTATACAGTTATCCATACAGTCACTCACACAATCATTGTGTCTTATGTATACTTATTTATATACAACAACTGACACATACACTGCCTTTTATTTTTCTAGTTTGTTGGACCCGTACCTTTGAGAAATATATTTGCTCATCACCACACCCATAAAGAGATTCCCTCACCCAAACTGTTAGAACATGTAGTTTTAACTTCATATATCTACTGAATAAACTATTCACACATCTTTGGACAGTCACACACCCTCCACCGAACCACACACACTTTCACACTCCCATACAAATACTCAGTTAACTAATCAATAACTAATATAGACTTTCACATAGCTAGTAACCAACTGTAGAATCAGTTTACACAACAACTGACAAAGTGATACAGATATTCACACAGTTTAGTCACTATCCACTATATTTAGTGAGACATTATAAATTGGTCAAGTAAACAGTCAATTACACTGCTACTAAATCCTCCATCCAAATATGTATTTATATATATCCACTCATTCTTCAATGCAAATTGCTATATATATAATGCATATTTAAATAACGAAGCAAACCACATTCACTGGATGATGTAATCAGTGATGTCATCAGTGATGTCATTTGAGATGTCATCAGTGATGTCACTGACCATGTCATGAATGATCTAATATGTGACATCATCAGCAGTGGATTGCGGGTGCGCGATATATAGTTAGTACAACTAACTATATAGGAGCAATTTCAATGGTTTTGTATGAGTAAAATGTCCAGCTAACTATAACACCACTAAAACTTATAGTTTTTTGAGTGAATTTCAAAGGTTTTGTAAAAGCCAATTCCTAACTATATAACTCCTGAAACCTATGGTTTTTTCAGTGAATATATATATATATATATATATATATATATATATATATATATATATATATATATTACCTACTGGCGGTCGCCAGTAGGTATATATAGTTAGGATTTTTTCTCTATGGGATTTTTGAAAATTCTATGTCTAATAACTTTGGCGTTTGTGGACGGAATTGGCTGAAATTTTCAGGAAAATGGCACATTTTATTTCTGAGCAGCCCTTGAAAATTTGGGGGGGTTCGTCAAGGGGGGGCCAAGAAAAAAGGGGGGTCCCAAAACGTGTTTTTAACATTGAGTTTTCCATAGGGCGGTTGGCCTCACTTTTAGCCCGAACGGCTGAATGGATTTGCACGAAACTTGGCAAAATTGTAGGGACTGGTAGCCCGATGTGCCTTTTGTAGGTCTCAATATATGTGCTACAGTGGATTTTGAGAAATTAACGTTTAAAAAAAGATATATATCTGTAACAGCGGACCGGGCAGCGCTCCAGTACGCGTACTTTTCGCGCAACGGAGCTTTGTGAAGCGAAGCTGATTGGTTCTCCGGCGTCTGTAAACATTCCAAACAGTCCGTAGCGGCCGCCATCTTGTCTCTCGGTAGGATCGAGAGAGAAGAGGAGGCCAAAGCGAAGGGGCAAATGACCATAAGGGGGCATAGTAGATCCTCGCTGACCCCCTAGGTTTGATGTGGAGGTTTTAAAAGGGCCCCGCGGGGCAAAAAAAAAAAATAATAATAATAATCGAACGGCTGAATGGATTTGCACGAAACTTGGTAAAATATTAGGGACTGGTAGCCCGATGTGCCTTTGCTAGGTCTCAATATATGTGCTCCAGTGGATTTTGAGAAATTAACGTTCAAAAAAAGATATATATCTGTAACAGCGCTCCGCTTCGTGTACTTTTCGCGTTACGGAGGTTTGCGAAGCTGATTGGTTCTTCGGCGTCTGTAAACATTCCAAACAGTCCGTAGCGGCCGCCATCTTGTCTCTCGGTAGGATCGAGAGACAAGAGGAGGCCAAAGCGAAGGGGCAAATGACCATAAGGGGGCATAGTAGATCGTCCCTGACCCCCTAGGTTTGATGTGGAGGCTTTGAAAGGGTCTCGCAGGGCAAAAAAAATATATACCGTTTTTTTTGTTTTTTTGCGTGGAGTGCGCCCGGTTCGCGAACCGGGAAGCGTTCTGGGGAGCGTACTTTCTTGAAAATTAGTGAAAAAAGTTAGAGTAAAATAATAATTGTGAGTGATCAGATGTAGGGTAGCTCTGAGAAGAGCTTTTGGGTTTATGGTACATTTAGGTACTTATAAGTAGGTACCAATGCACAGTCTTAAATTCAGAGTGAAAATTCTGTTGCCCTCATCTGAGAAGTGAACTCCATCTCCTCTGTAGATATCTTGCATGTAGTAACGCAAGTTATTGTTGTACAGGGAGCCCATTCCATGGTCTCTCATGTAAGCTGAAACAGATTTGTTTACATGCTTCCTCGATTTCTCAATTTGTGGACAAAATTGGTTCGACCACCTCCATTTTTGTCTTTGGCATATATTTGAATATACCAAGGCAGTCTGAGGAAAAAGTGCCATCAATTGCTCAAAGGTGTCCTTTAAAAGCATTTCCAGACCTACCCCAGTCAAAGTGCCCAAATCATTACCTCCACAGTGCACAATTAACAGGTCAGGTTTTGGCAAATGCATAAAGGTTTTCACCAATGGTATCAATTGGTGACATTTTAATCCTCTGTGGCCAAACCACTTAATTTCCACATCTTGTAAATTGAGGTTAGGTAAATTCCTGTTTTCAGCGTACCTTTGAGCCCAATAGATATAACTATGTCCAACAATCCAGACAGAAAACATGGCGAGAGAAGGTTCTCCTGCAGTCAGATGAAGTGTGGCAATGAAATGGCAGTTGAAAAAATGAGAGTGTAAAATGAAAAAAACTGAGGAGTTTCTGTGTTAATGAAGCAGTAAGAGTGATTGGTGGATTTTGATTGCTGAACACAGAAAGTTAGTGTGCATGGATGAGTTCGTTGAAAGATGTATTTTGAGTGGCGAAGAAAAAATCATTAAATGAAAGAATGCTCTGGATATGCAGGTGCACTGAGAGTTCAGAGTTCAATTGCAACATTGTTGTGTGAACTTGGAAACACCAGAGGTCTTGCAAGAGGTGGTTGCTATGCAGAAAAAGCATAGAGGGGGCAGGGTTTTGCTTTGAAAAAAAGTGAGGGAAGAGTTTTGATTGGTGTGACATGAGAGATATGTGTGAGGAATTACAGCATTTCTGTGCTTTTGATAGCTGCAGACTCTGGAGTGCATATCTTTTGCTCTGCTGAAGACAAATTGGTGTGTTTCTGAGACTGTTTTGAAACTCAAAGTATGAATATATAAAAAAAAAGAAAATCGTTTTTGAGGTAAAGGAATGTTTTCAAAATTTATGTGCGCCATATGCCCCCAAATTTCTTTTTCGGGGGTGCAGCAGGGTGTTCTTGAGACACCCCTGCACCCTCGGAAAAATTCGTAATTTGCGATGAGGTAATTGCTAATCGCAAATTGCACCTTCATTCCTATGGGCCTCCTGCTGCATGGAAATGAATGGGTAATTTGTAATTAGCAAATAGGTCATCGCAAACTAGGAATGGTAAAGAATCGCTATTTATTCCTTAAAGTTCGCTATTTAGGAAATGCAAAAAACTTTGATGATACATATGGCGGTTCATCTCTAACAAGATAAGAAGCATAGGGATAGATTTATGATGACTGGCGCATCACCAGGGATGTGTTAGTCATTCTGTGCCGCTGTTCCGTCACCTATGGTGTGCTGCATTTACAATGTGGCGCATCATGGGGCAAAAACAGCACAGATGCGTGACGTATCTGTGCCGTAAAGGTGGCGCATTGCTGGAGTTGTATCGCAAGTGTGATGAAGCTCCAGCAAGGCTCAGGGGTGCCCCTGTCGCAGGGTTTCTGTTCTCACACAGAACTGTGGACAGAGGATTGGAACCTCGGCGAATTAGGGTGTCCCAAAACTCACCTTAGTAATCAAAACCCCTTAGCAAGCTAGGTACAGTGTCACATTGGATATAACAAACTCTCAATGTTTAGACAATCCAGAATATGAACTTATAGTACCTCAGGATACGTGGAACTCATGAACAGTCGGTCGTTATATATTTCTTAGAAACCAGAACATGGAGTTAAGAAGAACACATGTGTATTTGAAATGTTTATTTACTAATGCCGTCTTCTCAGGCGTAGTATCTTAGATAATACAAGTACACATATTATCAGTAGCAAAATTACCAGCATAGTTACTAGTACATAAAAAGCGAATGGTGACAGTATGTTAACATGCTGTAAATGAATAAGAGTTAGCAACACTTATAAGCAGCCGCGGGCTGTGGAGGGAGTTACGGTGGGGCAGGGAGGCAGGGAGGGGGAGGGGCAGGGTGGAGAGGGCTCCACCCTGCCCCTCCCCCTCCCCACCTCCCTGCCCCACCGTAACTCCCTCCACGGCCCGCGGCTGCTTATATCTCACCCTCCCTAATACACATATTATATTATTTGCTAAGAAGGTCTCTTTGTGTTGGTTTAGGGCGTGCCCATACTTTAGTGTCTTAGATTTGAAGGAATCACATCAGCATACACCAGCTCTCTCTTCATGTGAACCGCATCAACTGTTGTGTATGTGTGTTCGGCAAAGCAATATAAAACCCGCCTCATGCCCAGAATTGGCAGAAGTTGCACTTATGTTATGAGTATGAAGTCGTGGAAATCAGACCTCATAACAATTCTGTATCGTGTTGTTCTTGAAACTTCAGCACTCGCTGTACAGATATAGTTTAACAAGCAAAGCAGATAGTAGAGCAAGAACATATTATTCTCATGTAAACCACGATGAACTACTAGGTTGAAAGCTAAAGCAACAACTAAGTGTCGTGTGCAGAAGTTGCAAAAAAGGAAAAATGGCATTTAAACCGGTAATGAGCCCATGCTAACTTAACACGGTGTTAAGATATCCAGGACCTAGATGACACCTCCCCATGATCCGGAAACGAACTGAATAAGATAATAGAAGTGCCATCTCATGAGAGCAGATTGCAAGTTTATATGTGGACGGTCCGCAAGGTAAAGCATTAAAACTAGGAAAATTTAATGCTAAAGAAAAATAAAACAGCCAAGTACTTTATCGAGTCTTAAGCCAATAGGCAAGCTAAATAATAAAAACTTGACAAATAAGTCAATGAATTGTCAATGAAATGCTAGTACTCAGCATATCAAACATGAAAAAGGTCTATGACATAACTGTGTATGCAAAATAAGCTGCAACAGCCTCCAATAGGAAGTCACCGTCTTCATCCGAAAAGAGTTCAGCCATCCAATTTAAAAGCGGAAAAGAACATACGTGCTCTCCCAGCACCGGATCCTCTATCACAATCAGAGGACAGCTCGGTGGGTTTTCAAGAAAGCTCTGTTCCAAGAAAGACTGTGTTGCCGCCAGTAAATTCCAGGGACCAATTAGTCCATGCATCAATGCCACAGCCATAATCCTTTCGCCAGGACAAACCAACTCGTGAGTAATGATAGGAGTCATCAGCTGATTAAAGTCGACATCAGGAGAAACCGGTCCGCAGAGACACAAATCAATGGCCCAATCGAAATCACAGGTCAGGCAGTGAAATACAGGCTGGACACAGGTGAAGTAGGAGAATCGAAAAGATAATCCATATGCCGTGCTTAATATCGCCAACGGCATTGTGCCATAATATTCTAGCATGCGATTGCGGAACAGTGTCAGCAGCTGCAGGGCGGGAGCTTGCACAGGAGGGACATCCATATTTAAAAATGTAAAAAAGCACAAGAGCGTCCGCTGGTAATGCAAGTAAAAATGGGAATCCACGAAGCAGAGTGGAAAAAATAGAATGAAAGAAAGCAGGGATGACTCCAAAGATTTTCTCAAATGAAGTCACGAGACCACTGGTAACAACTTTAAAAAAGTGCGCCAGGGCCTTTGTGGAGGACGCGTTAAAGATAGTCCGAACCATCTTGCTGAAATGGAAAGGCAAATCTGTATTGAAAAGGGTCTGCACCTCTGTACGGGTGTTCGCTATGTGAAGCACGAAAGTTTCACGGGCCGAACTCAAGGCCACCTCTCTCTGAGACAAAAGAGCTCTTATTCTTGCCATGCCGTTGAAATCTGCTCCCAAGGTTGGTATTTGTGGCGAGATTGAAAACTCCCTATGTTCATGTGTGGGAGGAAATAGAACATTTCTGCAGCAAATAACCTGTTCACTTACTGTTACGATAAAAGGAATACTTTTAATTAACCCAGAACAATCTTCATTATTGAGCATCAAATAACTACCATTTTCCAACAACTTGAACGTGGGGATGATAGCAGGAACTGGCGTGCCTTGCAACACGCAAGCCATATTTGGTCGGTGTTTGTTGCATGAACCGTGTAACTGTATGTGCCTACACATTAGTGAATGATGTGGCGTCTCAGTGCATTCCTCTCCATTCAGATAAACTTCTTGATCATCTTTGAAACATCTGTATGTGTATGGAAGCGACCAGACCTCATGAAGAAAAGCACTACCTAAAGGTTCATAACGACCTATTGGTATATATTTCATACAATTTGAAAACTTATATAAAGCAAAAGGCAGCGTTATTAAACCGTGGATAAGGCACGTTGCCAAAAAACCCGCAATCCTCTGCTGATGATGTCACTGAGCATGTCATGAATGATGTAATATGTGACATCATCAGCAGTGGATTACGGGTAATAGTATCTCTAGTTTACTCCCTTATAGCTGTCTTTCTTTTAACATAAGTGTCTGTTTCCTTCCCTTATACTTACTGTTCTTTTTTTTAAAAAAAAATTTTTGGTTCACTTCCGGTTCGCGTACCGGCGAGCGAACTGGGAAGCGAACTACGAGAAATAGAGGTTGGCACAGTTCCAAATATTGTACCAATTTTTTAATAACGGGGAGGTAGTTCTGAAAAGAACTTTTTTTTTTATTGTTTTTGTTGTTTTATATTTTTTTTATTATTTTTCTGAACATTTTTTTACTTTTTTTGAATTTTTCTGAACAGTTTTATATTTTTTGGGGTTTTCTTGGAGGGGGCAATGAAAACGATTCATTGTAAAGGGCTCAACAGGAGCAACAAAACAAAAAAAAAGTATTTATTATTTTGGGCGTTTCGTACAAACTTGCATATGATAGTCAATAGCTCTGTTGATCAGAGTGATGCTTCTTTCTCCGTAGCAAATGAATCCATCGCAATGTACGCAGACATGTTTTACTTCACCAAATCTCATTTGTATATTTGGCACCATCTCCCTGCCCTCTGGTCCCGTTACTTCCGGTACAACAGATCTTCTGGCCATAATAGGGAGATTATCTAGGTCGTTCCGAAACTGTGCAGCACTGTAGTTGTTAGGATGCCACCTAGTCATATGGCGATGCATTGTGTAGTTTCCGAAACTGTATTTTTTCTCGGTCCCTCTGGACAGTCTATCTTGACATATAAGGCAAGTTACGTATCTTGCATTTACTTTTTTCTGACCTTTGGGAATTTAAAAAAATTGCCAAATGAAGTTTTCTTTCCGGTGAGACGTCCTGGGCTCCTCAGGCAAAAACTGCCTCTCTTCGTGCTCGTCGTCCTGTTCCTCTTCTTCCTCTTCTTGTTGAATTATAACTTGAGCAGGTGGTGCACTCTTCCTTGGATGTGGTGGAGGTGGTGGGGAAGCACCAGCTGAAGCTACTAAAGAAGCCATTGCTCACTGGTAACAAAGGGTCTTTCTCTCACAATGATGAAAGTCAGAGTGAGGAAAGAAGGAGGGATTTTCATCATTTGGGAAAAACAAGAGTTCTCAACCAATGAAAAGTGTTCATTTTAGATTATATGACCTAGTCTTACATCATTAGGAAACCAAAAGTGAAATGAACCAATGAAAAGTGTTATTACCAAGTCACATGACCTGCTGTGTTTACGTTAAGCGCTTTGCAGGGCCTCCCGGTTTGCTTCCAGAAACCTGCGCTTTGCGACTCGCTTCGCGTACCAGTTCGCTAACGTAGCACGTCATATGACGTATCACGCGACAACGTGAAACGTCATGCGGACGGGAGGCGTCACGATGTTGTTTTCTAACGCGGCAGTTGCGGTAAAGAAACGTTTACCGGCTCGCGGTCTATTTCGCGGCATCAAGGTCAGCTAACGGGAAGCTTCCCGATTCGCGAAGCGGGAACGAAGA
Source organism: Lissotriton helveticus (assembly GCF_964261635.1). Classification (NCBI taxonomy): domain Eukaryota; kingdom Metazoa; phylum Chordata; class Amphibia; order Caudata; family Salamandridae; genus Lissotriton; species Lissotriton helveticus. The sequence continues at coordinate 141,383,350 of NC_136073.1, read as the reverse complement.
AAAAAAAATATTTAAAAAAAAAATTATTCATAAACATATAAAATATATTTTTGGATTTAAAGAAGAATACATTTTACAGCTACAGATATTAGCTGTTAAAAAACCAATGAAATTCACTGAAAAAACCATAGGTTATAGACCATATATAGTTAGGAATTAGCATTTACAAAACCTTGAAAATTCACTGAAAAAACCATAGGTTATAGACCATATATAGTTAGGAATTAGCATTTACAAAACCTTATTTTACTCACACAAAACCATTGAAATTCCATATATAGTTAGTTGCACTAACTATATATCGCGCACCCGCAATCCACTGCTGATGATGTCACATATTACATCATTCATGACATGGTCAGTGACATCACTGATGACATCACTGATGACATCTCAAATGACATCACTGATGACATCTCATTTGACATCAATGACCACATCACTGATGATATCATTCATGTGACAATACAATGCATCTCCTCACATTTTAATATAACCTCTGTTTCACCCAGTGTTAAATACAGAGTATAATTTTTGAAACCATTGACACACCAATACTAGTTACTACATACGCACTCACTGATTCCTATGTCTACACACACATTCACTCATTCACCCATACAATCATTCATACATACAATCACTCATCTTTACAACACTATCATATGCACTCATACACCTATACAGACACTCACAGTCTGCCACTCATCCATGGAGTTACTCACACACCTAGTCAGTCCTGTAAAGAATCAATGACACTTCCATTTTCTTGTCTATACAGTTAAACATAGAGCACCTTACATTTTCAAACATATACTAACACATACTTACCTTCTTATACAATCATTGATACAAGTACACATTGATCTGCACAGAGTCACACACCTCCCAGCCAGCCACACACACACTCAGTCTCCCATACAAATACTTGGACAATCAATCAGTAACCCATATAGTTAATCATATAGCTACTGATCAACACATGCAGCAGTTTACAGAACAACAGACATAATGATGCACAAATTAAGACAGTTTAGTCACTAACCCATGCACTCAGTGAGACACATTTAATCACTCACTCATACATTCAGTCATGCACCTACTAAATCCTTTGTCCAGACACTTATACTTCCACTCATTCTTCAATATGTAAGACACATTTTAACTTTACAGAAACATACAGTCACTGGATGTTGTCATCAGTGATGTCATCAGTGATGTCATCAGTGATGTCATTTGAGATGTCATCAGTGATGTCATCAGTGATGTCACTGACCATGTCATGAATGATGTAATATGTGACATCATCAGCAGTGGATTGCGGGTGCGCGATATATAGTTAGTGCAACTAACTATATATGGAATTTCAATGGTTTTGTGTGAGTAAAATAAGGTTTTGTAAATGCTAATTCCTAACTATATATGGTCTATAACCTATGGTTTTTTCAGTGAATTTTCAAGGTTTTGTAAATGCTAATTCCTAACTATATATGGTCTATAACCTATGGTTTTTTCAGTGAATATATATATATATATATATATATATATGATTGATAAAGAGCTCCAGGCTTTAGAAGCAGATGCACCCAAAATTGGATCCCGTTTCACTGCGGTACTCCTATATGGCGATGACGCGGTGTTAATATCTAGCACCACAAACGGTCTCCAAAAACTGATTGATGGATTTGTTACTTTTATGTAGCCGAAAGATCTAAAACTGAATCTACCAAAGACTTATACCATGGTATGTGGAAGTTGGTGGCCTAAAAAGAGAATACACTCAGTCAGGGGTCACAAATTACTCGAAGTAGATAAATTCTCCAATTTGGGTATTCTTTTTTCGAATTCTGGATCATGAATTGCTCACTTTGAATTAGCAAAACAGAAGTTTGTAAGATCTATTGAGGCCTTATTTAGGTTTGCAAGAAAGGTCGTAAATAAGCCTATCCGAGAAATGCTCCAACTTTACAAGAGTAAATACATTCAAGTAGCCACTGATGGAGCAACCTCTGGGGGGTAAAGGAAAACACTATGCTACACTATGCTACAAATTCAGGAAAATCTTTTTATGGCTAAGTTTCTTGCTGTACCACACACAATCAATACACAATAAAGCAATAAAGCAGAGATGCCAATTCCACACATGCACATCCACCCCTTTCGTCCGCCGGGAAGTAACTCCTCTATATATAAGTAAGATGTAGTGCTCTCCAAGCAAATAGCCTCCGTCTGCTCATAGGAGGCGGAATCAACACTCAAGATGGAGAAACCCACTTGAGGTTTAAACAATAATTTACACAAATTCTGAGGCACAAACAAGAAGTCCAATATAGTGTAGCTGGCTGTTAGCCACTCAAGTAGATAAGAAGTCCATACAGCAATCTTGATTTTTCTTTATGTATCCTTTATTCCAACAATATGATTTTCATGACATCCGAAACAGGCAGCCGATACATGTTTCGTCCGAAAGGACTTTCTCAAGGCTAAACACAACCATAAACCATCATGGAATTCGGAGTTCTATATCCAAATAAGACGTGTACCACCTTCAGTCGATGGTGTAACACCTGCAATATAGAGAGTAACGGATATCTTCTCTCACTGAACTTCTATGTAAGATCACGGTCTTGATAAACCTGTAAACATGGGCAGTCTTGTCACGCGTGGTCCTGGAGTAAACCTCACAAAATACCTTCCATAATTACTCAAGGGGAATTAGATATGTGTTTTATGGAGGATATAACTGATCTGAGTGTGATAACTGGCTGGTATTACATCTGGAGCAAAACAGGTACCAAATTCTCCAGAGCAGTCATCATTGATTGCCTGACCCTCGACCTCGAGTACTATAAGAAAATCCCATGTGTGTCTCAGGTTAATGCAGGAAATTGATGTGGACTTTAACATTAAAAATCCAGTCAATATTTTACAGGAGGGAAAAAAAGAAATTAGAACAGTTTTTATGAATAAACGAGTAGCCATGAAAGAGACCAAGGAAAGACAGAAAGTTTCAGTAACAACATTCTTTTAAGGACCCTTGCGGCCAGGATTGCAGCAACAGCTCATAATTGTTTCCAATGTCCAAAAAAGACTTTATCTTACACAGCTCCGATTAGGCACCGTACACCATCTTGTGGTCATCCTGAAAAAAAAAAGTGTGGTCTGAACGAATGCCTAGATGCCCATGCAATGGAGTCTCTGCCAAAACAACAATGCATTTTATTTTATTCTGTACATTCTATTGTACTCTCCGGACGCGTTTTTTGTGTCCAGTACTACAATTGAAGACTTTCTTAGCCCATAAGGATGCCTACAATTTTCTATGTAACCTCGATTCTGAACTTATTTGCTCTGCTGTTTCATCATTTATTAGTGGTGCTATAGACAGAAAGGAAAACGTTATCTCTGTATGATAAACTGATATATGATTATGAATAGTGTATCCGAAATTACCATTTTATCCTTTTAAAAAGTGTATATGTTTTTTTATTACATGTTTTTTACTGGTGGAGTTTTACATATTTTAGTAAGAAATCTATGAATTTATTTTAATTAAGCTTGCTTTTATGATTACAATTATTACATTTTAAATCAAATAAAGCTTTGACCTTACAGTAATCAAGTTGGAAAGTAATAATGGATTCATCAACAGTTTTGTTAACGCATAATGAATATAAATGTAATCATTGTGCGAAGCATCCCGATGTAGTAGAAACATGAAAGCAAACCTTGTTGATTTGTGTGGTAAATAAGATATTAAAATTGATGACAAAACTTGAAATTTTTGCTGAAAAGGAAGGGACGTCAACAGTGCCAAATAAAAGGAAAGTGCCAATTAGCATAAAACCAGAGGAGATCCTCCCAACTCAACACCTCCATTTTTTCTCACACCAATGACGTTTACTTCTATTAGAAGGTGGCAGTGGACATATAGGATTCAAAGTAGCAGTAAGGGCAAGATCATGCCTAAAAGAGACATTGGTTTGGGTCATCAGAATACTAGATCCAATTGAGACTTAAGAAATTGAAAGGGAGCCTTAAGAAATTGAAAGAGAGCCTTAAAAAATTGAAAGAAATCAGCTAAAGGACCTACATAGAGGTCGAAAACTTTGGTCTCAAAATCTGTGTGTTCCATCTCTTAAACAGTGCATCTAAATACAAAAGCAGCAAGACGTGACTTGTAGAATTAACAATTGTTGGAAAATATAAAGTTTGATACACTGAGAGAAAGTAAACTACATTTTTGTGTTCTATTTCCACCACAGCATATGATGGAATTCTTGCATTTTTGCAAAAGCTGACTGACATTAACAGAATGAGCTGAGAGTCTACAGTTCAAGTAAGCAAAACAAAATAAATAACAGAAAAATCCTGCAGATTTGAATATTAACCATTAACTCCGGGGGGTGAGGTTCTTCTTTAAAATCTCAATCGGTCACCTACCCTATTCAACCTGTTCATGGAACAGTTTGGAAATATACAAGTGATTTACAGCTAGGGTTTGTTAGAAACAGGGTTTTCTAGTTGGCAGAGGTAGGCACCTTGATCAAGTAGGGACCCTTCCTTCTGGTCAGAGTAAGGGGATTGCACATCTAAAATAACCTCTGCTCACCCCCTTGGTAGCTTGACATGAGCAGTCTGGCTTATCTCAGAGGCAATGCGTAAAGCAATTGCACATAACAAACAGTAATACAGTGAAAACCCTACATAAGGATACCATACCAGTTTTAGACAAATAGACAATATTTATCTGTGATAAACAAGACTAAAATGATAAAAATCCAACACAGAATAAGAAATATATGACTTTTGAAAGAATAAACTTAAAAGACAGTTCCTTGAAGTCGATAGCTCTGCCCAGGGCTATCACAGGGTTGTGAACAAACAAATAAAACTGTTCTGGCTGACTGTAAAGTTGCAGGCCAGCTATGGTGTTGGGAAAACCCGCAAAAAGTACCTTGGAAATGTAGAGTGGCAGGGACCTTGTAATGAGCGCCAAATAGATGACTTTGATCCCGAAGGTCGATGCAGGAGTTGTCGGGCCCTTGAAGTCACATGCATTGCAGATGAAACTCTGTGAGGTTCAAGTCAGGAATACCAACATCAATGGCTGCAATGCAAAGCGGGACAATGTGACGTGCAATGCCCACAGTCCACAGTGGAGGCAGCGGCTCGGTGACAGTGCCAAGCATCGTCATGTGTGACCATGGTTGCAGTGTGATACTGGGTGATTCGACGTGCGGTGTCCACAGTTCACAGTGAAGGCAGCTGCCTCATCATTGTGGAAGCGTTGTCATTGGTAGACCCAAGGCTGCAATGCAAAGCGGGGCAAACCGGGGTGATGCTTCGTATGGTGCCCACAGGTCATGGTGCACGCAGCAGCATCGGTTGAATTGGCTGGAGTCGATGGTGCTGGAGTTGATGAACCAGGGCAGCGCTGTGGGATGGAGAGATGATTTGTGTACCTCACGAGCGGTGTCCACAGGCCAGAGTGCAGGCATCAGTGTCACTGTTGGCATGCAGCTGCGTGTCTTCTTTTTTTTTTTTTTTCCAAATTTTTTTATTGAAAATAAATGTTTACATATACAGAAAAGGAACAGTTGTCACAATTCTTGGCAGTTTCAACAAATGTGTACCGTTTGGCTTACAGTGGAGCACGAGAGAAAAGAGAAGGAGAGAGAAAGAAAAGAAGGGGGGGTTACTTACTGCCTCAGATGGGCGTGGAGGGCTTCCCACATGTCTCCTCTGGCTGAGTGGTTCGCCGCCTGGTGGTTGGCTGTGATGTTGTCTGCCCCCCATAGGAATGTTAACCAGTTGAACCAGCGTTTGAAAGTGGCTTTGCTAGTGTTTTTCCAGTTCCCCAGGATTGTTTTAACGGCTGCTGTCAGCAGAACATCGACTAGTTCGCGGTTTTCCTTGGAATCAAGCTGGGGGGCATGGAAGGCCATGGCTATGCCTGCTAGGCCACGTTGTGTTTGGCAACCTGTGATCGTGTCTATGAGGTTGTAGACTTTGTTCCAGAAGGTTTTGACTTTGGTGCAATTGTATAGCATGTGAGCTAGGTCTCCCCTTTCTTTGTGGCAGTTCCAGCAGGTGCCGCTTTCGCTCGCACCCACTGTTTCTAGCTTAGCTGGTGTCCAGTGTAGCCTATGTAGTTTCCAGTATTTTGTTTGTGCTAGTTGTGGGGTTATCTTGTTCTTGGATGCCGATGTCCATAGTCTGGCCCTCTCCTCTTCGTTTAGTGGTCTCTGTGTTTCCCCTTCCCAGAAAGCTATTGTTTTGTTGTTTAGAGTAGTGGTGCGTGGTGTGATGAATTTGTAAATCTGCGCTGTTTGGTGGCCTGTCTTGTTTAGATTCTGTGAGTACTGTATGATGGTGGGTTTGTGTTTCGAGAGGTTTGCTTTGGTGATGGCTGCTTTGATTCTGAGGAATTCATAGAATTCTTTGCTTGGTAATTTGTGCGTCTGCTGCAGTGCTTCGAAAGTGAGTGGGTTGCTTCCCATCTCTAGTTGGGCCGGCACCGTGATGCCTCTGCTGTACCACTCTTTGTTGTCTAGAGTCTTCCCTTTGTACGTTACTTTGGGGTTGTGCCATATTGATTCCCATTTGGAACCTTTGATGCTGACTTCTAGTTCTCTGTCTATTCTTAGTAGTGCCGTTTTTGTGTTACGGAGTATCGCGTTTTTTGCTTCTGGGTGTCTGTTGGCCGTTAGTGCCATGATCGGGTCTGACCCCTCCAGGATGCCCCTTTCCAGGTCGAGCCAGACCGGCACGTACTCTGGTGTAGGGGCGACCCAGTGTATTCTCTGTTTGGCAAGGCATGCCATTTGGAAGGCCTTGTAGTTCGTGAGGTTTAGTCCTCCTTGTTCTTTCTTTAGTCTGAGTTTTGCTAGGCTGATTCTGGCCTTTTTTCCACCCCAGAGGAATGTGTTGATTGCTTTATCTATATGCTTGTGAAAGTCTGTGGTTAGGGTGAGTGGCAGCATGCTCAGCAAGTAATTTAGCATCGGTGTGACCATCATCTTGACCATCTCGATTCTGCCCCACCAGCTAATGAATTTGGGACCCCATGTATCTAGCTTGGTCTTGATCTTTTTCAGCATTGCCTCCTCGTTGTGGTCTAAGGTAGATCTGAGGTCCCTTCCGAAGAGGAGGCCCAGATATTTCAGGGGTTTTGTTTGCCACGCCAATCCAGACGTTCCTAGGACTGTCCTAGTTGTATGGCAGTTCATAGGCTTGCATTCAGATTTGTCCCGGTTAAGTTTATATCCTGAGACATGTGCGTACTCCTCGCTTGTTTGTACCAGGGCTTCTATTGATTCTTCTGGGTTGCAGGTGGTGATCAGGATGTCGTCGGAGTGCGCCGCCAGCTTGAAGGCCTGTCCTTCTACTCGCACTCCTGTTATACGCGGGTTAATCCTGATCATGTGGAGGAGCGTCTCTAAGGCTAGCAGGAATAGTCCCGGTGATAGTGGACATCCCTGCCTAGTCCCTTTGCCTAGGGTGAATGTTTCCGACGTGGATGCGTTGACCACCACTCGTGCACGGGGGTTCTTGTATAGTGACATGATCATGCCTCTATATTTCTTCCCTAGCCCGAATTTACGCATACATTGGTCGAGGAATGGCCACGAGACTCTGTCGAAGGCCTTTTCCGCGTCAAGCGCAATCATGACTGCCTTCTCCATGCTATTTGCGGTGCGGTTTATTAGGTGACAGAGTAATCTGGTGTTATCTTGTGAGAGTCTGTTTTTCAGGTATCCCACTTGCGATTTGTGTATGAGAAGGGGGAGATATGTGTTTAGCCTTGCAGCCATAACCTTAGCGTAGATTTTACAGTCAATGTTTATTAGAGAGATTGGCAGGTAGTTTTGCGGGAACTGAGGGTCCTTTCCCTCTTTGGGGATGACAATAATGTTTGCCTCCGCCATTGAATTGGTCATGCTGCCCCTCTCCGGGCATGTCTGGAATACTCTAACCATTGTATCTTTTAGCAGTGGTTGGAACTGTTTATAGAATGGCGCCGTGAATCTGTCCGGCCCTGGGGCTTTGTTTGCTTTCAGAGAGTCTATTGCCATACCTACTTCCGCACTGGTTATTCTTTGCTCTAGCGCCTCTCTCTGTTCGTTGCTAAGTTTGGGCAGGTCTAGTTTGTCTAGCAGGCTTGCCCCACCGTCCGCTCCTAGTGATGAGTCTGCTGTGTACAGTTCCTTGTAGAAACCCCTGAACGTTTCAAGGATTTGCTTGTTTACTGTGTGTGCTTTGTTATTTTTGTCCGTAATTGCTGCGACCGAGTGCTGCCTTTGTTTGGCTTTTAGGTACCCTGCTAGAGCCCTTCCTGCTTTGTTTTCTGAGCATAGGTTTATGGATCTGTATTTGTTAATCCATGTGGATGCTCTCTCACTTAGTATCCTGTTCAGTTCGTACTTCTTCTTTGTGAGTGTCGTTAGCGTATTCCTATCTGACAAATTTGTGGTGTGGTTCCTTTCTAGTTCTTTTATCTGCCCTTCCAGTTCTATAATTTTTTTGTTCCTGCCTCTGTTCATCCTTGCCTTGATGCTCAGGAGTTTCCCCCTTATTGTGGCTTTAAGTGCTTCCCACAGGGTGGTGACTTCGGTGTCTTTTGTGTCATTAAATGTTAGGTATTCTTTAATAGCCTCTTCTATTTCGGTGACGTTTGTAGGGTTTTCTAGTATGTCGCTGTTGAGGCGCCAGCTACGGCTTGGTGTTTCATTGTGTTTCCCGCTTATGGAGAGGGAGATGTGAGCGTGATCTGAAATTGTTATGGGGCCTACTTCTGTTGTGTCTGTCAGGTGTGTGTGTGTGGCTGACATGAGTATATAGTCTATTCTGCTATATGAGTTGTGTGGGTTCGAGTAGAAAGTGTATTCTCTGGCTCTGGGGTGTTGTAGTCTCCATGGGTCTGACAGTGCTAGTTTGGCGCATAGGTTTTTGAGTATGTTCTGTTCTTGTGTTGTATGGCTCGGTCTGTGTGGGTGTCTGTCTGTGGCGTTGTCCATAGCTAGGTTCATGTCTCCAGCTGTGATTAACATTTCCCCCAGTTGAATGTTGCTGAGCTCGCTTTCTATCTCTTCCCAGAATTTTTTGTCTGTAGCGTTCGGTCCATAGATGTTTGCTATGTGCATTGTCTCCTCCCCTCTTTTGATGCATGTGAGTAGCCTTCTGCCTTTTGTGTCAGCTTGGTGTTTGTGGACCCTAAACTTTGCTCTCTTGCTAATGATAGTGATCACTCCCCCCTTCTTATTCACGGCTGGTGAGCATACTACCTCGCTTATCCAGTTTGCCTTGAGCCGGTTTGCGTCCTCTGTGGAGACTCTGGTCTCTTGGAGGACGTATATGTCTGCTTTTAGCTTATTTAAATATTCTAATGTCTTCCGTCTCTTGACAGGGTGGTTGAGGCCTTTGACGTTCAGGGATACGATCTTGATGTCTGCGGCTATTTGTGCTAGGCCCTGTGTGGCGGGTGTGGTCATGGTTCTGTGGGTACATCGCTGCTTTCTGAGCTGGTGCTTAGGTTGGTGCATCGCTCCCGGTGTGGGACCGCAGATGCTCCCTCCCATCTCGAGTAGTCGAGCCCCCCCCCCCGGGGTGTGGCTGGGATTGGGGATGTGTGTCAGGACAAGAAAAAGAAGGAAAAAGAGAATAGGTAACTCCACACGTATGTGATTGTCTGTGCTGCATGGCCTCCCCCCGGCCCTCTCCCTCAACCCCCCACCCCCGTCAACGTATTGTAGACGTGCGACAGCAACGGTCCTCCGCCCCCCGCCCCCCCCCCCCGGGTTCTTTAGTCCCCCGCCCCCTTATGCGCTGTGCGTTAGTTAAAAGGATATTCTTTACATATCAGTGGGGCCTGCCGATCAGTGGTTCCATCCTGAGAGTTGCATAATACTGTAGGTAGTAGTCTCTAGTTCAGAGTTCAAAAGATAATAAGAGAGTTCAGAGTTCAGTGTTCGTTGAGGTGGATATGTTGTTAAGAGAGTTGTGCCCTTGCGCTGCTGCAGAGAGGTTTGGTGCTGATCAGATCGCTGGTGTGTTGCTTCTGCTGGTCTTGAGGTAGGTATTTGTTTGTGATTGTCCATAACGCCCCTGCGCTTGATGTATTGAGGTAGACGTTGTTCGGGTATTCGGGTTGTGTCTGAGTCTCTCATCGACGCCCTGCTTCCACGTTTTCCCCAGTTTCCGGGCCATCTGATGATGCCCTTCTTTTTGCTGTGCCTGGGCTAGTTTGTTCCATCTCCTCCGGCTCCGGTCCATGGAGGTATCTGCATAGCTCGGCAGGGTCGTCGAAAGTGCGCGTGCCTCTTCTGTCAGTAATCTTCATTTTTGCTGGCCCTGCAAAGCTGCACGTGATCTTGGCTTTCTTCAGTGTGTCTCTCAGTGCCAGGAAGCCTTTCCTGGTTTCTACCGTTCCTTTCGAGAAGTCTTGGGTGATAATTATTTTTTGACCATTCCATTTGAGTGTTTGGCCATTCCTCGCAAAGGCGAAAATGGCGTCGGTGTGATTTGCTCGTAGGGGCTTGCAGATGATTGTTCTTGGTCCTTTCCTGTGCTGCTGCGTCATGGCCGGTACCCTGTATGCCTTATCTATCTCGAAAGCTCTTTCGAAATTGAGGCCTGTCAGTTTTGGGATTAGGGTTTCAAGCAATGCTGCATACGACCCTGCGGCCTCTTCCTCATCTTCTGGCACCCCCAGGATCCTAATGTTCCCTTTTCTGTTTCTGTCCTCCTGTTCTGCGAGCATCCTCTGCATGTCACTAGATATCTTGGAGATATAGCGTACGTCTCTGTCTGTGGTGACTGCTTTGTCCTCTATGTCGCTTATTCTTCTCTCCGCCTCTCCTACTCTGCTGGCGATTCTGTTCTGGTCTGCACATATTGCAGTGAGTTCTAGCTGGACGTTATCCATAGAGTTCTTGGTGGCCTTGGCCAGGTCGTTGGCTTCCGTTATTTTTTTGAAGAGCATGTCCATTGCTGCATCAGTATTGTGGTTGGTCTTTGTTTTGATTGGCGAGTCTACCAGGTCTTTCCTTCTTTTTTTGTTGTCGCTGACCACTTTGTCTTCTCTGCCCTGCATCCTGTCAAAACCTCTTCTTTCCAGGTAGATGGATAGCCTGTCCTTCTTTTGTTGGTCTACCTGTTGGCTTCCTTGTTGTGGGATGATATTTGTAGGTCTTATATCTTTGTCTTTTGTGCTGCCCCCAAAGGCGAACCTGCTTGGCCACCTCACTGTCCTTGTTCTTGTTTTCCCGGACGCCAGGACTTCTGCTGCTCGCAGCTGTGTTGGGTGGGAGAGAGGCTGATATGCCTGGCACCCTGCTTGTTGGTTTTGGGAATGGCTGTGTTTTTACCGCCGCTGGGTGTATGTGGATGCCTAGCCACACGCCCTTTTATTGTTTGTTTTGTTTGTTGTTTGTAGCTTGGTGCTCTGTCTTTTCCGCCTGTTCGCTATTTGCGCCACTCCTGCTTCACGTATATGGCCGCCGCCGGCTTACTTGCTTGGTGCTTGGTTGTTTGTTCGGAATGCTGCTTCTTCGGGTATGCCCTCTCCGAGCGTACTTCCTTTTGTGCTTGTTGTGCTGTATGTGCGATTCGCCTTCTGCTTCCTGGCTCCTGGTACCTTATAGCTCTGTTCTTCGTCTTGGCCTCTCCTAAGATGGCCTCCGGTAATGACGAAAAACTTCGTAGTGGCGCTCGTGTGCCCCCTGGTCCTTGCCTATTAGTTTTATTCACTTTGGTTGCGTAGAAAGGCACCGTGGGGGGGCCTAGTTTATGCGAAGGGCCCCTTCCTTCTTTGCGGTCTCCGCCTGTGTACTTGTGCCGCCGTGTGCCCCACTTAAGATGGCCGGCGCCGTCTTTTCCGCTTATTTCCGGTTTGTGGGTGTGGGTTCGGGTCTAGAGCCTCTTCCAGGGTCTAACGTTCGCTGGTATACCCAAAACGAGGGATTTGGCCCTGCGTATCTGCGCTTTTTGTTTGGTTTCGCTCTCAGTCTCTTTGTTCGCTCCGTCTGCCGTCACCTTGTGAGCTCGTTTTACCCCACTAAAGATGGCCGCCATCCTTGTACGCTTGTTTCCGGTGTACTGGCGCGGGTCTTGAGCCTCTTTCGGGGTCTAACGTTTGCCGGTGTTCCGGTGTTCCCAAAACGGGGGCTTTGGCACTGCGTACCTGCGCTTTTGTTTTGTCTCGCTTTCTGTCCCTTTTTCCGCTTCGTCTGCTACTCCTGTTGGTGTGCAGCAGCTAAGATGGCCGCCTCCCGGGCTGGTAAGATTCGGTTTCGCTTTCTCCTGTGGCGGAGTTTTTTAATTTTGCTTGCTTTGCTTGCCTGCGGGGATGTAGCTTTTCAGGATTTCAGCATTACCTCCGCTTTCGCTTCCAGCGTCGGCGGATTCAGACAGTGTCTGGTGTCGGTGTTGCGGTGGCTGGCCTTGTTTCCTTCTCTCCTTCTCAGTGCTCCGCCATCTTGGTCCGCCTTCCTCCTTAGTCGCCTCTGAGAGATCCTTACGTTTCCTTCTCCTTACTGTTGCTGCGATGGCGCCAGATCTTACTGCCTTCTGCCCCCTATGTTCCCACACCTTCCAATCTGCTTCAAGTGGGGATTGGGGCTGTTTTCGCTGTGTTGCTCGCCGTTTTCATCCCGGGGTTACGGAGCTCTGGAACTTAGGCAACCGCCTGCGTTGCCATCCAAGCCACGCCCCCCTGCGTGTCTTCTTTAACATCTGCCTTTATGCGCTTCAGCTTCACCTTTGCTCTATCAACTTAATTGGCTTGAAGTCAATAGCGCATCGAGTTTAAGGCCCTATGTTACATGTATTGGGCCAAATGTGGCCTTGCTCCCTCTTATATTCAAACATTGGTAACACCATATGTGCCTGCTCGACAGTTGAGATCCTCCAGTCTCTCTTTTCAGTTCCCAGATTTCATCTTGTCCATATGAGGGGCCGTTCTTTCTCCTACCTGGGCCCTAATCTTTGAAATGCTCTCCCAATTGATCCTAGGAATTGTCACTATCTTTTCGCTTTCCGCAAGCACTTAAACACTTTTCTTTTTAGCGACCTGGCTTGACTCAAATCAAATCAAATAAGTCTTTATTTCGACTTTTAGTCATAAAAGACATACAGAGACATATTAAAATCAACGTTTCATCATTATTACATCCATTTAAAAAATTTACAGGGAAATACATCATTTAATCATCCAATTGATATTATCCACATAAAGGGTGTTCCAACACGACTAATTAAAAAAAAAAATAATGTGTTTGATAAAATCATTAAAATTGATTCCATTTGTTTTCCTGCATAAATACCAGATTAAATTTGTGGAGGCTGCAAAACTTTCAGCTTGTCCCTTCGTATTAGCCACATCCACTTTAAAAATTTAGCAAGCACAACCACCATACTTTCAGAGCAATCGGTTTTAAGAATTCTGAGTGCTACAGTCCCACTCTGAATACCCTTTTGTATACAGATCGGCCTTATCCATTTGTGGCGCGGAGCTTTGTACACTGGGCAGACAAACAACACATGGGCTATGCTTTCAGGGTGTACTAAGCAAAAAGGGCACATATGATCATCTATGTTGCTCGACCATTTGCTAATGAATGTATTAATTGGAAGGGTTCCTGCCCTGAACTGATGGAACAGTTTCCTGTCATATGGTATGGTGATTAGGTCCCAATATCTCTCATACACAGGGATATGTTTCTGCTCCAAGAAAATCCTGGTAAGCGATGGAGCGGTGTGTTTCTGGAACTCCTCTTGGGTTACGTGTGCCCAGTAAGCATCTTTTAGAGTTTGTTTAGATGGAAAGGTGTTCTCCTCAGGTTTTTCCCATAATTCCCCCATCCCTAAGGCCTTAAATAAAGATTTAACCTTTCTGAACCACACTATTTTTCCCCCAGAGTCCATATTTCGTGTCTCCAGTAACGCTGAAGCGTAGTGAGAGAGTTCAGGCGTGACCCATAATCTCCTCCAATAAGCAATTGGTCTGAAGCTGGATATGTCCTGTATTTTGCGACAGCCCAAGTCCATATACAGAGGTACAATTGGTGTTGATTGTGGGAGCCCCGTTATGCATCGCAAGAATTTATTTTGTGCATTTTTTAGAGCCGTAACATCAGAGACCCCCCACAATTCCGCCCCATATAACATAGAAGATCTCACTTTTGTATCATATATTTTAAGTACTGGGGCTATTGGTTTTGTGGCTGAGGACTTAAACTCTCTCAGTAAAACACCTGCCAACTGTGCATGCTTAGTTGTTAGGTAAGACATATGTGGCTTCCACTCTAGCCGGGATCCCAATGTGATACCCAGATAGCTAAAGCTATCTGTCTGTTCTAGCAATTCACCATTCATAAAAACTCTGCCCCTTATTTTCCTGTGCCTATGCATTACCATAAATTTAGTCTTGGATACGTTAATGACTAGGCCATAGTCATTGCAGAATTTTTCAAAACACCCAATTGCTTTCTGGAGCCCTTCTTGTGTTTTAGAAATTAAAAGGGTGTCATCTGCAAACATTAGCAGGGGGACTGGAATACCATTTTGTTTGGGTGCGTCTGTGTGTGCATCCCAATAATAATCTATGACCCGGTTAATGTATAGCGTGAATAGAGTTGGTGCCAATACGCACCCTTGTCTTGCACCCCTTTCTGTTGGAAATCTATCTGTAACTTGGCTCTGATTTCCCCACCTGACCTGTGCGTAATTATTTTCATGGAATTTGATCAGTACTGCGAGGAGTTCATGTGGCATGCCTTGTTCTTGGAGCGCTCGCCACAACCTATCTCGTGGCATGAGGTCGAAGGCCGCTTTTAGATCGACAAAGGCTGCATATAGCGTGCCGCCCCCAAGAATCACCCATTTCCAGTATATTGTTGAAAACCTAAAAACTTGGTCCACTGTACTGGTAAAGGGGCGGAAGCCAGCCTGAAGCGTGGACATTACCCCCGAATCCTCTATCCAGTTCTGAATCCTGAGAAGTACCATCCTGGCCACAACCTTTTGAATACATGCTATTAGGCTGATTGGCCTGTAATTCGCAGGATCAGCGCGGTCACCTTTTTTAAAAATTGGTATTATTTCGGCTCCCCTCCATAGTTCCGGCAAGGTCGAGCCCCTTGCAATGGCATTTGCCAGCAGTTCTATGTACGGGACCCAAACCTCTCTACTATGTAAAAAAAGATCTGCCGGAATCTTGTCTGGGCCCGGGGCTCTTCCTCTTGGGATTGAGTTGAGAGCACATTCAACGTCTCTCCGACTGAAGATTAGTGTAGTTGTAGGTATGCAATTACTAACGGAGTCCATGGCATTTATAGGGGCGCTATTTGTGTTAGCAAACTGGGACTTGAAATGTGATATCCAGCGCTCTGGAGGGACAGAATTTGCGGGCTGCGGTTTTTGATTCCCCTTGCCCCATCTCACTAAGTCCCAGAAGCCAGTCATGTCTCTGGACTTACTAGCCTCATATAATTCTTCCCAATAATTGTTGTCCCATACTTTTTTTGCCTCTTGTTGTATCTTTTTATAGTGTTGCCTTGTGCCCTGTATCACCTCCCTATCACTTGTTCGTACCGCCAGCGCTAGGGATTTATATGCTATCCTACAGTTTTTGTCATACCAAGAATCGGGTTTCCGTCTGCCTTTACGCAAAGGATTTTTTCTTAACTTACTAAAAAATTTACCAAGTGTCAAAAAAAGGGTCGTATGAATATAAGTCACCCTAGTCTCGTAATCATCCTTGGATGAATAACCCTGTAAAGCTGCAGTAGCGCCCATTACAAGGGCATCCATTTCTATAATAGAATGAGAATTGCCCAAGCACTCGGCCCATCTCAGCCGTCGTGTATCGTTTGCCAGGACAATATCACCCGCTATATCTGTTTCGGGTTCTCCCTGGCCCTTAAGGAGCTGTATCTCTAGGCTGAGTGGGTTGTGATCACTCTCTATTCTTTGGATGATGGTCATGTCACATATGGACCACCAAAATTCCAAGTTCACTAGGATATAGTCTATTCTACTTGAACTCAGACTATTATTAAACATGGGATTACCCTGCTTATCTCCTCGTGTTCTCCCATTTACCGCTCTGAGCCCACACTCAAGACTAAAAATCTTGAGTTGAAGAGCTGCTTCAGTGCACCTCTTTATTGGAGGGATATTGAGTGGGGGGATTTGCCAGCAGATATCTTCTGCCTCGGGGAGTTCTACGTCACTTTGGTCCAAGGGCTCGAAGGAGCAATTAAAATCTCCACAAATCAGAACGTTAGCATTTCCCCTCCATGTTCTCACATAGTGACCCAGTGCCTCAACTGTCTCTGATGATTTCCCTCCCGGCTTTCCCCTGGCATAAACATTAAAAATTATTAATTCACCAAACGCAGGGGGTTTTAACTTTACCACAAAGATATCTTTGGAATTAGTTGCTAACTGAGTTGTTGTGTATCTATCATCCTGCCTGAGCCATGTTGTCAGACCCCCCATTGGCCTTCCCTTGTTGGAGTGGGTTGCGGCTATCGCAAAATGTAAATACCCCAATTTGTTTTGGGGGTCCACTGCCCAGGTTTCCTGCATGGTAATTATCATGTATTTCTCAATAAAGTTCGCCCAGTCCCTGGAGGCCATCTTGTTCCTAAGGCCTGCCACGTTCCAGGATACTAAGAACTGTCCACCCGGGACGTTGGATGGATCACTTTGGGCCTGGGTGCACCGTAGGCATGGTTCCCTGTGAATAATGATTGATCCCGGGGAATCAGTAAACCCTATGGGCCTCTGAGGATTGTCATTTAAACCCATGGCAACTACTTCTGTTTTTCCTGTTGGACTAATTATTTGATTACCAAAACCTACACTGTATTTAGTTTGGACAATCGCTGTTTCTCCCATTCTAGTAAAGTCGATGTTAGGGGTGTTCAAGTCCTCGATGTCAAAAAGATTGGGCCCCGAGACCATGGCTGTCTCTATTTTATGGAGGTCAGCGTGTGATGATTTTACCGCTTTGTCTTGTAAAACTAGAGTGCCACGTTCTGGCCAAATGTAAGGGGCTATGTTGATCCCCCTCACGGATGGACGTGTTACAGTAGTTTTAATATTAGCCCTGAGATCTCCCTCAGCCTCATCTTCCTCATCAGTACCATCCGGGCCAAAGATGTGTGTTCCATCGCCCCCATCCCCGCTATTCTGTGAACTTCAATCGCAGTCATCCAGTCCATTTAATATATTGTACCTATTTGTTGTTTCTAGTGGCGTAAAGGGCTTTAGATGGTCCATTCTCCTGTGGGCAGTTGTATTGAACCTGGGGGGTACAGTATTCCACCCATATAGATCAGGAGCTGGTACTGGGTAGTGCACATGTGAAGGGTTCCATATGTTCTGTGCGATTGGAAAATAATTGTTGGAGTGCGCTTGTCTATGTGGATGTTGAAGCGGGAACACTGTAGATCTCGGGTAAAAATACGTTAAAGGACGGGGGGTAATGCAGTTATTGGCATTGCCTGGAGGCCAATTAAGTATGTAATGGACAGCATTTTGGTCTCTAAAATTAACTACCACCACATCTCCCTCAATATCCTTAGGTCTGCCACCCAACCACTGAAGACGGCGAACATGTACTATATCGCCGTTGATGTTACTTGCAATTGGCCTGTATATACTCAGCCAGTGCATAATTTTGTTCTTCAGCTGGGCATATCCTTCCCGCTTGTTCTCTTCCAGCTCTGGCACCCCCGTGAGAACCACCACGAAAGGCACTGCTTCCGGTGGACGTTTTGTTAGTGGACCTTTATTAAGTGACCCCCGAATCTGCCTAGTGCTTCCCCCCTCCGTTCTAGATGTCCCCGGAGGGGCAATTTCCAAACCCCTAGATGACTTACTAGCTGGGATAACGGGGATAGAGTTGGATTTATTTATCAACTTTATAGGAGGTGGTTTGTGTTGATTTGTGTTTGTAGGTTGAGAGGGTTTAGGTACTGCTGTTATCACATTAGGTGGGGGATTGTGGGCACATGTGGTGGTTTCAGTAGACGTTGGAATGGTTTGTGCAACATTATTTACTACTGCCCTAGTAGGAATTTCCTTTCTTCCCAGTTCCAGTTCTATTTTCCCAAGTCTTTCCTCCACCCTTTTTAATCTCTCGACAATAGCTAGAGTATAACTCCTAATTATGTATTCAATGCTATCCAATGTAACAGTAGTGTGCGCTACTTGCGGCGCAATGTCTGCCAATGTTTTATCAATACTAGCCTCCTTGTCTTTATGTGTGGTTACTGGGAATGGTGAAGGTGCTGTTACTATTTCCTCTTTATCAGCAATAGTTGTTGTGCATTGGTCATTAACAGTAATAGGCTTTACTTTTTTACCAAAATCAGAATGACTCAACTTTTGTTTATTTGGTTCCACCCTTTTGCGTCTTCTTTTAGTTGGGGGTGGGCCATAGATTTTATGCGGCATACTTATCTTAGTCTTGTTTAGTGTAATTTTGCATGGCATAGGTGTTGGTGTGATTGGCACCTCAGTTACACTGGATAAGCTTGTGATGTTATGGGGTGAGGTACAACTCACGACTTGATTAGGGCAGGAACTGGTTGTAGGCATGCAATCTCCAAGTATAAGAGGCACACTATCCAAAGATACAATATCATCGTTGCCGTTAAGGGTCACCTCGATGGTAGAGTAAACTTCTGGAGTTAGGTCAATCAATGGCCTATTCTTCATATTTTCAATTGAACGACGACGTTCTATACGTCGCTCTTCTAGAGATAATTCTTTGGGAACTTCAGCAGCAGTTCTTATAAAATAGTTATCCAGAGTTCCATTTAACGGGCCCCCAGGTCTTTCTGACATGACAATCTCCGAACTTAACGCCGTCGTAGACATTGTAGAGTTTTAAATCACGGAAATGAATGGACTTACTCAGAATCAACGCAAGGATGTACACAAGCAACCAGGGGTTCCGGCCCAGTCCAGTCTCCTCAGGCCTCTGAGGGCCTAAGAGGACCCGCCCTTTGCCCGGGCTTCGCCCCCGGCGCTCCCACTCGCTCCCGTGACACGGGGGTGACGCCTCTTTCAAGCGCCGCCTGGCGCGCTCTGTCGCCGGGATTCCCGCCGCTAGGGCAGGCGGGAGATGTGGTTTGTTGTTGCAAAGTGCCCCCCTCCGCTCAGCGGCCGCGAAGATGGTTGATGCGGCGGCAGGAGGGGGACAGAACAGACCCAGCAACGGCAAGAAGAGTGGCCGACAGCGTGTGCAGCAGGTAAGGGTCCCAGAGAGTTAGAAAGCTTGACTCTTATTTCACCCTGTTGCTGAGCGCCTGTGCGGCACTGCCTCTGCCTGTCCAGCACCGGGAGACCTTGTTGGGTTGCTGTGCGCTTTATAAATCAACAAATAAATAAATGGAGCTGCGTTGTTGGTGATACCAGGGTGGCAAAGTAAGGCAAGGTGAAGTGTGGTACCCACAGGTCACTGTGCAAGCAGCTGCTCAGTGACGGTGTCGGCGGCGATGTCAGTGAGACCAGGGTTGTGGTGCAAAGAGGGGCGACGCTCTCTTCAGTACCTCCAGGTCTCGGTGTTAGCAGCAGAATTTTTGATGATGTCGAAGTGGGTTTTCTTTTGTTGCAACACAAAACACACTTTCCCAGTGCTAATGACAGATGAACTTAAAGTCTTTGATGTTCCTGAGGCTTCCAACAGGAGGTAAGTTCTACTTCAACCCTTTGAAGGAACTCAGGCAATAAGTTGCAGAAAGTTCAGTCCAGTCTTTTCACTGCCCAAAACATAAGCAGCAACTGCAGGCCAACCCAACAAAGCAACAAACAGCAAAGGGCCAGTACTCCTCCTGGCAACTCTTCCAGCTGTTCTTCCTGGCAGTTTCCTTAATCCAAATGAGTTCCAAAGTTCTGGGGTCAGGGCCCCAATATTTATACTACTTTCCCTTTAAAGTCTTTGGCACAAGGACGCTTGGCTCAGTAAAACACAGGTCTGTGGCCCTGGCAAAGCTTCCCTACAGGAGGTGGAGACAGCATTCTGGAAGGCAGCCACAGCCTATTCACGTGCTAGTGACAACTCCTGCCACTACTCTAACCCAGGATGACTTATCAGCCTGTGCAGTGCACACCTTGGCTCTTTTTGTATGGGTGTCTGGGGTGAATGAATAAACCAGCCCCTGTCAGTCTAAAGCCAGACAGTGAGTCCACAAAGAGGCAGAGGCACACAGGATGGCTAAGCAAAGAAATGGATACTTTGTAAAAGTGCCATTTTCAAACACATTATTTAAAAAAACACATTTACTAAAAGGTGTGTTATCAGTTTTTAGTTTTATTTATTTATGATTTCGGAACTCAAATGAGATCCACATAAAAATTAAACAATTGAATACATTTACACACAATCATTGTTCGATAAAATTATAACAATTTACATTTCCAACCATAATTAATATAAGGCTAAGAAAGTTTTTAAAAAGTTAAAAATTTTGTAACAAAACAATTCGTTAGGGGGACTGTAAATAGCATCTAAAAAAGAGATAGCAGAGGAAATACCCAATTGAAAGCAGATAGGTCTCAGCCACTTGCGCCTAAATGCAAGTAGAGCTGGGCATACAAAAAGAGCATGATTGATATCCTGATTACTATTATTGCAAAGATCACATAAAGCTGAGGAGCCATACCATCTGGATGTCAAGAAGTTCAGCGGAAGTAGATCCTGCCTTAGTAAGAAAAAGAACCGCCGCAACCCATGATGGAGATTCCAGGTGATATATGGTTGGGCAATTCTCATTTGATAGGAATCTACAACCAGATGGACACATTTTTTCAAGGTACGTGATTCTCTGTCCAACCTAAAGCTTAGTTCCCAAGAGGCCGCATTCAGGATAGTTTTCAACTGATATGTGGATAAGGTAAATAAAACCGATTCGTCAAGTTCAAGAACATCAACTGCAGATCTAAAGTTTTTTACAATTGTTGAATATTCTTTGAAGTTTCCAAGCAACTCAGTTTTTATAATATATCTTAGGGTGCCTGGGTACCCCTGTGCAATGTTAAAAACCCAACAAACTATTCCAGCGACACCTTGGGCCCAACTGCTTCGTAGGCCGAACCCCAATCTGAGAGCTGCTGTAGAGCATGCAGTATTTACCATAGTGAGACTGCGCAGCATTTTGCCTTCCGTGGAGTTTAGGAAGCCCCAAGTTTTTATATCTATTATTTCCATACCATAAAGTAAAGATGCAGAAATTTTTGCACGATATACTTCCAACAAGATAGCAAAATGCTGTCTGCCTGTAGCCTTATACAAAGAAGCCAGACTTTTTCCTTGGATAATTGTTTTGCGAGTGTTGTTAGCTATATGAGCTTTCTCGCTTAAATTACCCATAACAATCTTTCCGAGGAAGACATCAGATTGTACCACTTCCAATCTCTGTCCCCCCACGGACCATAGGAAATTCGCATATTTCAACTTTTTTCTTCCCACCATGCACATTACTTTGCTTTTTGAAACATTTATCGACAGGTAGTGTGCCTCGGCATATTTATGTAGAGCGTCCAGACGGTTATTTAGACCTTTAGGTGTTAGGTCTAGAATCAGTATATCGCCTGCATACATTAGACAAACAATTGGGACACCCCCCAACATTGGAGCAATTCCATCACTTACAGACAGAGCTAGGGGTAGATCTGTTACGTAAAGGGAAAACAGCAGAGGGGCCAATAAACAACCTTGTTTTAACCCATTTGCTGTTTTAATTTCCTGCGACAGACCTTTGTCCCCACCTAACAAAACTCTACACCAGGTTTCAGAGTATAATGCTCGTGTTAACTCCAAAAGAGTAGAAGGCATACCAAGATTTAATAGCTTCCTCCACAGCAAAGATCGATCAACTTTATCAAATGCTGTGGAGAAATCTATGAAGGCGCCATAGACTCTCCCTCCACGAATTTTAACATATTTCTCCTGTATAACCTGCAGAGCTGTCAAATTGTCTAGGGTGCTATGTCTCTGCCTAAACCCTGTCTGTTCCAAGGGCAAAATATCTTCTCTTAGCACCCACTCTTGAATTAATTTTAAAATACATTTGGAGAAGACCTTGCCTGTAGCATCCAGGAGGGCGATTTGTCGATAGTTTTGAGGCATATTACGTACTCCCTTCTTAAATAAGGGAACTAATATACTACCCCTCCATGAAGGGGGAACAGTTTTACTAGAAAAACAGAAGTTAAAAACTGGGAACAGAATTTTGCTCCACATCTTACTGTGTTGTTTTATAACAGCGATTGGGAGCTCGTCCGGACCCATTGCTCCAGAAGATCGTAGGCCCTTAATCGCTAATTCAATGTCCTTTTCGGACGGAGGACCATAGATGAGATCATCCACTAATAATCTGCTGTCCTCGTGTGCCCTACCGTTACTAGCATATAACTTTTCGATATATTCAACCCAAATAAGCTCTTCAATGGGGATTGGCAGAGGACTAGATCTTAATCCACAGCCCTCCCCAATTATTGACCAAAATGTCCTAGCTTCACCCTTATAAACAGCCTCACGAAGTCTAATCCAAAGAGCATCTTCTTGCCCCCTTTTTAATTTCGCTTTCATCCTTTTCCTTCGTCTTCTCAATAAGATGATCCTATGATATCGTTCGGGATGTTTATAAGGTATTGCTCCCTTACCAATTTATTTATTTCGATATTGAGATAGCGAAGACAGCTAGGGACTGCTTTAGGCTTTTTTTACGGGACGGGGTTTCTTTGCAGTTGAAATTTCTGTATGCAAAAGGTCAGAGAAACGTTTTAATATACAACCATCCCAGTGAACCAAATTCTCTATGGCAGCCTCTAGAATACTCGTCAAACCCTCTATTACCTTAAAATTCCAATAACATCTCCCGGAATTAACTCCAAAATTTGCCTGTTCACTATTTAAAGACCACGTATCTACCGCAGGTGGAATTATATTTACCGAAATTACAAGTACCTTATGGTCACTAAATTCTGTATCAATTCCTAACAGGTCTTTTAAAACATGGAAGGAAGAACTATCCACTACCCCATAATCGAGAATGGATTCAATGTTAACAGAATTACTGTTATTAGATTTATGTGTGGAATGAGCTGGAATATCAGAGGGAAGCCTTCCATTTATAATGATACAATCTGCCTCTAGTGATTCCTCCAGTAGTAATTTCCCTCTCTTATTGGTCTTGATGTTATTAGGGAATAAGGCTTGTGGTATGTGTAATGATTCTTCCTTAAGTATGTTCCTAAACAAGTCTAGGCTGTAATTGGAAATTTTACAATTTAGATCCCCTATTAATAATATATGAGGGGGATCATCGGAATCTAAAAGATTCTTAACAAATGGAAAGACCTTTATTAAGCCATCATTAAAGCAGGCATCCGGAGGAATGTACGTGTTTATCAGTACCAGCGTTTTTTTAGGATCTCCATTGACGAGATTTGATAAAGTTATTGCTTAGAACATTCTATCTGGATCCAAATAGTGAACATATTTCCATCTTATGTTATTCGAAAGCAAACAAGCCATTCCTCCTTTGGTATGGCCTCTCCTAGAAGGGATGGCATTACAATCCAGCACATAATAGTCCTTTACCATAGGAAATCCTTCATCGACCCAAGTTTCCTAGAGACAGATCACGTCTGCTTCTAACGTATGTAAATATGTTAATTTTTCAAGATTGTTTTTTATTCCTGCCGCATTCCATAAGATTATTTTTAAGTCGGTGTTAAAGACAGGGATGCGATTTTGGAATAGAGATGGATTTGCTTGACAGTACCCCTGGCAACCAATTCCATTTATGAGTTTCTTCTGCAAAATTTGATTGACAAAAGATGGACTTTTTGTAAGTTACATGCCTTTCATTCCTAGAGATGCATATTTTTAAATCATCAGTTTTTTTAGACCAATCAGTGTTGCCTTTAATTGCAGCAGGGAAGATGGAGAGATTTTTGGGACTGGCATTACAAGATTTTATGAAGAAAGGAATAACATCTATCCCCCTACATTGTAGTCCCTCGGACCATTGTAAAATGTGATTTACTATAATTTTAGAGTAGAATTTAACCCTTGCTACTTTCCCAACCTCAGTTTTTAAGATTGTAACTGTATCTATATCATTTGTTTGGATCAATTTTAAGTTTTCGATCTCCCGAAAACAGTTCAGGAGAACAGATCGATTTATAATAAGATCCTGATCAAATAGAGGGAGGAAATCAAGGAAAGCGGAATCAACGCTTTCTTTTTCAACGACCATGTTAGAACAATTAGATGACCTTTTATTTTCCATCATATCGGTGAAAGGCTCAGCTAAAGGGTTAAGGTCCGAGGGAAGGATGTTAAGAGGATTTCTCTCATCAGCAGATCCTAGAGTGTTCACTATCCCAGTTGAATCAATGACCAAATTTATTTGGTCAGATTTAGTTTGTATAGTGGTTACTTTAATTGAGGTTAATGAACACTCTAGAGAAAGATTTTTTTCAACAGAAGTGTCCAAATTTTTATCAAAATTAATTCTCCTCTGCCTCTTTTTTACATATCTACGAATGTTTCCTTTTTTTCCCTCTATACTTTTTTTGTTTACCTGTTACTTCCTTTTTTTCATCGTTAGAGGATTCCAAAATATCTTCTTTTTTTTCTTCATTTATTTCAGATTTCAATATAGGAAATAGTTCCTTGTTACTCCTTTTTTCAGAGTCAGACAGTATTTCAATTTCTTGTTCCTGTTCAGAAATGCAGTTAGGAACTGCTGTTTTTATTTTTTTTATTTTTTTATACTCCGGGGAATTTCCCGGGAAAGCTGTTACTTTCTTACCAGTATTGACAGGACATGTATAACTTTGTTCTTTAGAATCCAAATCTAAAATTTGAGAAGTACTTCCAAGATCTTTTTCAGACGCCTTCTCAAGATTTTCATTAGCTGCTATTATAGGTATCTTGTATTGTGGACTGGAGTCAGTCTCTTGTCTACTGTTTAACAATACCTTAAGAATCTGTGTTACCGTCTCAAACACACAATCCGAGCCCCCAACAAATTTTTCTAGCAATGATAAAATAGAGGATAGGAGATGTTCTAAAGAGACCAGTGAGTCAGAAATTGGCTTATCCAACCTAGCAGGGCAATTAGGCTGAGAATTAATCATATTAAGAACCGGACTTGATGAGAAATTTACCTGAGAAAGGGAGAGATGTGAATTAGTGGATGGAGTACTACTAAACAGTCGAAGGCCCTGGGATACTGGTACATTTGGGGTATTAATTTGGTCCGAGACTGGTTTATATTCAGAGTTAGTAAGTTTCTTATAATGTATTATATCTATATCAGGTAGGGTAAAATCATTTCCAGTAGAGGCCAAAGGGAGAGGTAAACCAGGAGAAATAATTAAGCCTTCCTCTGTTAGAGGGGGGAGGCTGTGGATTAACACCTCAATTGGTTTATTAGGGGCTTCGTGGGGAGAACCAACAGAATTATTACTTAGAACACCCGGAGTGTACTTTAATTGCCTCTGCAAATTAGGGGATATGATGGGGCCAGCCGTAGTGGTTTTACACGCCTGTGTATCTGAATATAAGGTGCCAACCTGCTCGTTACATCCATTGAGTGTAGGTTGACCTTCTTCTTCCCTATTAAAGATAGTTACTTCTGGTTGTAAACCCCCAAACGGAGCCTTATCCTTTCCCCTCTCCCATAAGCTATACAATTGACCTTTTCCCTTAAGTAAAAGTGCAGAAGTTTCCTTGTTTCGTAAAGGATTTGATTTAGTCTTGGAACAGGTTCTGCCCATTAATACACGCCAAGATCTTAATTTTTTTGCCGTCATTTCTGAAACAACTAAATCTCAACAATCATACAAATTGGGAGAGCACAAACACCGTATATAGACTAAGTGATCCTGGCCCACTAAGACAAATTAAACGTGAAATTTGAACGAAAATATAAACTTCAAGTCCGTCCCTATTATGATACCGCTGTAAAAAAGAATTTATACATGTAGCAGATACTATGGAATAGTTGAGGGTACAGGTCTAAAGGGGAATACCCCACCCAGCCTACTCCGGCCTTGGAGGGCCTCAGAGGGCCCGCCCTTTGCGCGGGCTTAGCCCCGGGCTGAGTCCCGCGCGCGTCCCACGATGCGCGTTGGGAGTTCAGTTAAATACAAGATGGAGAGGGGGGCGGAGCACACCCGGGAAGAGGCCCCAGCTGTGGGTGGAATAAAGAATGCTGGTCCTCGCAGTCCCGGGCGGCCGTTCTGTCTCCTCCGAATCAGGAGCTTTCCCCCGGTGCAGTCCCTGCCTCACAGCGCCCAATGCAAGCAGACAGCAGGAGTTAAAAACGTCTCCAACAGGAAAGAGCAGCAATCCAAAGGTCCAGTAACTGCTTACGAGCGGCACCCGTGAAGCGGGGGCCGCGAGCAGTAAAGAGGCGGAAGGTGGGGGCGGAGCACGCCCGGGAGGAGGCACCAGCTCTGGGTCGAATGAAGAATGCTGGTCCTCGCAGTCCCGGGCGGCCGCTCTGTCTCCTCCGAATCAGGAGCTTTCCCCCGGTGCAGTCCCTGTCTCACAGCGCCCAATGCAAGCACACAGCAGGAGTTAAATACATCTCCAACAGGAAAGAGCAGCAATCCAAAGGTCCAGTAACTGCTTACGAGTGGCACTCCTGCCGCTGCCCAGGTAAAGCCTCTTCCACAAGCTCCACTCCACTGTGGGAACTATAAAAAAGCCAAGAAGAATCGATCTGCCGCACTATTGCACTCTGCCGCTGCCGGCCCCCCAAATCCACAGGCGCTACAATCCCTGTGGTCAGAGTCTCTCCGGATGCAGGGCGGCATTGTCGGCGTTTTTTACCCCAATAGGCGTTCAGCTCTCAGTTCAGCTCGCCTCGCCTTGCTGCTCCATCAGCTTCCGTGGCTAGCTAAACCAATACGGCTCCAGCCGCTCTTGCTGCAGCCCAGGTACCGCACGCCATGGACGCACTCCACGCAGCTCAGCACAGGCTTACGTACCCCAGAAGCGTGGTAATGACCGCGTCTGTCCCCCTCTCTAAGTGAAGGCTCCTGCCGAGGCTTGGGGCTTTTCCAGAGCAGCGATTAGAAGCGATTTTAACTTCAAGCGGAAAAAAACGCGAGGGAACTGGTCTTTGGGCGACACCGCGTTAGTTTTTCACAAGTAGCTATGGCCGCTTTGATGTATAATTTGATTTTCAGTGGCTCCTGCCTCGTTCGTTCCACAATCGGTGACGGCCGCTTTAATGTATGATGTAACTGGCTCCCGGTTTGATTTTGGTCCCGGTTTAGTTATCAGCGGCTCCTGCCGCATTTGTTCCGCAAGCGGCAAGCGGCCGCTCTGATGTTTTATTTAAGCGGCTTTTGTCGCATTTGGTTTTCAGCGGCTCCGGCTCCTGCCGCGTTTATTCCGCATATTTACAACAAGGGGTGGTGAGGGACAGAGTCTCTGAATTAAGCAGAATACTCTCACCCAGTCAAGAGATCAGGGCTAGATCCAACACCGTTTTTTTAGCTCATTGCACCATCCCAGTTTCAGAACCTGGCTGTATGCAAATTAGTCTGTCCCTGGCCCAGTGCATCATGGGAACAGGGCAGACCAGACTACAAAAGCCAATTCTTACACTGGGAAGGAAACAAGCTTCCGGGGACCGGTTTCTGGCATTTCAGCCGTCTTCGGCCCGGCTTGCTTGAATCCTGATGGTGCAATGAGCAAGGGACTCACATCTGAGTATACCCTTCCACGCTTAGGGTGGACAAAAATATTTACAACAAGGGGTGGTGAGGGACAGAGTCTCTGAATTAAGCAGAATACTCTCACCCAGTCAAGAGATCAGGGCTAGATCCAACACCGTTTTTTAGCTCATTGCACCATCCCAGTTTCAGAACCTGGCTGTATGCAAATTAGTCTGTCCCTGGCCCAGTGCATCATGGGAACAGGGCAGACCAGACTACAAAAGCCAATTCTTACACTGGGAAGGAAACAAGCTTCCGGGGACCGGTTTCTGGCATTTCAGCCGTCTTCGGCCCGGCTTGCTTGAATCCTGATGGTGCAATGAGCAAGGGACTCACATCTGAGTATACCCTTCCACGCTTAGGGTGGACAAAAATATTTACAACAAGGGGTGGTGAGGGACAGAGTCTCTGAATTAAGCAGAATACTCTCACCCAGTCAAGAGATCAGGGCTAGATCCAACACCGTTTTTTAGCTCATTGCACCATCCCAGTTTCAGAACCTGGCTGTATGCAAATTAGTCTGTCCCTGGCCCAGTGCATCATGGGAACAGGGCAGACCAGACTACAAAAGCCAATTCTTACACTGGGAAGGAAACAAGCTTCCGGGGACCGGTTTCTGGCATTTCAGGCGTCTTCGGCCCGGCTTGCTTGAATCCTGATGGTGCAATGAGCAAGGGACTCACATCTGAGTATACCCTTCCACGCTTAGGGTGGACAAAAATATTTACAACAAGGGGTGGTGAGGGACAGAGTCTCTGAATTAAGCAGAATACTCTCACCCAGTCAAGAGATCAGGGCTAGATCCAACACCGTTTTTTAGCTCATTGCACCATCCCAGTTTCAGAACCTGGCTGTATGCAAATTAGTCTGTCCCTGGCCCAGTGCATCATGGGAACAGGGCAGACCAGACTACAAAAGCCAATTCTTACACTGGGAAGGAAACAAGCTTCCGGGGACCGGTTTCTGGCATTTCAGCCGTCTTCGGCCCGGCTTGCTTGAATCCTGATGGTGCAATGAGCAAGGGACTCACATCTGAGTATACCCTTCCACGCTTAGGGTGGACAAAAATATTTACAACAAGGGGTGGTGAGGGACAGAGTCTCTGAATTAAGCAGAATACTCTCACCCAGTCAAGAGATCAGGGCTAGATCCAACACCGTTTTTTAGCTCATTGCACCATCCCAGTTTCAGAACCTGGCTGTATGCAAATTAGTCTGTCCCTGGCCCAGTGCATCATGGGAACAGGGCAGACCAGACTACAAAAGCCAATTCTTACACTGGGAAGGAAACAAGCTTCCGGGGACCGGTTTCTGGCATTTCAGCCGTCTTCGGCCCGGCTTGCTTGAATCCTGATGGTGCAATGAGCAAGGGACTCACATCTGAGTATACCCTTCCACGCTTAGGGTGGACAAAAATATTTACAACAAGGGGTGGTGAGGGACAGAGTCTCTGAATTAAGCAGAATACTCTCACCCAGTCAAGAGATCAGGGCTAGATCCAACACCGTTTTTTAGCTCATTGCACCATCCCAGTTTCAGAACCTGGCTGTATGCAAATTAGTCTGTCCCTGGCCCAGTGCATCATGGGAACAGGGCAGACCAGACTACAAAAGCCAATTCTTACACTGGGAAGGAAACAAGCTTCCGGGGACCGGTTTCTGGCATTTCAGCCGTCTTCGGCCCGGCTTGCTTGAATCCTGATGGTGCAATGAGCAAGGGACTCACATCTGAGTATACCCTTCCACGCTTAGGGTGGACAAAAATATTTACAACAAGGGGTGGTGAGGGACAGAGTCTCTGAATTAAGCAGAATACTCTCACCCAGTCAAGAGATCAGGGCTAGATCCAACACCGTTTTTTAGCTCATTGCACCATCCCAGTTTCAGAACCTGGCTGTATGCAAATTAGTCTGTCCCTGGCCCAGTGCATCATGGGAACAGGGCAGACCAGACTACAAAAGCCAATTCTTACACTGGGAAGGAAACAAGCTTCCGGGGACCGGTTTCTGGCATTTCAGGCGTCTTCGGCCCGGCTTGCTTGAATCCTGATGGTGCAATGAGCAAGGGACTCACATCTGAGTATACCCTTCCACGCTTAGGGTGGACAAAAATATTTACAACAAGGGGTGGTGAGGGACAGAGTCTCTGAATTAAGCAGAATACTCTCACCCAGTCAAGAGATCAGGGCTAGATCCAACACCGTTTTTTAGCTCATTGCACCATCCCAGTTTCAGAACCTGGCTGTATGCAAATTAGTCTGTCCCTGGCCCAGTGCATCATGGGAACAGGGCAGACCAGACTACAAAAGCCAATTCTTACACTGGGAAGGAAACAAGCTTCCGGGGACCGGTTTCTGGCATTTCAGCCGTCTTCGGCCCGGCTTGCTTGAATCCTGATGGTGCAATGAGCAAGGGACTCACATCTGAGTATACCCTTCCACGCTTAGGGTGGACAAAAATATTTACAACAAGGGGTGGTGAGGGACAGAGTCTCTGAATTAAGCAGAATACTCTCACCCAGTCAAGAGATCAGGGCTAGATCCAACACCGTTTTTTAGCTCATTGCACCATCCCAGTTTCAGAACCTGGCTGTATGCAAATTAGTCTGTCCCTGGCCCAGTGCATCATGGGAACAGGGCAGACCAGACTACAAAAGCCAATTCTTACACTGGGAAGGAAACAAGCTTCCGGGGACCGGTTTCTGGCATTTCAGCCGTCTTCGGCCCGGCTTGCTTGAATCCTGATGGTGCAATGAGCAAGGGACTCACATCTGAGTATACCCTTCCACGCTTAGGGTGGACAAAAATATTTACAACAAGGGGTGGTGAGGGACAGAGTCTCTGAATTAAGCAGAATACTCTCACCCAGTCAAGAGATCAGGGCTAGATCCAACACCGTTTTTTAGCTCATTGCACCATCCCAGTTTCAGAACCTGGCTGTATGCAAATTAGTCTGTCCCTGGCCCAGTGCATCATGGGAACAGGGCAGACCAGACTACAAAAGCCAATTCTTACACTGGGAAGGAAACAAGCTTCCGGGGACCGGTTTCTGGCATTTCAGCCGTCTTCGGCCCGGCTTGCTTGAATCCTGATGGTGCAATGAGCAAGGGACTCACATCTGAGTATACCCTTCCACGCTTAGGGTGGACAAAAATATTTACAACAAGGGGTGGTGAGGGACAGAGTCTCTGAATTAAGCAGAATACTCTCACCCAGTCAAGAGATCAGGGCTAGATCCAACACCGTTTTTTAGCTCATTGCACCATCCCAGTTTCAGAACCTGGCTGTATGCAAATTAGTCTGTCCCTGGCCCAGTGCATCATGGGAACAGGGCAGACCAGACTACAAAAGCCAATTCTTACACTGGGAAGGAAACAAGCTTCCGGGGACCGGTTTCTGGCATTTCAGCCGTCTTCGGCCCGGCTAGCTTGAATCCTGATGGTGCAATGAGCAAGGGACTCACATCTGAGTATACCCTTCCACGCTTAGGGTGGACAAAAATATTTACAACAAGGGGTGGTGAGGGACAGAGTCTCTGAATTAAGCAGAATACTCTCACCCAGTCAAGAGATCAGGGCTAGATCCAACACCGTTTTTTAGCTCATTGCACCATCCCAGTTTCAGAACCTGGCTGTATGCAAATTAGTCTGTCCCTGGCCCAGTGCATCATGGGAACAGGGCAGACCAGACTACAAAAGCCAATTCTTACACTGGGAAGGAAACAAGCTTCCGGGGACCGGTTTCTGGCATTTCAGCCGTCTTCGGCCCGGCTTGCTTGAATCCTGATGGTGCAATGAGCAAGGGACTCACATCTGAGTATACCCTTCCACGCTTAGGGTGGACAAAAATATTTACAACAAGGGGTGGTGAGGGACAGAGTCTCTGAATTAAGCAGAATACTCTCACCCAGTCAAGAGATCAGGGCTAGATCCAACACCGTTTTTTAGCTCATTGCACCATCCCAGTTTCAGAACCTGGCTGTATGCAAATTAGTCTGTCCCTGGCCCAGTGCATCATGGGAACAGGGCAGACCAGACTACAAAAGCCAATTCTTACACTGGGAAGGAAACAAGCTTCCGGGGACCGGTTTCTGGCATTTCAGCCGTCTTCGGCCCGGCTTGCTTGAATCCTGATGGTGCAATGAGCAAGGGACTCACATCTGAGTATACCCTTCCACGCTTAGGGTGGACAAAAATATTTACAACAAGGGGTGGTGAGGGACAGAGTCTCTGAATTAAGCAGAATACTCTCACCCAGTCAAGAGATCAGGGCTAGATCCAACACCGTTTTTTAGCTCATTGCACCATCCCAGTTTCAGAACCTGGCTGTATGCAAATTAGTCTGTCCCTGGCCCAGTGCATCATGGGAACAGGGCAGACCAGACTACAAAAGCCAATTCTTACACTGGGAAGGAAACAAGCTTCCGGGGACCGGTTTCTGGCATTTCAGCCGTCTTCGGCCCGGCTTGCTTGAATCCTGATGGTGCAATGAGCAAGGGACTCACATCTGAGTATACCCTTCCACGCTTAGGGTGGACAAAAATATTTACAACAAGGGGTGGTGAGGGACAGAGTCTCTGAATTAAGCAGAATACTCTCACCCAGTCAAGAGATCAGGGCTAGATCCAACACCGTTTTTTAGCTCATTGCACCATCCCAGTTTCAGAACCTGGCTGTATGCAAATTAGTCTGTCCCTGGCCCAGTGCATCATGGGAACAGGGCAGACCAGACTACAAAAGCCAATTCTTACACTGGGAAGGAAACAAGCTTCCGGGGACCGGTTTCTGGCATTTCAGCCGTCTTCGGCCCGGCTTGCTTGAATCCTGATGGTGCAATGAGCAAGGGACTCACATCTGAGTATACCCTTCCACGCTTAGGGTGGACAAAAATATTTACAACAAGGGGTGGTGAGGGACAGAGTCTCTGAATTAAGCAGAATACTCTCACCCAGTCAAGAGATCAGGGCTAGATCCAACACCGTTTTTTAGCTCATTGCACCATCCCAGTTTCAGAACCTGGCTGTATGCAAATTAGTCTGTCCCTGGTCCAGTGCATCATGGGAACAGGGCAGACCAGACTACAAAAGCCAATTTTTACACTGGGAAGGAAACAAGCGTTTATTCCGCAAGCGACAACGGCCGCTTTGAGGTTTAATGCAAGCGTTTGGGTTTCAGCGGCTCCTGCCGCGTTCGCTCCACAGGCGGCAACGGCCGCTTTGATGGCCGCTTTGATGTTTTTTATGTCAATGGCTCCTGCCGCGTTTGCTTTTCAACTCCTGTCGCGATTGCCCCACAAGCGGCAACCGCTCTGGAGGTCGAGGTAACAGCGGCAATGGCGGCTCCTACCGCGTTCCAATTCTCGGCGACTCCAGCAGCTTACTTGCTGCCACAATCGTCTTGACCGCCTTGACCGCCTTGAGTTTTCAATCATTAGCGGCTCCTAGCTCAGCACAGCTCAGCACGGCGTCTGACTCTGACTCTCGCCTGACGAGCTGACAAGCTTCAGGTGCGGTCACTCTGCAATCTCAATCTTATCAAATTTGGAGTTCAGAGAACCTAAACTCCAAATTTCTAGCTTTTTCCAACTGAGAGTTACACTTGTAAAAATGTTGCAAGGCAGCTCCAATGTTAGCCTATGGGAGAGCTAGTCCTTGCTATAGTGAAAAACGAAATGCACAGCATTTCACTGTCAGGACATGTAAAACACATCACTACATGTCATACTGTTCACATGCATTGCACATTGCCTATGTGAGCACCTTGGGCCTAGATTAGGGGTGCCTTACATAAAGAAAAATGGAAGATTAGGGTCTGGCAAGTGGGTGCACTTGCCAGGTTAACCTGGCAGTTAAAACTGCAGTGGCAGGTCTGAGACGCCTTTGAAAGGCTACTTGTGTGAGTGGCACAATCTGTGCTGCATACT
Organism: Lissotriton helveticus; assembly: GCF_964261635.1. NCBI lineage: Eukaryota > Metazoa > Chordata > Amphibia > Caudata > Salamandridae > Lissotriton > Lissotriton helveticus. The sequence continues at coordinate 141,349,667 of NC_136073.1, read as the reverse complement.
CACTGGCAGCATTTGACTTACAGGCCCTGGGCACACACAGTTCACTGTACTAAGGACTTACCAGTAAGTCAATGATGCCACTCATGGAAATACCAATCATAACATAACTTACAGTAAGAGCACTTGCACTGTAACACTGAATACAAGTAAGAAAGCGCACAGAGACACTAAACCAGCCAAAGTGAAGTCCAGCATGCCATCAAAAACACGAGATCAGAAAGCAAAGAGACCGGGGAAGCAGGCCAAAAGATGGCAGGTCTAACAGAGTGTTAAGACTTTTTTGCTGACTACTTTATATGGCATTCCTATTTTTTATCCTTTACAATGTTCGTGCAATTCTGCAGGTTAACTTCCCCTTCCCATGTGCAACATTTATCTTCACATTTAAAGATAATTTACATGCACACTGAACCCATCCAAAGTGTGTTTTTTCTATGCAAACTCATCTTTGGCAGTGTTTTTGATTCATATGGCTAATGTAATATATACACTGCTTTTCTCTGTAAGATTACATTTTGAGACACAAATTGTTGAAAAAGTTACTATTTTCAGGCATATGTGGCAAATCAAAACACTGTCTAATCTTTGTGAAGTTGTTTCTCATGGAGTTTCATGAGGATTGGAAAAGATGTTGCCATTTCACCCACCCCAACTCGCCATTATCCAGACATACCCAACATTAGACCAGAATATTGTCTTAGGGAGACACCAGTTAGTGTTAGCTTTTTTTTACTACGTTCTTTGGCATTACGCTTCCCTTTTATCCTAACAAACATGTATTTATTCTCTTATCAAATATCCACATTCTGTGCAAACCAGGCTCCACCAACCTTCTGTATTAGACATTGGACCATACAGAACACTGTGGCCAGACTCATCCTGGACTTCCCCAGGTGGACCCACACCACCACCCCCCACTTCAGAAACCTTCACTGGCTGCCCATCCAGAAGAGATGCTAGTTCAAGATCCTCATGCATGCATTCAAGGGCCTTCACAACCAAGGACCTTCCTACATCAGCCATCGACTGAACTTCTACCTACGCGCAAGGTACCTGCCATCAGACTCTCTCACCCTCGTATACAACTCTGCATCCTTTACAACCACAGTGGAGGCCACTCCTTCTACTACATTGTGGTCAAGACCTGGAACGCCCTGGCCCTCCACCTCGGTACAGCACCCTCCCTACCAGACTTGAGAAAGAAGCACACTGCCTGGCTTTTCAACAGCGACACAGCACCCTCAGCCCCCAGATACCCCTAAGGGTGACAGTGGTTGCGCTGTACAAATACGGACTGATTTATTGACTTCACCCATGTTCCATCCTCCATACCGTGGTTTCCTCTCTGATAACACATGATCACATTCTTAAATTCACTAAATATGTACCTCCGCTTCACCCGACTGTTGATGCCTACAGGAAACTTTAAGACTGTGGGGAAGTTGTAGATCACTCCCACTTCTAGATGGTGCCAATGCACCACTCTCGTGTTGGCCTAAATCATCCATTTATTTATGTCCAAAATTGTAATGTAACCATCTGGTCAATACAAAGTTGACAGCTTCCCCATCCAGGATAAACAAAGAAGCACGAGACTTGGCACCGCCTGGTCACCTCTTTGACAAAAAGGGGAAAAGTGGTGTATCGGCAGCGCAAGGGGCTTGTAAATAATACCCCCAAAAGGGGGGTTTACCACGAAACCGGGAGACTGCATGCCATTACAACGCAGTTGTTACAATGACCGCATTGTTACAACGACCGCATGGTTACAACGCATGTCATGAATCCGCAAGTCGGAATAACGACTTTCACTAGGGGTAAGAAGGTGTTTGATTTAAAATCCAACATCCTCCCTACTGTTGCACAGACTGGAGTTGGAATAATACATTATACTATTCCAACATCCAGCACCATCCCCCCCCCCCCCACCCCCCCCTCCCCAGAGCATTTCGTTGTTCCGACTTGGGGAGTAATGGCATGCATTATTACAACGCGGTCGTTGTAATGACCACGTTGATTTACCTCTGTTGCACCTTGTAGTGGAAATGAAATTGCGGAAACCATTTGTAGCTTGAAGCGCCTTCCTTCTTAACTCGTGCAAGGCGTCTAAAGCTCTCCAATGACATCTCCAACAAACAGCTGTAAAAGTGTTTTCTTCCAGAAACGAAAAAGCATTGTAATTTGACCAAGTTTTAATACTGCGTTGTATTGTAAAGCACCTCGTTACTCCTGTTGTCACGTTAAAAATACCAATAATGAAAAATAAATAGCACAACCCAATGTAATCTCAAGGCAGAGATCCAGGAAGACAAAAAAGTCTTAAAATGATGGCATGTGCGCGTGATGAGCTGCATTTTACTGGCGCCACTAGAATCTCCAAAGTGTAGGAATTAATAAAGAGTCAGTTTCTTGGCGTGTTTTATTACAAAATATCCTGCTCCAGGTGAGGCTCGAACTCACAACCTCGGCATTGCTCACTGCAAGTACTGCCATATAAGTACCGCGCGCTAACCGATTGCGCCACTGGAGCACATACATAATGGCGAAACAACTTCTTAAAGAGAGCACAGACAAGAGTGCCAGTGGAACTCGGTTTAAAATGCATTTTTCATTTTACATTTTGCAGGTCGATAAGGAATGCAATAACAGAGTAGCAGAAACATATTGGAAAAATGTTTTATATTTCTAAAATATGAACACAAATTAAGAAGAAAAATGAGTAATATCGAAGACAAGCTAAAAAGAAAATTGCAATTTCTATGACCAACTACGATCCCGTTTACGGACCAAAACACACGAGCACGGTGGAGGCGCTAAAAGCATTGCAACGTAATGAACACACGAACAAACGATTCTTTGGTGCAGCGAAAGAGAGGCTGGTGGTGATTGCAATGTATGTAATTGAAATCATGTGCATACACACAAAAGGAAGCGAAGGGTGATGGATGGGAAAGAAAACAAGGGTACGTCACCAATTTGGCGTAAGGAGTGCAGGACATTAAATATCCCCTTCTCCGAAAAAGTTGAAACCATGAAACAGACTTTGAATTTGGTCAGCAGACTTGCATTAGAGGAATTATAACACTCTATTCTGCCCCAGTTAATGCAACACTCATTCCTATTAATATTAGTCTGAGAAAATCCTTGTATGGTTACCCCAGTTATTCGAGAGGATTTTGTTGGATACAAATCCAGACTTATCCTACAGGAGGGTTTGAGCTCCATAAAAAAAATTACGTTCGAGGGTAAAAATCCGGGCTGGGAAAAGGTGCAAAAAGTATCTGCCCAAAAGGAGTACATCCAGTGCTTTAAATGGGAAAAAATAAGTGCAGGTACTCATTAAAATGAGCTCGAGTTGTAGGGAGTGGGTGGGGCTAGGGGCAGGGCTAAGGGCAAGACATAATGATACCTAACAACTTCCATAATAGTTACAGCACACACCAAAACACATGAGAAATGTGTTTATATAAACAAAGCAGGTTAACTCATTGTAGGAGAGTAGGGTCTGCAATCCTATGATCACCCAGATTTTTGCTATTTGCTTCACTGGTTTACGACTTTCCCTGGCTGTGGGCCTGCTAATCAGACCCACAGCCTAGCTGTTCTCTCTATTCCAAATTGTACCCAGGTACTGAATTGGCACTGGGCCCTCTCTGAGTCCCTGTACCCAGGGCTGAGGTGCACCCAGAAGTCTCCCAGGGGCTGCAGCATGTATTATGCCACCCCTGGGCTGACTAACCAAACAGACACAACTGGCTGCTTGACAGCTGGGGCAAGGTGGTGTAATCACCCTTTGCTTTAGATATAGTATTCCTATATCTAACCCTAAATGGACACACAGATCTCCTATCAGTCACTCCTATGGCAGGCCTTGACAATCCTGAAGGCAGAGTGCTTGGAATCGTGTGAGATGGTGCTCTGGCATGAGCTGAGCCTGTCTGCAGCTTTCGGGATCTATCCCTTAGCCGTTTCCATGATATCGCATACCATATACTCTTAAGTGCATTATAATCCTCGCGGTTATATGCCAACTCTGGTATCGCTTTATCAAAACATGTCGAGTAAGGTGTCATACGAATTGGAATACTAACCCCTCGCCAATTCTGGCGACGGGGTTAGCATTCCACCCTTCTAGAGGGACATGACATGTATGTAACCTATAACCCCGGTTAAAGTCAAACAGAGCCTTAGCTCCACAAAATGGATGCTGCCACCGAGACACAAGTCTGCCCTCCTGCTGCTGGGAGTCCTCCCAGAGCAGGAGGCAAGGACAAAGGGTTTCCTGCCAGGGGCGGTGCCAGCACCGTCCCAGACAGGGTTTTGTGTATTCTAGGTAGGCAGGGCTTCAGAGGAAGGTGACTGCAAGTGGCACCCGGTGCTCACTGTGCATAGGCCGGCTTGAACCAGTTCCAGGGGCACACCAGACCCTGGGCTGGAGAAAGCCCGCCAAAGGAGAGGGGTGTAACCACCCCCCTCCTAGTCCCACCCATAGGGCAGGACTTAGTCGCGTGCCAGCCCCTTTTTGCAGGATAAAGGTAGGAACTGGCCCCCTTCCAAATTAGATCATCTTTGAATCCTGAAACTACTTTCCACGAAAGGAACTCAAGACTTCTTCCCAAGATTCTCCCTTGTGACTAAGGAGTAGTCACCCTGCAGCAGCAGGCACCAACCAAGCATCGCGGTTTGTTGCCAGTCTCTCCTTCGGATCAAGACTGCTCCAGCACGATGAGAACCGGCTTCCCTGGCACCTCTGACCTCTACCTACATCATCAGTCACGCTGAGATTCGTGGGTGTTACGAGACCTCGAGGGACCGGCCATCTTCAGAACTGCACGACGCTTGTCCAGCATGACCACCGAGTGACCCTCGACTGAGTGCTTTGGGGTAAGAGAAGCCCCGACCCTGAGCAGCTCCAGCACCGAAGTTCAGCCCCCCTGCATCCACGAGATCTGCGTGGGGCCCTTCTGCTTTTTGCTGCTCACCGCGTTGTCCAGGTCGCTTGCCCGTTGGCTAGTGGCCCCCTTACGACGCCCCACGACAACAACGACTGCTGGTCTGGTTGCTCCAGACTAGCCCTTGCTCCCCTCCAAAAGAGGAGCACCTTGGACCCTCCTGGTCCACTCAAGACGCCATTTTAGGTCCACCGCGTGGGCCTTGCATTTGCCAAGACTTGTTGCCCCAATCCTGGGTCCAGTGACGTCGACAGCAAGTACCTTCATGGGACAGCTCGCACCTCCATCCTGGTCGCCGACAACACCTCCTGGCCCGAGAGACTGCAGAGCCCAGCAGCGCCCACTCACCTGGCTGAGGTGACTTCGTCCGGTGCCATCCTGGTGCCCACCTAAATCACTGGCTAGTGATTCAGAACTTGGTCCCCTCTGCTTACAGGTTTCTTCTTCCCTGATCCAGGCTTGGATCTCCACGAACTTTCTTCACTGGCCGCCTGCCAGCAACTTCTTTCTTCAGGCTCCTGGTTCTTCAACGAGGGTTTCCGACGCAACTTCAACCCTATGCAGCCGCAGCCCCTGGGCTAGGTAACCTGAGTACTCCGGTGCTCCAGCATAGTCCAACACCCTAAGTGTTCGGATCCACTCCCGTTTTCGACCCACCTAGTCGGGTTCGCCCGAGAACAGTAACTTTGCAACTGCTAGCCTCCATAGACTTTTTCCCGCCTTACGCGTGAGAGTTCCCACTCTGCACACGATGTCCACAGGCCTCCTGCATCTAATCCCAGTGTTTAGAATTGTAGGCCTAGCGATTCCTAAGTCTAGAAACGTATTACTTACCTGCTAGCAAGTTCGCATTCCACTTACTGTGTATATGGTTTTTCGTGCCCCTAGGGCATTTGTGTAAATTGTGCGACTTAAAGTATTTCCTTAAGAGTTTTGTATTGTGCTTAGCTCCCTGACTCATAAAGAGTTCAGGGTAGACTTGTTATAAATAAATATCTGTTTATTTTCATAACAACTTGTGTGGTGTCCTTTCACTTGGTGTTCAAGGGGTAATGTGATGGTAAAACAGCTGGCTTAACACGCCCTCTAGAGTCTTAGCCTTAGACTGCTCGTATCCATGCTACTAGGATAACTGGTCTATAAGGTTGACTTACAACCAATCATCAATAAGGGTTGTTTGGACTGATACATAGTGATCACTAGAATAGTGAGCACTGCATATCAGGCCAACTTCTCACATTGGTGAGCAGCGGTTGGGATTTGAGCTTGCTGTTGTTTTACCACACATATCCTAAGAATATCATTTGAAAGATCACATAAGTACTGAGGTACATATAACTTAGCTTAGAATACTCTGAGTTCTACTGAACCAGCTGTTGTAGCTCCTAGGGCCTAGCACACCCTAAACTACAACTCTAGCAAGGGATCAGTAGGCAAACATATAGTGTAGGTAAGTGCACCACTTACACCTCACTAGAAAAGCATGTCTACCCAGGGAGAGTCTACTGAGACCCCCCTTGTGGTTATTGACCCTCCACAGGTCACTTCAAGATATGCAGCTCTCAGTTTCCAGGAGATGAGACAAGTGTGTACCTCCAGGAAACTGAAACAGGGGTCTAACCCCACCATTCCCTTTCTGATAGGTCTCTTAGAGACTTATGATGCGAGAAAGATTTCTCAGCTACATGGGAATATGCCAGCCTTAGAGGGTACCACTGGGGATCCAGACCGCCCCAACACTGCCAATGCAGTTGAGGAGGAGGATCAAGAGGAACTCTCTGGGGATGAGGTAGACAAAGGTCTTGAGGTAGTCAGAAGGCTAAATAGGGCCAATTTAGACTTACTTGGGCTAGGATCTGGGGGACCCCCAGTACTGACCCGAAGTGGGCCTAACCTTGGAGTTAGGAGAGATAGATCTCTTTCTAGGGACTCCAATAGATCTCTGCACTCTAATGCCTCTTCTCAGAGGAGAAGGAACTCTCCCCAGAGGAGATTGACTTCCCCCCAGAGAATAGAGCATGAAGCTAGAATGAGACAGGCTGCTCTGAGGATTGAAAGGGAAGAACTTGCCCTTGCCAAAGAAAAGCTTGCCTTTGCTAGAGAGCAGCAGATGAGTGGGATAGTTCCCACTGGTGGCAGCAATCTCCCAAGAGATAGAGAGAAGGGTTTAGATACTAAACACCTGACAAAGATAGTGCCCCCCTTTAAACAAGGGGATGACATCCAGAAATGGATGGCTGCTTTGGAGAGGGCCTGCACTGTGCAGTGCATTCCCCAGAGTCAGTGGGCAGCTATACTGTGGCTCTCCTTTGATGGTAAAGGTAGAGATAAGCTCCTCACTACAAGAGTAGAGGATGCTAACAATTACCAGGTCCTGAAAAATACACTGATTGATGGGTTTGGTTTAACCACTGAGCAGTACAGGTTGCTGTTCAGAGACACCAAGAAAACTCAGTCTCAGGACTGGTCTGACTTTGTGGATTGTGCCACTAAGGCTTTGGAGGGCTGGTTGCTGGGTAGCAAGGTTACTGATTACACAGGATTGTATAATCTGATGATGAGAGAGCACATTTTAAATAATTGTCAGAACCAGTTGTTGCACCAGCACCTTGTTGATTCAGATCTGACCTCTCCCCAAGAATTGGGAAAGAAGGCAGACAAATGGGTCAGAACAAGGATCAAGCAGAACCAGAACCAGAACCAGGGTGGTCAGAAGAAAGCAGACCAGAAGGGTAATACTAAGAATGAACAAAATGTCCAGAAGTCTTCACCAGGTCCCCAACAAACCAAAGAGGGTGGGGGTCAGGCTTCCCAGAAGAAGAAGACTCAAGAAGGCCAGTCAAAAAGGTGGTGCCAGTACTGTAAAAGTAAGTCTCACTGGTTTAGTGAGTGCACCAAAAGAGGAGGGCAAACTCCTACCACTACAGCCCCTAAGGCAACTGCACCCCCTAGTACAGTCAGTAGTGGTAGTGTACCTCCCAAGGCATTAGTTGGGTTAACCTTGGGAACTGAGGGGTCTGACAACTTAGTTGGCACACTCACTCAGGCTGTCCTTGTCTGTACAGGGGATATGGATATGTCCCCTGAAGTAAGCCCCAATACTTTGGGCAAATACAATGCAGACACCTTTGATAAATGGCAAAATGGCTCAGGCCTATAGGGACACTTGTGCCAGTGTCACCATGGTGACACCTAACTTTGTGGACCCTGGACAGATCATGCCAGGTACAGATTTCCTGGTGACCAATGCCAGCAACGTCACTACCAGTCATAGTATGGCGATTGTTGCTTTCTCCTGGGGAGGGGTAAGTGGCCAAAAGAAAGTTGTGGTTAGTTCAGACCTCCCAGTGGATTGTTTGTTGGGCAATGATTTGGAGTCATCCCTATGGTCAGAAGTGGAGCAGAGGACTCACATGGAAATGTTAGGCTTGCCAGCACATGTGCTTGCTGTGACTAGGTCACAGGCCAGAAGATGCCCCACTGAACAGGTGCTGGATCCTGGAAGAATGGACCAGACACCTTCCAAGAAGAAGAGCAGTAGGGTGAAGGCTTCGCCTCCCCCCTTGCCCCAGGTTGAGGATCAAGTCTCTGAGGAGGCTGATCTGAGAGAGCTGAGGGAAACTGAGCCTAAAGAGCTTGAACTTGGTCAAGTTGAGTTTCTGGGCTCAGGGGGACCCTCCAGAGAAGACCTGGGGAAGGCACAGTTAGACTGCCCTTCCCTTGAACCCCTCAGACAGCAGGCTGCTGCTGAGGCTGCAGGGAATGCCACAGGTGCCCACAGGGTATACTGGGAAGATGGACTCCTGTACTCTGAGTCAAGAGACCCCAAGCCTGGTGCAACCAGGAGGCTGGTCATCCCCTTGTCTCTGAGAGGTTTCCTTCTCACCTTGGCCCATGAGATTCCCCTTGCAGGTCATTTAGGTCAGACAAAGACGTGGGACAGGCTTGTCTCACACTTTCACTGGCCCCACATGAATGAGAATACCAAGGAGTTTTGTCGCTCCTGTGTCACTTGCCAAGCCAGTGGTAAGTCAGGTGGCACAACAAAGGCCCCCCTCATACCACTACCTGTGGTGGGGGTTCCCTTTGAAAGAGTGGGGATTGACATTGTTGGTCCAATGGAACCCCAGACAGCAGCAGGGCACAAGTTTATACTGGTGGTGGTGGACCATGCCACCAGGTATCCTGAAGCTATTCCACTTAGGACCACTACAGCACCTGTAGTGGCAAGGGCCCTAGTTGGAGTGTTCTCCAGAGTGGGCTTCCCTAAGGAGGTCGTTTCTGACAGGGGTGCAAACTTCATGTCAGGATATCTGACTGCAATGTGGAAGGAGTGTGGTATGAACTACAAGTTCACCACACCCTATCACCCACAATGCAATGGGCTTGTTGAGAGATTCAACAGGACCCTCAAAGGAATGATTCATGGACTACCTGAAACTCTTAGGAGAAGATGGGATGTCCTGATCCCCTGCCTCTTGTTTGCTTACAGAGAGGTCCCACAGAAGGGGGTTGGCTACAGCCCTTTTGAACTTCTGTATGGGCATCCTGTAAGAGGACCCCTGTGTTTGGTGAAGGAAAGATGGGAGAGACCTCTCAAAAAGCCTGCAACCAACATAGTGGACTATGTACTTGGTCTCCGCTTCAGGATGGCTGAATACATGGAGAAGGCATCCAAAAACCTAGAGGCCAGCCAAGAACTCCAAAAAGCTTGGCATGACCAGAAGGCTGTCCTGACTGTGTACCAGCCTGGACAGAAGGTGTGGGTGCTGGAGCCAGTGGCCCCAGCAGCACTCAAAGACAAATGGTCTGGGCCCCACACCATCATTGAGCAAAAGGGAGAGGTCACCTACCTGGTGGACCTTGGAACTCCCAGGAGCCCTCTCAGAGTGCTCCATGTGAATAGGCTCAAAGCATATGTCGACAGGAAGGACATGAGCTTGGCCACAGATGAGGGACAGGAGGAAGAGAGTGACCCTCTCCCAGACCTGCTCACTCAGAATCCTGATGATGGATCAGTAGATGGTGTTGTCTTTTGTGGCAGCCTCTCTGAACATCAGCAACAGGATTGTAGACAAGTTCTGCAATCCTTTAGACATATGTTCTCTCTGACACCCAGCCAAACTGATTGGTGTACCCATGAGGTTGACACTGGGGACAGTCTGCCTGTCAAGAGTAAAATCTACAGACAGCCTGATCATGTTAGAGACTGCATTAAAACTGAAGTGCAGAAAATGTTGGAGCTGAGAGTCATTGAGCCCTCAGATAGCCCTTGGGCTAGCCCAGTAGTTCTAGTGCCAAAGCCTCACACCCAGGGTGGTAAGAAAGAGATGAGGTTTTGCGTAGACTACAGAGGACTCAATGCAGTCACTAAGACTGATGCCCACCAATACCAAGAGCAGATGAACTTATAGATAGATTGGCTTCTGCCAACTACTTAAGTACATTTGACCTGACAGCTGGGTATTGGCAAATCAGGTTAGCTGAGGAGGCCAAGCCCAAGACAGCATTTTCTACCCCTGGTGGGCATTATCAATTTGTGGTAATGCCCTTTGGTTCCAAGTTCTCACTGGGTTGGATGACTTCTGTGCAGCTTATCTTGACGATATTGCTGTCTTTAGCTCCACCTGGGAGGATCACCTGGTCCACCTGAGGAAAGTGTTAGAGGCCCTGCAAAAGGCAGGCCTCACTATCAAGGCCACTAAGTGCCAGATAGGGCAGACACAGGTTGTATACCTGGGCCACCTTGTAGGTGGAGGCCAGGTTCAGCCATTGGAGAGTAAAATACAGGCCATCAAGGACTGGGCTCCTCCAATCACCCAGACTCAGGTTTGAGCTTTCTTGGGCCTGACTGGTTACTATAGGAAGTTTGTCAGAAATTATGGGTCCATAGTGACCCCCCTTAATGACCTGACAAGTAAGAAGATGCCAAAGAAAGTTCAGTGGACAGAAGGCTGTCAAAAGGCATTCAATGACCTAAAGCAGGCCATGTGCACAGCACCTATCCTAAAGAGTCCAGACTACTCCAAGCCATTCATTGTCCAAACAGATGCTTCTGAGTTGGGCGTGGGAGCTGTTCTATCTCAACTGAATTTTGATGGTAACGACCAGCCCATTGCTTTTATTAGCAGAAGGCTGACCCCCAGAGAGAAAAATTGGTCAGCTATTGAGAGGGAGGCCTTTGCTGTGGTTTGGGCCCTGAAGAAGCTGAGTTCCTACTTGTTTGGAACTCACTTCACAGTTCAGACCGACCACAAGCCCCTCTTATGGCTAAGTCAGATGAAGGGTGAAAACCCCAAACTACTTAGGTGGTCCATTTCCCTACAGGGGATGGATTTTACAGTGGAGCACAGACCTGGTACTGATCATGGCAATGCTGATGAGCTCTCCAGGTATTTCCACTTAGAGCAAGAAGACTCACCTGGTCAAGGTTAGTTTATTGTCCCAAAGTTTGGGGGGGGGAGGTCATGTAGGAGAGTAGGGTCTGCAATCCTATGATCACCCAGATTTTTGCTTTTTGCTTCACTGGTTTACGACTTTCCCTGGCTGTGGGCCTGCTAATCAGACCCACAGCCTAGCTGTTCTCTCTATTCCAAATTGTACCCAGGTACTGAATTGGCACTGGGCCCTCTCTGAGTCCCTGTACCCAGGGCTGAGGTGCACCCAGAAGTCTCCCAGGGGCTGCAGCATGTATTATGCCACCCCTGGGCTGACTAACCAAACAGACACAACTGGCTGTTTGACAGCTGGGGCAAGGTGGTGTAATCACCCTTTGCTTTAGATATAGTATTCCTATATCTAACCCTAAATGGACACACAGATCTCCTATCAGTCACTCCTATGGCAGGCCTTGACAATCCTGAAGGCAGAGTGCTTGGAATCGTGTGAGATGGTGCTCTGGCATGAGCTGAGCCTGTCTGCGGCTTTCGGGATCTATCCCTTAGCCGTTTCCATGATATCGCATACCATATACTCTTAAGTGCATTATAATCCTCGCGGTTATATGCCAACTCTGGTATCGCTTTATCAAAACATGTCGAGTAAGGTGTCATACGAATTGGAATACTAACCCCTCGCGAATTCTGGCGACGGGGTTAGCATTCCACCCTTCTAGAGGGACACGACATGTATGTAACCTATAACCCCGGTTAAAGTCAAACAGAGCCTTAGCTCCACAAAATGGATGCTGCCACCGAGACACAAGTCTGCCCTCCTGCTGCTGGGAGTCCTCCCAGAGCAGGAGGCAAGGACAAAGGGTTTCCTGCCAGGGGCGGTGCCAGCACCGTCCCAGACAGGGTTTTGTGTATTCTAGGTAGGCAGGGCATCAGAGGAAGGTGACTGCAAGTGGCACCCCGGTGCTCACTGTGCATAGGCCGGCTTGAACCAGTTCCAGGGGCACACCAGACCCTGGGCTGGAGAAAGCCCGCTAAAGGAGAGGGGTGTAACCACCCCCCTTCTAGTCCCACCCATAGGGCAGGACTTAGTCGCGTGCCAGCCCCTTTTTGCAGGATAAAGGTAGGAACTGGCCCCCTTCCAAATTAGATCATCTTTGAATCCTGAAACTACTTTCCACGAAAGGAACTCAAGACTTCTTCCCAAGATTCTCCCTTGTGACTAAGGAGTAGTCACCCTGCAGCAGCAGGCACCAACCAAGCATCGTGGTTTGTTGCCAGTCTCTCCTTCGGATCAAGACTGCTCCAGCACGATGACAACTGGCTTCCCTGGCACCTCTGACCTCTACCTACATCATCAGTCACGCTGAGATTCGTGGGTGTGACGAGACCTCGAGGGACCGGCCATCTTCAGAACTGCACAACGCTTGTCCAGCACGACCACCGAGTGACCCTCGACTGAGTGCTTTGGAGTAAGAGAAGCCCCGACCCTGAGCAGCTCCAGCACCGAAGTTCAGCCCCCCTGCATCCACGAGATCTGCGTGGGGCCCTTCTGCTTTTTGCTGCTCACCGCATTGTCCAGGTCGCTTGCCCGTTGGCTAGTGGCCCCCTCACGACGCTCCACGACGACAACGACTGCTGGTCTGGTTGCTCCAGACTAGCCCTTGCTCCCCTCCAAAAGAGGAGCACCTTGGACCCTCCTGGTCCACTCAAGACGCCATTTTAGGTCCACCGTGTGGGCCTTGCATTTGCCAAGACTTGTTGCCCCAATCCTGGGTCCAGCGACGTCGACAGCAAGTACCTTCGTGGGACAGCTCGCACCTCCATCCTGGTCGCCGACAACGCCTCCTGGCCCGAGAGACTGCAGAGCCCAGCAGCGCCCACTCACCTGGCTGAGGTGACTTCGTCCGGTGCCATCCTGGTGCCCACCTAAATCACTGGCTAGTGATTCAGAACTTGGTCCCCTCTGCTTACAGGTTTCTTCTTCCCTGATCCAGGCTTGGATCTCCACGAACTTTCTTCACTGGCCGCCTGCCAGCAACTTCTTTCTTCAGGCTCCTGGTTCTTCAACGAGGGTTTCCGACGCAACTTCAACCCTATGCAGCCGCAGCCCCTGGGCTAGGTAACCTGAGTACTCCGGTGCTCCAGCATAGTCCAACACCCTAAGTGTTCGGATCGACTCCCGTTTTCGACCCACCTAGTCGGGTTCGCCCGAGAACAGTAACTTTGCAACTGCTAGCCTCCATAGACTTTTTCCCGCCTTACGCGTGAGAGTTCCCACTCTGCACACGACGTCCACAGGCCTCCTGCATCTAATCCCAGTGTTTAGAATTGTAGGCCTAGCGATTCCTAAGTCTAGAAACGTATTACTTACCTGCTAGCAAGTTCGCATTCCACTTACTGTGTATATGGTTTTTCGTGCCCCTAGGGCATTTGTGTAAATTGTGCGACTTAAAGTATTTTCTTAAGAGTTTTGTATTGTGCTTAGCTCCCTGACTCATAGTTCAGGGTAGACTTGTTATAAATAAATATCTGTTTATTTTCATAACAACTTGTGTGGTGTCCTTTCACTTGGTGTTCAAGGGGTAATGTGATGGTAAAACAGCTGGCTTAACACGCCCTCTAGAGTCTTAGCCTTAGACTGCTCGTATCCATGCTACTAGGATAGCTGGTCTATAAGGTTGACTTACAACCAATCATCAATAAGGGTTGTTTGGACTGATACATAGTGATCACTAGAATAGTGAGCACTGCATATCAGGCCAACTTCTCACACTCATTACACAAAATGAAAGAGAAATGCGATAATATGTTAACTTTTCCTTTTTTTGCAATAGTTGCAACTTCTTAATGCCATACTGTTAATTGATGTTGTGTGGAACAATACTATATGTTTTTGAGCACGTGAGTAGGAAGAAACTGAAAATACCCCCAAATCAAATCAAAGCTCTTATGGCAAAAAGCAAATGAAGCAATCATCATGACCCTCCCCAGAAGATATCTCTTATCTCTTCCATCGATCTAGCCATTCAACCTTTCATTCTACCATTTACCTACTGATGTCCACCATTTACCCTTTACATTCTGTCGTCTATCTAGTTTTTCATCCATCATTCAGTTTTTCATCATTCCATCTGTCCAGCCTTCATATCCAAACCTATCCATTCATCCATGCATCTTTAAACTTATCCATTCATCCTTTCACTCATCCATCTCTTTATCCACCCTTTCACTCATCCATCAATCATTTCGCTCATCTATCCATCAACCCTTTCACTCCTTTATACCATCCGCTCTTTCATTCCATCCACCCTTTCACTCGATCCCTTCTTTCACTCATCCATCATCCACCCTTTCATCCATCCTCCCTCCCTTTCATTCAACCATCCATCCAATCTTTCACTTATACACCCATCATCCGCCCTTTTATCCAATCATCCACCCTCTATCACCCATACATCCAATCACTCATCCATCCATCTATACATCCACCCTTGCTCACTCATCCATCCACTCACTCACCCACCAACCCTCCCTACCACGTTATTCATGAACCTTTGTCGCCACAGACATGTACACCCAAAGTGCCACCCGTTTTCTTTAAAATACCTCCTGAGAATGATTTGATTCTCTGTCTTGCGTTTTTCTTACAAAAAACAGTCATACAAATGCAGGCAAACACACAAACCTAAACAGACACACAAAAGACTCCGGTATGTTTAAAGCCATGTTATACTCTTCACCATGGCTTTTTTAATTGCCACTGCCAGGGTACTGTCAGGATTCCCGTGTTTGCACAAATGCAGAGGATAGTGTGAACGTGGGTGACAGCGCAGGGCCTGAATGGACCCCAGAGCTTCCAAGGACTCAGATTACTTATGTGTGACATTTTCATAATTTCATTGTAATTATGAGTGACATTTAAACGAGTATGAGTGACACTTTCCCGCGAGCAAAATTAAGCAATGAAGACGAGGGAATCATAATAAATATCAGAAATGACACTCATTTGAGTTTAGCTGCTAATGTTTTAGATTGCTTATGTGTGGCATTTTCATAGATTCAGTGGATTTACAAGAGTGAGGCAACAACTAGATGTGTAACACTTAGAGTGGCACTTTCTTTCGACCAAAATCATGGAATGAAGTCAATAGAAATAGACAAATATCAGAAATCACACTCATTTGAACAACAAGGAAGCCAAACTCTGCAGCAGGTGCTTTTGAAGCTATTATTTAATTTCTAAAAAAAAAAAATCAGCACCCTCCACCCCAACCTCAGCTTCAGGGGCAGCTAAATCACATATAACAAAGGAATCTCTGTGACAAAAACAGCAACTCACTGAGCTATCCACATACAATACAGTACAATACTAAATGCTTTTTTGAAGGAGGCATATTAACCCTCTACACTACTTAATGGTGAGAGTGAAAACTGCCAGTAGAGAAAATTCTGACCTCTCTCCAGTGGGAACAATAATCACCTGACTTATCTCTGACTTGACAAGTCTAACTGTGCTGAGAAAATACAGGGTTCTGCTTAGTAGTGTCACTGTCGAGCAGGGAAGTTACACATTTTGCACTACTAATAAATCAGCAAAACTGCTAGTTTAGACGAAACGTAGCGCATTTTAGCGGTGGATCACTAGCATGTCTCTTCTTCAGAGTCAGAGAGCCCTGCTGCAGTGTCTCACCAGAGAAAGCCTTCTATGTACAGACTGGGTAATTGATCCATTTTTTAGGAAGGTGGGTTCCTCAGGGAAGAAGGCTGTTCAAGGAGCCTCTTCCATCGCATTGTCTTGGCATTAACCCTCCGATCCAGAGAAAGTACGGGAAGTGTGAGAATCCGCCGCCCTTGCACCTGATAAAATGCATATGTTTAAAGTATTACCCTGCTTTAACTTTTCACTATCTGAAGTGCTGCGCTTTGAAAATCGCACGTGCACACTAGCAGGTAAAATGAATCTCCCCCTGCTTTGTCAAGCGCAGCGTGAGGTTGAGCACCTCTAATTATTTAAATGAGCCCTGCCGATTAGCTCAGCAGGGGCTCAGATGGAGCTACAGAAGCTGCGCCTTGGCTGCCAGACAAGTTCCCCTCCTGGTCATTCGCACTCTCAGCCAGTGAGCCTCCCTTTCATGAGTACCGGTACTCTCCTCAGCAGAAGAGAAGTGGCGGTACTCAGAGTGACAAATCAAAGAAGTGCCGGTACTCCGTACCGGTGAGTACCGGCCCATTTAAAGCACTGAGTACATCAGCAGCCATGAAACTTGAATTTCTCCCGCTCTGAGCTTTTCCTGCCAAAACCAACAACTTTAGCAGGACCTCTTCCAACTAGTATCTGGTTTCAAGAGGACTATGTCAGATAAGCCTTACCTCACGGAAAGATTTGGACTTTAATTTCAGAGACTAAGTCAGAAGGTAACGTTTTTGACTTGCACTTCATCAGGATCAGCCTGAAATTGTACCTATGTCTCAGTCAACTGCAAACAGTGACCAATGTTTGGCAATTTATGTTTTCCTAGTACTTTTTGCCTTCAAAAGTTAATGAATCCTATCCCCGGTCTTTTTGGATATTTTCATTTTGGTGTCATTTTACTCATTTTATACATTAGCTCTGAGAATCTTTATTGTGGTGTGTTTTGATTTGTTAACTATTTTGTTGCAGCCAAATACCTTTCATATTTTCCTAAATTAAGTTTGTCTGATGTGTGCCATAGCTGCCAGGAGGTTGAGCCCAGGTTTAAATGATTAAATCTGTGTTTTACCTTAACAAACATTTGGGCGTATCGCATGTGTCAATCAATCAGTCAACACTTTATTGTTTAAGTTAGTAAAAACCATAACAATATCATGATAGGAAGTTCCCAGGTTCAACTATTTACAAACATAAAAAATTATTTAAAATATTGAAAAAGAGCATGTTACCTATTTTCCCTAAAAGCTAGATACAGTATCCTTATCATATTAACAATTAAGAACAAAGTGTGATTCTGTATCATCTCATGTGTCCTATCGTATACATCGGAAATAGGACAGGAAAGAAACAGGCGGCTTCAGATATTTCTCAGGCCAGTCTTTTTAAGGAACACATCCTACGAGCATACCCCATGGCTGGGATAATGGAAGTAAAATAAGGACCAGTCCTTGGTTAGCCAGGTAAAGGCTTGGTTGTCACAGACAATGTAATTACGAGGTTGCACTAGAGAGTGGGAAGACTTCTAAGAGAATTTCAAAATGATAAATGGGTCTGTACAAAATTTTAATTATGCTCTCATAACACACGTAATTTTGGGAAGTTTGTGTTACGGTAAATTCCCAAAATTGCAGTATTACACCACTTCACAATATTACACTGCCATTTGCAGCAAGATTATAGCTCAGGAGTGCATGAACAATATGTGGTATTACAACATCACTGATAGCTTAGAGGTTTTTCACAAACAAATCTGAGTCTATACCAAGCATTTTTTTTTTAAGTTTAAAAAGCTTTATTGAGTAGATTAATACAACGTAAAACATCAGTACAATGGCAAAAAAAAACATACCAAGAAAATATGAGAAAAAATTATTGAAAACAATGCAAATGTAAAATCAAACCCCGGAGGGGGTAAACAATATACCAATGAGAAATGCTTTTATAACTTTTCAAATTTTTTGGGGAAAAAAGAAAAAGAAGGGGGGAGGGGAGGAGTAAAAGGAAAAGAGAAGGGAAGGAAGTGCAACAGGGAATGCATCATCTCATAGCAAAATCAGGTAGGAACAAGGGTAAAGAAAGTAATATCAGGTGATCATGGGGTATGTCTAGATAAAAACTCTGTTAAAGGGGACCATAGTAAATCACGTTTAATCAACAAAGGGATAGACGAAGCATATGCACGATCTAATCTGTGATGGTGATAGAGTAGTTTCCACCAAGCATTATAAACAACATTCGTAGTATCTTTCCAATTAGCAGTAATAAGTTGCAGTGAGATAGCAATAGAAAGGTCGATGAATTTACGTGTAGGATGCGGAACATCCCAGATTGGAGCTAATCAACCCAAAAAAACAGTAACAATTTCAAAAGGAACAACAGTGGACAGAACATTGTTAAGTGTGGACCAAACGTTGGACCACAGTAATTTAACTCTAGGGCAGGGAAAAAACATTTGAAACAAGTCACTAGTAGCACAAGAACAAGACCAGCACTTTTTGGAGTCTATTAGTTTGAATTTATACAGATCACTGGGGGTGTAGTAAAGTCTGTTATAAAAAAAATTAGAAGGTCTGTGTGGTGCTAGCAGAACGAGAAACTGAATGAATTTTAGACCAAATGGAGTCCCAAATGAGCGGGGAAAATGTGTGACCGAGGTCTGACTCCCACGTAAGTTCTAGTTTAGTTTTGGGCCTGTCAGTGGGAAAATGAGAGAGTAACTTATAAATAGCCGAGGCTTTGAAAGGGATATGGAAATTTGGTGGAGAGGTAAGAAGAGGGGGAGAAGAGGAGGGGGACATCCTGCAAAATAATAGAGGATAATGTAGGGAGAAGTGTGTGAAAGTGTGAGAAATATTTGGTGGAAATACCAAAGGAGTCACGGAGGTCCTGAAAGGTTAATAAAGAGTCATTGGAAAGGAGTTGCCTATAAGTAAAAATTCCTTTATCGATCCATTCCTTCCAGAAAAGTGCCCGATTGCGAAGTTTGAGCGATTTGTTGTACCAGAGTGGAGTGTCAAAATGAAGATCAGAGGGCGAAGAAAAGGAGCGAAAAAGAGCAAGTGTTAGGGCTTTAGAGTGTTTAAAGATAGGAGAGACAAACTTTTGAGGCGGCTGGGTGAGGTTGGTAGCAGGAAGGAAAGAGAAGGGGAGAAGTTGAGCTAATTCCAAAGAGCTGCAAGCCGTTGCAGGTCGAGAAGATGAATCCAGAAGAAAGGACCACATTTGTTTGAGGGAAAAGGCAGAGTGAAAGTGTGAAATATTGGGGAAATTAACACCGCCAAGATGTTTAGGTTGTTGGAGGCGAAGTAAAGAGACCCTAGCTTTACGCTTGTTCCATAGGAATTTAGTGAAGAGACTATTGATGGATTTGAAGAAGAAATGGGGGAGAGAGATAGGAAGCATAGAAAGACAAAAGTTGACTATAGGAAGGAGCATCATTTTGATAGTTAAAAGACGACCCCACCAGGAGAGGAAAAGGGGCGACCAACGTTCTATAAGAGAGGAGAGTTTTTTAAGGATGCCAGAGTGGTTGATTTTAATAGTTTCTCTAATGGTGTTAGCTTATAAGACACCAAGACATTTAATGAAACCAGGATTCCACTCAAAACCGGAGCCATGAAACATGTGAGGGAGACAATACTTGTTCAGAGGAAGAACCTCCGACTTATCGATATTCAGCCTATAACCGGAGACAGAAGAATAATCCCTTAGTAAGGAAAAAAAAGCAGGAAGGGTGACAGCAGGGTTTGAAATATAAAGAAGAATATCATCTGCATAAGCAGTGAATTTAATTTCCACCTCGTTATGAATAAAACCAGAATGGGAAGGAGATTGTCGAATCTTCTCAAGAAAAGGTTCCAATGCCAAAATAAAAAGGAGAGGGGATAGCGGACAACCTTGTCTGGTTCCTCTGTGAAGGGGAAAATAAGCAGATTGTGTACCATTAACCCAGATAGAAGTAGAGGGGCAAGAATAAAGTAATTGAATATATTTGAGGATAGTGGGGCTAAAACCATGCCAGCGAAGCGCACCAAACATAAAATCCCAATTAACACGGTCAAATGCTTTCTCAGCATCCAAAGTAATAGCCGCGATTGGAGTATCCATTTTGGCAGAAAGGTGAATAATATTGAGAAGGGTCCTCGAATTATCAGTAATAGACCTGCCTTTTACAAATCCAGATTGATAAACATTAACCAAATTGGGAATCATCGAGTTGATACGTGGAGCTAAGAGTTTTGCGTATATTTTACAATCGGTGTTGATAAGGGATATGGGTCTATAGATTTTGCACAGGGAAGGATCTTTATCTTTCTTGGGGAGAAGAACAAGCATTGCCTGTGTAAAGGAGCCTTTCGATGCACCGGTAGTAAGAAAATGATTGATTAATTGTAGCAAATAAGGAACCAAAACAGTCTTAAAGTGGAGAAAGAATCGTACAGTAAAGCCGTCTGGGACAGGCGTTTTATCTTTGGGGAGAAGAGAAAGAGCCGCAAGAATCTCTTTTTCTGAGAGTGGGGCATCGAGGGAAGAGAAGTCCACCAGAGGGGTGGAAGGTTTGGGGATAGAGTGAAAGAAGGAGTCTATTTGTTCAGCAGAGGGATTGGACTCAGGCGTGTAGAGGGTAGAGTAGTATTGTACAAAACAATCAAAAATGTTGGCATCTGAGGATTGGGGAGAGCCCTGCGGGTCCATAATCGTAACAATTTTAGATTTTTGTTTCTTGATTTTGAGGTAATTCGCCAGAGCCCTACCAGCCTTGTTGCGACCACCATAGATTTTGGCATTAAAGTGGAGAAGCTGATTAGAAGCGGAATCCCAGGAGTGTTTATTAAATTGCATTTTAGCTTGAATAAGAGAAGACAGTGAGTCGGGAGAGTTGGTGGTAAAATAAAGGTGTTCAAGCTCCTTAATGCGTTTAAGAAAGGAGGATGCCTGTGCAAGCGCCTTCTTCTTTTTACGTGGCACAAAGTCAATAA
Organism: Lissotriton helveticus; assembly: GCF_964261635.1. Taxonomy (NCBI): domain Eukaryota; kingdom Metazoa; phylum Chordata; class Amphibia; order Caudata; family Salamandridae; genus Lissotriton; species Lissotriton helveticus. Next base: position 141,328,648 of record NC_136073.1, on the reverse strand, counting down.
TGCAACCACGAGCAGCAGCCTTGTAGGCATCCCAAATAAAGTGGAAATCAGAAGAGGTACTTAAGTTGTTAGTAAAGAACTCATTCATGAAGTGTGTGAAATGAACAGTAAAGGTGGGGTCAAGTAAAGGTGAATTGTTAAAACGCCATCGACGGGTCTTGGGGGTGGGGGAGGGGTAATCCATATCCAAAATAATAGGGGCGTGATCGGAGATGAGGATAGAGCCTATTTCAGAATTGGTCATGAATTGGAAAGCATGATGGGAGAGAAAGATATAATCAATTCAGGAATGGGAAGCATGCACAGGAGAAAACAAGCATTTGCAATGCAATAGGTCTCGCATTAGGAAAGTTTGATCTATTGGTATTGTAAATGACAATTTTTTTATTAATGTGTTGGTTTTGAAAATAGCTAAATAGCTTTGTCATTTACAATGCCAATAGTTTTAACTTTCGCAAACGTGACACGTATAGCTATTGGCGTTGCATTATTATCAGCAACGCCAATAGCTCAAACTTTAAGTAATACCAGACCTATTGCATTGCAAATGCTTGTCTGAATGTGAGTGGAAGGTTGCTAACTGTATCTGCAGGACTATATATGCAGCTGCACTGATTAACATGAACAGACGGTGATTACAGCCCCCAGGATGGGCACAGCTGTCAGTAGCCCTAAGCTCAATAAAAGCAAATGGATGCAAAAACCGAGCCATCAACAAATAAAACAATAGGAACACTTGAACAAGATCACACATAGCAACAGAAGATGCAAACAACATAAACTGAGCTCAGTGTGATTTGGTAAACAGTGAACAGATTAAACACATGAACACTTACAGGAAATGTGATTATCCACTGGCAATGCAGGACACACTAGGGCAAAATGTAAATAACACTGTAATGTACATTTTAGATGTTTTAATCAGTTCACTTGTCGACATATTTCGTTTTGCCAATTATTTCTGGAAGCCAACTGTTTACCTGGATGCAGGGTTGGGCACGCTAAAAAAACAAGCTAAAAAAAATGTCTGAGTCCGAGCGTGTGTGCAGGGAGAGAGAGGGGAGGTGCTGGCAGCTGGGGAGGGGTAGACTGAAGAAAACACAGTGATGCTGTCTGGTCAGTGAGTAAGAAAGCAGCTGGATACTGAGACCGAAAAAAAACCCGAAAAAAATAAAAGGAGACACGGCCTGGCGGCCGTGAAACTTAAAACACATGAACACTTACAGGAAATATGATTATCCACTGGCAATGCAGGACACACTAGGGCAAAATGTAAATAATACTGTAATTTACATTTTAGATATTTTAATCAGTTCACTTGTCGACATATTTCGTTTTGCCAATTATTTCTGTAAGCCAACTGTTTACCTGGATGCAGGGTTGGGCACGCTAAAAAAACAAGTTAAAAAAAATGGCTAAGTCCGAGCATGTGTGCAGGGAGAGTGAGGGGAGGTGCTGGCGGCTGGGGAGGGGGAGGAGAAATGCGAGTAAGGCTGTGTGCGGGGAGAGAGAGGGGAGGTGCCTTGCGGCTGGGGAGGGGGAGACAGAAGTAAACACAGTGACGCTGTCTGGTCAGTGAGTAAGTAAGAAGCTGGATACTGAGACCGAAAAAAAACCCGAAAAAAATAAAAGGAGACACGGCCTGGCGGCCGTGAAACTTAAAACACATGAACACTTACAGGAAATGTGATTATCCACTGGCAATGCAGGACACACTAGGGCAAAATGTAAATAACACTGTAATTTACATTTTAGATATTTTAATCAGTTCACTTGTCGACATATTTCGTTTTGCCAATTATTTCTGGAAGCCAACTGTTTACCTGGATGCAGGGTTGGGCACGCTAAAAAAACAAGTAAAAAGAAAATGGCTAAGTCTGAGCATGTGTGCAGGGAGAGAGAGGGGAGGTGCTGGCGGCTGGGGAGGGGGAGGAGAAATGCGAGTAAGGCTGTGTGCGGGGAGAGAGAGGGGAGGTGCTGGCGGCTGGGGAGGGGGAGACAGAAGTAAACACAGTGACGCTGTCTGGTCAGTGAGTAAGAAAGAAGCTGGATACTGAGACCGAAAAAAAAAAAGGAAAAAAGAAAAGGAGACACGGCCTGGCGGCCGTGAAACTTAAAACACATGAACACTTACAGGAAATGTGATTATCCACTGGCAATGCAGGACACACTAGGGCAAAATGTAAAGTACACTGTAATTTACATTTTAGATATTTTAATCAGTTCACTTGTCGACATATTTCGTTTTGCCAATTATGTCTGGAAGCCAACTGTTTTCCTGGATGCAGGGTTGGGCACGCTAAAAAAATAAGTTTAAAAAAAAATGGCTGAGTCCGAGCATGTGTGCAGGGAGAGAGAGGGGAGGTGCTGGTGGCTGGGGAGGGGGAGGAGAAATGCGAGTAAGGCTGTGTACGGGGAGAGAGAGGGGAGGTGCTGGCGGCACCAAGCTGGGGAACAGATGGCGATGGCTGGAGATTTGATGCTGTGCACGCGCATTTTAACTCATTGCGCTTGTGCATTGAGCTAAAAGCGCACACGCACTGCATCAAATCGCCAGTCTAGTTAAACTCTGTTTAAGCCCCTATAGTCTCGCAAGCTCAATGGGCGTGCGCATTGACAGGCGAGACCTAAAAAGGTAAATTCCAGAGAATCAGGGTGAGAAATCCTCCATGAATCTATTAGGCCTCTAGAGGAAATGGATCTGTGGAAGGATTTTTGCATTTTGTTAGGGACATAACGTGCATGGGTTTTGCGGTCCAGGAAGGGGTCCATCAATTGATTGCAATCCCCCCCTACAATCATATCTTCATTACCATTGGAGGAGAGAAAGGAGGAAAAATCGTTCCAAAAGGACGGATCAATACCATTGGACCGTAAACATTGCAAAGGGAGAGATGAACATCATTAACAGTACAATCCAGAAGCAACCACCTACCATTAGAATCAGAAGTTTCTTTGTGTATTTGAACAGACAGGGATTTGTGAAACAAAATAACAACCCCATTTTTATGATTGACAGTCGGGGAGCAGAAAACTTCCCCTACCCATTGTCTGCGTAACATAGACAACTCTTGTGTAGAAAGATGCGTTTCTTGCAAAAAGGCAATTTGACATTGTAAACGGGCAAGGTGAGACAAAATACGCTGTTTCTTAATAGGGTTGTGGAGACCCTTAACATTCCAAGAAATGAGTCAGAAACTCTTCATAGGAAGAGAATGGAAAAGGAGTAGAGAATAAGAATATAGCAGTTATGGAGAGAAAACAGGAGAGGAGATAAAAGAAGGTATCTAGTACAAGCTTGGTGAAGTGAAAGGAGAAGTGAAGTAACCAGCAAGGAGTATGAGAGAGAGGCAACGAAGAGAAACAATGCATTACCGCAATAATGAGTTGCAAAGGGAGAGTAAAAGTTGAAAAGGAGAAAAGAGAAAAAAAGCCAGTACCACAGTACAAAAGGAAAGAAGGGATGAATATCAGGAAAAAAATGAATGAAGCAGAAAAACATGAAAGAAGCCAAAAAATAAAAAGAGGGAAAAGAAAGGGTAATGAGAAGGAAGGAAAGTGGGAGCCAATCGCTTCCCTAAAGGAGACAGCAGAAAGAAGGATGGCAAAAGAAACCAAAACGGTTCCAGCCATACAAAACAATTAACGAGAAGAACAATGAAGTGGGGGCGGGAGCAACAAGAAAAGATGACCGCACAAGAAGAAAAAGGTCGAAAACACGGTCCGAGGAGCATAAAAGAAGAGAGACAAGAGGAAGTAAGGGAAAATTACAAATAGAACCTGGGACCGAGCACGACAATAAGAACAAATGAAGGAAACTTACCGAACAGTTATGCAAGGACAGCAGCGAACTGGGATGACGGAAACGAACAACAGCACAGTACGATGAGGGAGCAGACAATTAAAACACAGGGAGACGAACCTAGAAAACAACAGAATCAAAAAATGAAGTAACATGAAGAGAAACAACAAGTCGTCACATTAGCAAACAATAGATGAAGCACAGAGAAAGAGACATTATAAGGTTAAGAGCTGCTTTGTTCCATGGAATCTTCTCTGTGGGAATGGATGAATCTGCGGAGATCAGCCGGATCCTCGGAGCTAAAAGTCCTTTCTTTGTATGTGACCTTGAAGAAACAGGGATGAATAAGACCGTATCTAGCGTTCATGGAACGAAGCGTGGGCCTCAAATCCAGGAATTCTTTCCGACGCGTTGCAGTCTGTTTGGAGACATCCTGAGAGAAAAAAAGTTTATGGCCAGACCACAACAACTGCTTGTGTTGTTTGACTGAATGTAAAATAGCCATAAGGTCAGAGTAAAGAAGAAAATAAGCAATGATGCCTCTAGGCCTTGATGAAGAAGAGGAGTTTTTAGGGCCAAGACGGTGCGCCCTTTGAATATTCATATCCACATGCTTAGGCAACCCAACAATTGGTAGGACTTGTGTCTTCAAAAATAGGATGATGTCGGACCCCTCCGAATTCTCCGGAACTCCATAAATGCACAAATGATTGCGCCTATTGCAATTTTCTAAGTCCTCAGAAGTTTTCTTGAGTACTTGAACCTCCTTGGTGAGGCTATCTAGCTTGGCGGCAACATCCTGAGCATCACTGATTTTTTGTTCTTCTTCGGTGACCCTTTTATCAAGATTGGACCACTTATCGTCCAACCTCTGCAGGGTAGCAGTAGTATCCGCAATAAAAGGGCGAATTAGACAAAGTTCCTCCGCATGTATGACGTTACAACGCATACTTTTACAACGCCTACCTTTACAACGTAAGTTTTACAACGCATACCATTACAACGCATAATGCTTTTGGGCGCTGGATAGTGAATAGTTTAATTTACTATTCCAACTCCAGTCCCCGTGGATAGTAGGGAAGGTTTGGATAGTACATTAAACCTATTCCCTATCCTAGAGCGCCCCCCAGCGCTATGCGTTATAATGGTTTGCGTTGTAAAAGTTTCGTTGTAATGGTAGTTCATTGTAAAAGTTTCGTTGTAAAGGCTGTATACCAGTTCCTCCATGAGGTCCTCCAGGGTGACTGGAGGCGGAGATTTAGAAGGAGATTGAGGATCCTTCTTGAGACGTTTGCCCATAGTTGTTGGGTCCTTGCGTGAGGAAGAAGCTGCGTTAGAGGCTTTTGCGCTGTGCACAGGCTCCATGATGGCGAAGTTAGGAAAACCAGCGTAAGGCAAAGGACGAGGCAGCTTTGCGTGAGGTGAGGGCTGATAATTGCCAAGGGGAATCGAAAAAAGTTGAGACAGAAAAACCTCAGGAAGGAACAATATACAGCTGTGGCAGAGAACACCGCAAAAAAATTAAATATTGGTGGTCCCCAGAGGAGCCAAAAGCAGACAGGCAAAGTGCTGAGGTAAGGATGAGAGGCAGGAACCAGACGACAAAAAAAGAATGCAGGAAAGCCTCAAAAAGCCGCAAAATACGTCAAATGCCTCTTAGTTCCAATACATTATGATAAAACACAGTTATGAGGCCATATTCTGCACGTAGGAGCAGTAGGAGGATGTTTTGAAAAAACGAAGAAAAAAGAGAAAACAAAATGGCAGCCGTGTCCGAGGTAGCGACATTTATGCTGAATTCGACCTAAAAAAACGCATGTTTATGTTCAGAAACATACCCATATGCTGGGGGGCAGTTCCGACACTCAAATCATCTGTTTCCGCCCAGAAACGCTGTCTGGAAGCGGGTCCTCCGTAATTGAAGCGCCGCCGAAATCGCAGAGCTCAGGGGGGAGCGGCCATCTTCTCCGCCGCGTCACGCGCCCTCTTTACCAAGCATTTTGATAGGTGAAATAGGAGCATTACACTCACTTGCAGTAGGGACTAGGGCCCCATGTTTGAGCAAAGTGCTAGCAACAGGTCTATTTGGCATTTGTGCTCCAGGCATAATGAGTATTAAGGAATAGGGGGACGTTTCTTCATTAGATTTACCTTAAACTTCAGTGATTTTATTAATAGAACACACCCAACATTGTTTGCAGGTTCAGACCACAGAGTAGGAGGAAGTTGATCAATTAAGTCAGAAATAGATTTTGAAACCTTGTTTTTGCATTCAACGTCATCAGTAATGTCATCAGTACACTCAGCATTTTCACATAAAACATAAACAGTCAGAACTTCATTTTCATTATTTTTTGGAACATCCAAATAAACACCATTTCTAGTGCAGGACGCAGTGCAATCAAATATACGCACAGCTCTCTCCCCAATAGGTTTGGTGGACAGGTAGGACTCAATAAAACCTCTGTTGATCTTTTATGGAACCCAGGGTTATTGACACGAAACCAGTAATATGGAGAGGGCCATGGATATTTCGAATATCAACTGCATCAATGGAAAAGAAACAGAGAGGTAATTCGGGGAATTCAGAGGTTTTCTAGGCAAATTGACTAGTCCCAACATCAATAAAGCCTGCAGTGGGTTTTCTGTTAATACCATGTTTTGCTTATGGTTCATTTTGGTCTACAGCAGGGATTTCCTGCCTTTTCTATAGTGAGAGCTACTTTTACTCAAGTGAAGACTTCCTTAGCTAATAACCAATGTTGAATTTAAATTAAAAAAACAAAACAATGTTATCACTGTAAAACATTGCAATAATGAGGATTATCCGTAGTGACCATCCAGGCAGTTCAGGCGACCAACAGCTTTAAATATGTTTTTAGGGAATGCAGCCTCTTGTTTTCATCAGACTATCAGTTTCTGAAAATACACCTATTTTTCTATAAAATACCACTTTCCATTTTGGTCAAACAATCTCAATTTTCCGGATGAAGGAAACTTTTCTGAAAAAAAATATAACATTTTCTTTCAAAATAACAGTTTTCATTGTGAGGAAGAAACCAGTCCACAAACATCTGCTTGTCGTACTCATCAAGTACACATGTGTATAATCTTCTTACATGGACAGATTCCAATTCAAATGCACAAGTATTACAATCATGGCAAAAAATGTCTGTTCTATGCCAAACATGCTCATATACCATGCCTCCTTTTGTGGCAAGGCTGGGCAACTTGATGACCATGATGACCACATTTTTCAGACACTGCCATTATTATGTGAGAGATGGCCACCACGTTGTCAGGCATGGGTATAATTCGCCCATTCATGCTCTTAATATGACAATTATCACTTCCAGTACACCAAAACTAGACCACGAATGCTCCAAATATGTCAAGGATGACGAATAGTATCCCATTACCACAATTATATCATGAATGGACACAAATGTACTAGAGATGAACCCCCTAGGATGGGGTGAGGGGCCGCATATACCTTGGTGGACCTTAACACCAGGCATAGCTTCCAGGGATCTAGACTGTTTCATAGTGAGGGACACAAGAGCAGATTGACAGACACTCTCTCTCTCTGTCTCACATTTCTTCTCTTGTCCATTGCTTACACATGTGATGTGGCTGATAAAGTAGGGATTAGAACATTGTCCAGCACTGACACTCTGTGTTTGACAGTAATGGGATAATGCCATTGGTTTGGCTATCTACCACTTTAAGGGTCATGAGATGAACTATGTGGCCTTCTTTAGCAAGCACATAAAGCACGTATCCTCTAAATGAGGTACTTGGTTTGGCTTCACCTCTGAGAGCTATGGACATAGCCCAACCAAGATGGCGATCGAACAGACGGGAAGCGGAGGCGGAGAAGGTGAACGCCGATAGTGGCATCGCGAGCGACCCGCAACCCACAAGACCCAACCAGCACCCTCCCACCACCACAGCCACGCAAACTGCCCAGCGCAACCCACAAAGGAAGATCGTCTGGCGCACAGACTGTGGAAATCCAAGGCAAGGCGAAAGCGAAACTAACCAAGGGCGCCGCCATCTTACCTGCAACGGCCGCACCTATATGGCTCTGCTCCCCCTCAACCACAAGCGTAGGGGGCAGACACAGGCTGACCCCCCCCCCCTGGAGGAAGCGCCGAGCAGGGCAAAACCTCCGGAGCCCTGCAGGACATGCAGAGACATCCGGGAAAGCGCAAGCCATAACGGGAAACCAGGTGAGCACAGAACGGGGAAAATAAAACCGAAAGCAGCGCCGGGGTCGGCCATCTTGCGAGCTCACACCTCCTCTTCAAACGAAAAGAAAGAGACAACGCACAGCCCTCAAAACGATCAACAAGGCTAAGGAAGGCCCCCCCACCACGAAAAATTGAGCGTACATGACCACAAGCTCCTGCAAGGATCAGGCATAACTGCAGCCCATGCAACATCCGATAATGAGCAAAACGAAGCGCAATAGAGCCCAGACCTCCCCTCAGTAACGAGCACGAACACACACAATAAAACGGAAACAAGTCCCACTCCCCCCACGCATACTACGCCGTAAGGCGGGGGGACCAGAACATTAAGAACATTAAGAGCGGGACGAAGAAAGAAAGGGTCAATAAGAGACATTAAGAAGCAGGCAGCCACAGTGCATCACAGCACTCAAGAAGGTGCGCCAATTGTTGAGGAGCTGGCAGGTGCAAAAGCAAAGACGAGGACGAGGAGTATCAGAGAACCCAGCAGGTACAGAACCCATCACACAATCTCAACACCAAGAGGTGAACCAAACAAGGCCCTTATCTCGCTCCAAAAGGAGGGCAGACTAGGCTGTTTCCAATCAAGAAGAGGCCTAGACACTATGGTGGGACAGGAGGGGAAACCATCCAATGACACCAAAAAGCATAGGAGAGACACACCAGAATCACCCCTGAAACAAAGGAACGAAACAACCCTGGACATGATCCTAAAGAGGGTAAATGAAGGCAACAAGGTGGCCAAGTCAACAAAAGTAACCATCGACAACATGCAGCTTGAACTAGCAGCAATAAGAGCCGACCTACACAACACGAACAACAGGATAGAGGCAGCAGAAAAACGCATCAGCGACATGAAGGACGTGACGCTGCAAAGCAACAAATCGCTAGCATAGCACGCAAAGATCTCAAAAGCCCTCCAAAAACAGCTGGCAGAGCAGGACGATCGAGCAAGGAGAGGAAACATCCGCATCCTTGGCATCCCTGAGGGCACAGAGGACAAAGCCGGTGCCTCCACAACCCTACTTGAAGAAATAATACCACAACTAACTGGCCTCAAATTCGATAGACAATTTGAAATAGACAAGGCCTACAGAGTGCCAGCTGTGAAACCACCGCAGGGCAAAGGACCATGACCAATAATATGCAGTCCGCTGAGATCAAACCATACAGAGGCGATCTTCGCTTACGCTCGGAAAAACCCGAAACTGAGATGGGAAGGCAACAAAATAATCCTCACGCAGGACTACTCGAGACAAACAGTGTAAACCTGGAAGGGTTTCCTATCACTGAGAGACACGCTACGCAGAAACAGCATCACCTTCAGCTTCGCGGGCCCAGCGAGATTCAAAATTTCTGACAAATGGACGACCCAAACGATCTAAGGAAGTACATCCAAGGCCCGCCATCAGAGGACATGGAGGCCCAGAGCCTAGGAGCGGCAAAAAGAAGAGCATCACCAGACAATGCGGATAAGTAGGAGTGAAGGCTAAAGGAGGCGTCTACCAGACTCAAGACCCTATCGAACAGTACTACCTCTCTACTGATCTACCTCATTCCTTCTACCTCTTGACGCATCTGCGCTAGGTTTATACATAACCAACCAAGCTACCTCACAACAGATCTACCTCACAATGTACCTACCGCTAGATGCTAGGAACCGGACGAGCACACAAAGAAGAACTGAGGAAACCGCACATATATCCTTTATGTTATGCCGATTTGTTTACGGGGCGATCACGAGAGAACTTGGGAAGAACTCAACACTGTGCCTTGGGGGAAATGGGGCAGGGAACTTTGCTGTCTCACACCCACCCAGTAAGCAGCGGGGGGAGAGGGAAGGTGTGGGAGGGGGGATGGGGGGAGACACCTGGTACAGCTATACGGGCTTCCTACATCTACTAATCTATTCTTCACTTTCTTTCTCTTCATCACTTACCCAATACTAGGGGGTGAACACAGACAACCAACAAACAACATGGACAGGCCACACCGCCTCAAGGAAGGAGGCACAGTAAGAACAAAAAGGACATGCAACCCCGCACTAAGACAAACCAACACACACAGAGTAACACGAACCAAGCGCGACACGCAACATATAGGATGACACACGCCCAACAAGGCCAGCTCCTAGCCAATATCAAAGTAGTCTCCTTCAATGTTAAAGGACTCAACCACCCGGTCAAAAGAAGGAAGGTCATAGAGTACCTAGCCAAGCTAAAAATCGAAGTGTGTGTCCTCCAGGAGACCAAGCTATCTGCCGACGACGCAAAGCGGCTCAAAGCAAACTGGATAGACCATGCAATAGGCTCACCAGCATGCCACAAAAAGAGAGGAGTTATCACACTGATAAACAAAAAGGCCAAACTAACACTGCGAGACTCCTACGCCGATGAAGAAGGGAGAGTCCTAATAACCAGCCTGACCAGGGGGGAGGAGACAATACACATAGCAAACATCTACGGGCCAAACACAGAGGACAGGGCTTTTTGGACAAAGGTAGAAGAAAAACTGAGCAAACTCCCACAAGACGATCTCCTTATAGTCGCGGGAGACCTAAACCAAGTGCTAGACCAGGCAACAGATAGACACCCACAAAGGCCTAGCCACAGCCCACAGGGGGAAAATATTCTTTAAAACTTGTGCGCCAAGCTCCGACTTAGGGACCCCTGGAGACTCCAAAACCCAGATGCCAGAGACTAGACTTTCTACTCCCATCCCCACAACTCCTACAGCCGGATCGACTACATTCCAATCTCGGAATCACACACTCACCTCATAGATCAAACAGAATTGCACCAAGGTCAATCTCGGACCACTCACACATCAGCCTAACACTGTCAGGGAGGCACAACAATAAAATTACGTGCAGGTGGAGGCTCAATGATGACCTCCTCAGAAACAAGACCACTACAGCAGAGATAGAGGACTCCATAAGAGACTACCTAGAACATAACGACAACCCAGACACTGATAGGGGCATCCTCTGGGACACCTTGAAAGCCACCATCAGGGGAAACTACTCTCCATAAAGGAAGAATGAATAGGGAGAGAAACAAAAAAATCACAGAACTCGAGAAAGAGATAAAAGACCTGGAGACAGGCCACATAGCAAACTTAGAAGACAGGAACACTCTCATAACTCTAACAAAAAAGAAATACGAGCTGAACAAAATCCTGAGTGAGAGAGCAGGAACCTGGGTGAACAAATACAAGGCCATCAATCTGTGCACCGCTAATAGAGCTGGGAAAGCACTTGCCTCCTATCTAAAAAACAAGCAAAGGCAGTACGCGGTAGCCGCTGTCACAGACTCTAAAAACAAATCACACACCGCAAACAAAGAGATCCTCAGGTTTTTTAAGGAATTCAACGGCGAGTTATACAGGGAGGACCAGAACCTCAATGAAGATGGCGGAGCCAAGCTCCTAGATAAGATCCCCCTGCCCGCACTCACAGAGACACAGAGAGGTACACTAGAACTAGACATCACGGGCGACGGAATAGAAAAGGCAGTAGAGAGCCTTAAGGACAACAAAGCCCCAGGCCCAGAAGGATAAACAGCAAGATTCTACAAGCAATTCCTACCCTTAATTAGACCAACAATGGTAGAAGTGTTCACAAACTGCATCCAAAAAGGGAGAATGACACCCACAATGGCAGAAGCCAATATCATAGTGATCCCGAAGGAAGGTAAAGACCCACAACACCCCAAGAACTACCGGCCAATCTCCCTAATCAACGTAGACTGCAAGATCTATGCGAAGATTCTACCGACAAGACTAAACGCGTTCCTGCCCAAACTTATACACTGCTCACAAGTGGGCTACCTCAAAAATAGGATGTCACACGACAACAATAGACTCCTATGCCACCTAATAAACCATGCCTCCACCAGCAACAATGCAGCGGTCATGATCGCCCTTCACGCGAAAAAAGCCTTCGACAGAGTGTCATGGCCTTTCCTAGATCGCTGCATGTTAAAATTCGGTCTAGGGACTAACTTGAGAAGGATGGTGCTAGCGCTCTACAACGAGCCAAAAGCCCGCGTGGTAGTGAACGGAGGAACATCTGAGCCACTCACCCTAGAAAGGGGCACAAGGCAAGGCTGCCCACTCTCTCCAGCCATCTTCCTACTAGCCCTGGAGCCACTCCTAGCCATGATTAGAAACAACAAAGACAGAAGGGGAATCCCATTCGGGGACAACACAGTTAAGCTAGCGGCATACGCGGATGACATCCTCATTACCACTGAAAATCCAGGCCCGTCAATAGCCACGCTTATGCTCACCATATAGCAGTACGCACAGGCCTCAGGATACAAACTCAACAAAGATAAATCGGAATGCAAGCCGCTGAACATACACACAACCAGGGACGTGCTAGGGAACTCAGGGCTGGCTTGGCAGAAGAAATTCCTCAAATACCTTGGCCTACACTTCGGGGGGGATCTCAAGACCACACTAGACCACAATAAATCGATACTACTAAACAAACTGAAAGGGAGACTAGAGACGTGATCACCTAGATTCATCAGCTGGTGGGGGAGAGTGGAAACAATCAAAATGATGCTAACACCTATGGTCAACTACATGCTCGACATGCTCCCACTGATCAACACAGAGGACTTTCACAAACGCCTAGACAAAATAATAAACAAATTCCTATGGAGAGACAAGAGACCCAGAATCAGCCTACAAAAACTTAAGCTAAACAAGGCTAGTCCCAAAACAAGACTACGCGCCAGCATGGCTCTCACTAGAGAAAAGAATCTTAAATGGCCTCGACCCCTTAGCCCTACTTACAGCGAGCAAACACCCCGAAATTGCCAACAATCCCATACTTAAGAATACCAGGAACGCCCTCCTCAAAGTAGACAAGAAAATGGACGCTAGCATTAAGAACACTAAGTGGGAATCGATATGGTTTAAGCCTAAAATAAAGTACCGCGAGAGAACGCTTAACATGCCATCCTGGTACAAACATGACATCTCCACCCCCAACCAAACTAAGCAACCAAGACACACACATCACATTCGACACCATAAAACACACACACACAAACTAAACGACATTGAACTCTACAATTTCCTCAAAATAAAAGTGGCAATCACAAGAGCAGAACTTAACAAAGCGACACCCCCATCCTACAATACGCAGCAAACCTAAATAAGGTAGGACACCAGACGTCCCACCTCTACAAGCTCCTAAGCCCAGGCACATCCAAACTCAATAACAAAGCTTTAGAATACTGGGAGTCACTCCTCCACAGGCGTCTCACCGAGAGGGAAAAGTCTAACCTCTGGACGTCAGCATCACACAACAAAGTCACCACCACTCTAGCACAAACTAAATTCTGGCTACTACACAAGACATACTGGACCCCCTCCCGCCTAGCGACAATAGGGATACGAGATAGTGACGAGTGTTGGAATTGTAACAAACAAAAAGGGGACCTGGCACACCTAATCTTCCACTGCCCTAAGGTCAAACGATTTTGGAACAGAATAAGCGACTTTATAAACAATGCTCTAGGTCTCTCAATACAACTAGACTGCCACGGGTTGGCCACGGCTTTCATGGCCCCCTCAATCCAATCCAAAGAGGACAGAGAGCTGATTGACCTCCTACTCACAGCAGCGGTTAAGACGGTCCTAAGTAACTGGAAGGACAAGGGGAAAGCATCCTTCAAGGTTTGGTTCAACTGGATCACCTTCCTGCGGGGGGCTGACACCAAAACCTCAAACCACACATCAAAAACCTGCACAAGAGGCGAAATGTGGCTCTCCCTAGACAACTACCTGTCCTCACACAAGCCCCCCTAGGTTTTGTCATCCAAGGGGGATAACACACCCACACACACCCACACACATCGCAGGCGGAAAGCCTGGCCACCTCCATTGGCACTCGAACAATGTGTTCCTCCCACTCTCTCACTTTCTCTTTTTTCCACTCTCCTTTCCACGTCACCTGGGGGTATATACACAGGCCGTTGATAACGCCACACACCGAGTATACGAATGTAGCATGCATGCTCTCACAAAAGGCCGTATGTAACCCAACCGGCATATAATGTTGTCAAGCTTTTTCCCCCCTCAGGCGACCTATACTGTACTCCTGTATACTGTACCTTGTATATAAAACTCTTTCTCAATAAAATTCACTTGAAATAAAAATATATATATATATAAAAAAAACATTCTACAATAATTTAAGGAATTAAACTATTAGAAAAATGTAACTTCAATTTACCAATACAATCAGAATAACAGTAGGGAAAGTGTTGGATAGCAAAATAATTAAATTGAGTATTTACTATTAAAACTCCAGTGAGTGCAACAGTAGGGAAAGTGTTGGATTGTGGAGGTGTACAAATGTCTATTCCCACTCCAGTGAGAGCGACAGTAGGGAAAGTGTTGGATAGCGGAGGGGAAAAAATTACTATTCCCACTCCAAAGAGTGCAGTAGTGGTGAAAGAGTTGATAACGGAGGGGTAAAAATTACTATTCCCACTCCAGTGAGAGCAACAGTAGGGAAAGTGTTGGATAGCGGAGGGGAAAAAATTATTATTCCCACTCTAAAGAGTACAACAGTAGAGAAAGTGTTGGATAGCGGAGGGGTAAAAATGACTAGTCCCACTCCACTGAATGCAACAGTAGAATAACTGTTGGATAGCAGAGGGGCAAACATGTTTATTCCCACTCCAGTGAATGCAGTAGTAGGGAAAGTGTTGGATAGCGGAGAGGTAAAAATGATTATTCCCACTCCAGTGACTAAAAGAGTAGGGAAAGTGTTGGATAACGGAGGGGTAAAAATGACTATTCCCACTCCAGTGAGTGCAACATTAGGCAAAGTGTTGGCTAGCGAAGAGACACAAATTATTATTCAAACTCAAAGAGTTAAAACAAAAATAAAAAACTTTAAAAATCATAAAAAATCATTAAAAAATTAACAATACTTAGAAATGAAAAATCAAATATATTAAATATATACAAATTAAAAATATTATAATATTAATTGCATATAAAAATCCTACAAATAATATATAATAAATATTACATAGATTTATAAAATAAAATTATTTTAAACTAGAAAACATTTGCAAACAAATAAATTAATATATAAATGTATTTATTGTATTTCCTACCCTATAACACCACACCAATAACGAAACACTTCAACATTTCTAATTACATTCTTTCCAAAATTAAAATAATTAAGAATCAATTAAAAGAATATTATTAATAAATAAAAACGAATAAACATTAATTCACTACACACACTATGATATCCACAACACAGGCCTAAAATAATAAAACACAATGTAACGTATTTATAAATTAAAAACTCTTACTATTAACAACTAATAACAATGGAATTTAAATGTATTTAATACCCACCCTTTACCCCTTTAAAAGTAAAACCAACAGACAAAAAATTAAACAATTACCCAAAATACATATCAAATAATTAACATTAATTAACAACTACATATTAATTAATTAAATACAAATTTCTTCCCACCCTTTACTCTTATAAACACCGAAACCAACACCTAAAATGAATTTCACAATTACCATAATTAATTACCAACAGTCAATTATTAATTCATCAATTAAAAATAAAATACTTCCACCCTTAACACCTATAAACACCACAACACACACCTAAGATTAATTACACAGTTACCATAATTAATTACCAATTAATTAATTTCAATTTCAATTAATTAATTAACAACCAATTATTAATAGAAAATAAATTACTGTAACATCTCAAAGAAACAAATATTAATATATAAAAAATAATCAATACTTTTAATATAATAAAATTACTTCCCAACCTATTCCCCTATAAACCCACAACACGCTATGGAACTAAAACGCAAAATTCTAATTAAAAAAACATAATATCTACTAAAAAATTAACACATATATTAAACATACAAACAATTCTTACACAAAACACATGCACACACATATAAAATAAATACTTGAAATACATAGTAATAAACAAATGATCTTTTTAACAACTATATTTTTGCAAACGATATTACACACTTTGATATTTTTACCATCAATATTACTTACCTGAAGTCGATATTCTTGACCATGAAAATCTGTATGGCGAAATTTCTGACCCACGATATTTGAAACTCTATAATTGTGCAAGTCGATATTTTTGAATCAATATTCTGTCTCTGCACTTTTAATTTCTACAGAACCAACGCCACAATTGGATTGTTTATTAAACATATCCTATGGACAACTGGAGCATTTATGTGTAACTGAGTTGCCGCGTGGGAAAAAGCCACTGCCCTTTTAAACTGAGACTGTTTTGTCATCTGGTACTAACTAGTCCCTAGTTGGTCATGTAATTGTGTCATTTGAGTAAAGGATATCATTGATGATTGTTGAGATAGCTGAGCATCATGTGTGTGTAGCTGCACAGACCCAGAGAAGGCCAGCTGAAGCGATTATGTCCCAATGAACAGCTACATGTTATTGACTATAGAGAATTGACTTACTATTCTTATCAATTACCTACTACAATCTCTCCTTACTATTACACGGGAATATTTTTCTCTTTACTCAGAAGTAACATAATTCTAATGAAATACAATTTCTGCCGAACGAGGCTACTGCTCATCAGTTTCAATTGTCCCATTCCCCTTTTTTCCCCCGGGTGTTGCTTTGAATTTGTTGTTACACGGAGTTTAGAGAGATTTCGGCGCGTGAGACAGAGAATCATGTGTCGCCAGGACTTTACTGCTGAGGTACAATATATCTGAAATTATTACTCCAAACTCATTAGCTTTATGCACATTCCAAAGAAGGTGGCTGAAAGTTAATGTAGACTACATTTGGGGTGGGGCCATAAATCGCTGCACGATTCACTTTTCGACCACATTCAGGCCTTTTTTTCATTAAAATTCTTCATCTGGCTTTCCACTTTAGATTTCACTCAAAACCAGATGTAATTATTATCGACCTCGAAGAAGAGGTATCACTTCTATATGCAATAGTCGCCCCTCTTAATTATTCATGTTATGGTATTCTGAAAAATGTTTTAAAAGATATCCATGAAATTGAAACATGTTGATGTTATACCATCAGCGGACCCCACCGAACTCAAAAATTACCGCCCCATCTCGCTCCTCCCGTTTCCAGCCAAAGTCATCGAGAAGACCGTCAACAAGCAGCTGGCCGCCTTCCTCGAGACGAATGGATCCCTCGACCACTCGCAGTCCGGCTTCCGGGCCAACCACAGCACCGAGACCGCCCTCATCGCTGCCACTGATGACATCCGAGCCCTGCTCGACAACAGGGAAACAGCGGCCCTCATCCTCCTGGACCTCTCCGCGCCTTTCGACACCGTCTGCCACCGCACCCTAGAGCAGCGCCTCAGCAACGTCGGAATCCAAGAGAAAGCACTAGACTGGATCATCTCCTTCCTCGCCGGAAGGACTCAGAGAGTCCGCCTCCCCCCCTTCAGATCAGAAGCCACCGAAGTCATCTGCGGCGTTCCTCAAGGCTCCTCGCTCAGCCCCACCCTCTTCAATGTCTACATGAGCCCCCTCGCGGCCATCGCACGCCAGCACAACCTCAACATCATCTCTTACGCCGACGACACCCAACTGATCCTCTCCCTCACCAACGACCCCGCCACCGCCAGAGCCAGCCTACACGAGGGGATGAAAGAAGTAGCCGAGTGGATGAATAACAGCCGCCTGAAACTGAACTCAGACAAGACGGAAGTCCTCATCCTGGGATCTTCGCCCTCCGCCTGGGACGACTCCTGGTGGCCCCCCGCCCTGGGCAGCGCACCCAAACCAACTGACCACGCACGCAACCTGGGCTTCATCCTGGACTCCTCCCTCTCCATGACTAGACAAGTCAACGCCGTCTCCTCGTCATGCTTCAACATCCTGCGCATGCTACGTAAGATCTTCCGGTGGATCCCCACCGAGACCAGGAAGACGGTCACCCAGGCCCTCGTCACCTGCCGAATGGACTACGGCAACTCCCTTTACGCCGGAACCACTGCCAGACTCCAGAAGAGACTCCAGCGAATTCAGAACGCCTCGGCAAGACTCATCCTGGACATCCCCCGACACAACCACATCTCCGGACACCTGAGAGACCTTCACTGCTCCCGGTCAACAAGAGAATCACGTTCCGACTACTCACCCACGCACACAAGGCCCTACACAACCAAGGACCAAGATACCTCAACAGCCGCCTCAACTTCTACACTCCCACACGACAGCTTTGATCAACCAACCACGCCTTCGCCGCCGTCCCCCGCATCCGAAGAGCCACCACAGGAGGAAGATCCTTCTCCTACCTCGCCGCCAAGACGTGGAACTCCCTCCCGACCCACCTCCGCCTGAGCCAAGACCACCTCGCCTTCAGGAAGCAGCTCAAGACCTGGCTGTTCGAGCAGTAGCGGACCCCCCCCACTCCCCAAGCACCTTGAGACCCTCCGGGTGAGTAGCGCGCTATATAAATGCTATGATTGATTGATTGATTATTTACATTAATTAAGACCGCCAAAGATGAGCATGCTGGCAGCTGAACTGCGGGCTCTCAACTTCTTCCTGGGTATTTTAAATTGCCTTACTCGCTCGTTTCAGTATATTGTCGACCAATATTGTGAACTGTTCAATTTATTTGACTATTGTCTCTTGACTGTTTGTTCTTAGTTTGGATTTAGCTTTGACTGTGTTGGCTCATAGACAAACTTCACTCCTGTTCTCTTTCTCAGAGTTGCAGTGATGACACACTTACCGGGAGGCGCTGATTGCTCGGTCACAATGACTGCACAACCTCGTCGATAAGAGACTGCAACATGGTTGGTTTGAAAACTGAGAGGTAATCCCTAATGCGTCATAAATCCATTCTTTACCAATCGGTGACGAGTTGATCCACACCAGCTCACTGAAATGTTCAATGTATCCTCAGGTGGAGGTTACGAAGTCACCCACGGTGTCACTCAAGGACAGCTATGCAAAGAAGTGACAAACAAATAACTCAGTCATACACTCAACAGTGCACTCCAGACCAGCGCTTACAAAGTTTGTCAGCCTGTCTGTTATAAAACAGCTGGCTCGTTGGTCTAGGGGTATGATTCTCGCTTCGGGTGCGAGAGGTCCCGGGTTCAAATCCCGGACGAGCCCATTCATGTTTTTTAAAAAAAAGTGTGTAATTTTAGTATTGTGTCTGCTTACATTTGAAACAATAACGCTTTCTGAAATATTATGATTATTTTAAAAGAAAAGTATTTTTGTGTTTTACTCCTGGCCATCCTAAGTGGCAGGATTTGATTAATGGTTTTTTTTTCTTGGCAGATTTATATAGCGCTAACTAGACCCGAAGGTATTGGAGCGCTTTACATGAGCACCATGCAGTTACAATTACGTTACACAATGTTAATTTTAATCTTTTATTTATCGCAAAGGCATAGTTAAGATTTTCTTTTCAGAACTATGCTATATGTAGGTTCAAACTATTTAACGCAATTCTTTTTTAATCAATGCAGCTTTTTTTATTTTAATCAGGAATAAACAGAATGTTTATGGGTCATTATCTTGAAGCCACCCTCCTGAAAACAAATATTAAAAAAATATATATATTTGCGTGTTGGATTTAAACCGCCCACGTGGGAATTTTCACTAATTGGTAATGTTTACATGTATATAACCGAACCCTGCCTCGTAGTTACGAAACACATTCTGAAAGTCGTTTAAAACGAAGGAAGCCGCTGCGAGGAAAAGGCAAAGTAAACAGAAAGCACTTCCTCGTCTGCACAGTTCTTTCTTTACTTCTATGCGTGCTCACACCAGGATGCAACGTGCTGCCACTAACCAAACAAGCATTTGCAATGCAATAGGTCTCGCATTTATGCGAGTTTGAACTATTGACATTGCAATTGACAATGCCTTTTATTTTTGTTTTCGTTTTTGAAACATAAATAAAAGGCATTGTCATTTACAATGCCAATAGCTTAAACTCATGTAAATCCAAGACCTATTGCATTGTAAATGCTTGCTTAAAGGAGGACTCGAAACGGGTCTCTACGGGGCTCAAGCGTCCGTTCTTTTTCCAGACTGCAGTGACAGCGGGTTGGTACATCATGTACGTGGGCTCACACCAGGCGGGCAACTAGAGCCAAATTTCAGGGGGGGGGGGGGAAGCTGAAAAATATTTCGGGGGTGGGGGGGCTAATCCTTCCAACCATAGACAAAGTGACTGAAAGAAAGTGAAAACACACCAAACGCTTAATTTACACGTAAATGGTCTTTTAAAGACCTGTTAAGTACTCGGGTGCGGCTGCAATTAGATAGCCGCCAGCCTGCAAAGCTGTGTCAGCCCGGGCTGACACACGAGGGGGGGCCCGGGCGAGGGGGAAGCCCGGTGAGCCCAATGGGTGTTGCGCACCTGGCTCACACTGCCCACTTCTCACTTTGGGAGAAGTTAAAGCATGATGTCATGCCAGGTGAGCGTTGGCGGAGAGGGGAAATCCTTTCAAGAGTCATTTTCTCTCTGAATTTCCCTTCTCTTTTTGAAACTCAGGAGGAGCAGCACCATGCCGGGTGTCACCAGGGCTTTAAGGGGAAGCTTTTTAATATTATTTACAAGCTACGGTTGCTGCTTATTTATCTCATGCAACTACCAACCTTTAGCAAAGCCAATAGTCCTGACTTGTTGTAGGTATGATCTTACTTGTTGCATCATATAGTTGGATGCAAGGACAGAAACAGCAAAATACAAGTCGGGCGGCACACCAGGGCCGGCCTTAGGCATGTGCAAGCTGTGCACCTGCACAGGGCCGCCAAACCCCAGGGGCCGCCACGAGGAATCGGATACAAAACATATTAGTGGGCGTGGCGGCCTCCGGCTTCCACTAACTTGCAAAGACCCTGACACCCCCCCCCCCCCGCCTTCACCCCCTCCAGTCCTCCCTTCACCCCCGCCGGCAACAGAAGATTGCCCAACTGATATTTCCCGTTCTTCCAGGGCAGTTCTCACTCACATGCTCGAGTACAATCCTTCTCAGGCCGTGCGCCAGGAATATGGAGCAAAATCTTTTCGCATCACGTACTGTCACCCTTACATCTGCAGTTGAGAAAGGAGTTTGGGGTTTTGTCTCTTTGCACATGTTATCCGCCACTCACTCGATGCTTCCTGCCTTCCACCTGGACCCAACGCTGGTTCTGGATGAGATCCAAATGCCCCTTCTCTCGTGACATAGGTGCGTTATTTCACGGCATATATGTCCCGTCTGCAGCTGAACTGTCTTCCTGCTCAGCCCCAATTAATGGCACCCAACGTCCTTCCGTACAAAAAGCACTACGCAGCACTCGATTTTATATTGGCCTACAGGAGTAAATCCATCACTAATTCTACACTGAAGTGTGCCAGTGAACTACATGCTGCCCGAGTTAGCACAAGGGTTTTTATTTTCATTTCCAATAGATGCTCATGCTCTGAGAAAATGCTCTGTTCCACCACTCCGACACCAGACAATAGTGTCACCGGCTGCCCACACGGTCTCACTCCGACAGTCGGACTGCAGGCAGTTTTAAATGGCACAAAGTGGTAATTGTGCACAGAGACAGTCGTGCACTGATTAATCTGCTAGCCACTGGGCCCGCCATATGAAAAACCAAAACTCCAGCCACACTCGTGCACCAAGAATTGACACGCACGCACCACACCCCCAAGTGGAGTGGTGAGAGCACGCACTGTCAGTAGTGCACTCGTGGTGCACATGCGATAAGGAGCCAAATGCCTGGATCTCCTTAAGAGTTAATGTTAAAGTTGTTTCTCATTAACTGGAGGTATTTACTTATGAAACACCATTTCCAAGTAAAACATTTCTCAGCCCAGTAATAATTCTCCAGAATCCTTTCCACAGTGTGGCTATTTAGGTCACGAGAACGTTGTAGAAAAGTGTACACACAGGGTCAGTTTAAAGCCCCCCACCATCACCAAACTTTTCCCTTTCCCCACAAGCGGGGCATTGCGCTCTTCCGACACTGTCACCCCACCGGAGCACAAATAAAGCGTGCCCCAGGCGCTCCTCGCTAGGCTCCCTTCTCCTTGTCATGAATGCTCATAGCTTCTAAATGTAACAATATGAAGGCACCGTACCTAATGGCGGAATTAAGGGCATGTGCGCTGCAACATGAGACAAGCACTGTCAAAGCCAATAGGTCTCTCCTATACTAGAGCTATTGGCTTTGCCACTGTGTTTTAGCCATATTGTACACCACTGTGGCTGCTGTTCAGCATGGCTAAAAGTTAGTGGTGTGGAGAGTCCTAGAATGGAGTGGTGGGAGTAGAATGTCGTTGACTAGGTTTGTTGTCGTAGAGTGGAGTAGCAGAAGTGAAGTTCAGTGGTTCATAGGCGGAGTCTGTCATACAGTGCAGTGTCGAAGAGTGCAGTGGCATAGAGTGGAGTGGAGTGGAGTGTGATGGAATAGGGTGGAGTGGGTTGGAGTGGATTGAGGGGGATTGGATTGGTGGCAGGGGCGGCCTTAGGCATGTGCAAGCAACAGGGCCACCAAACCCCAGGGGCCACAATGCCAATATATATCCTTAATATAATACATATTTGCATGGCGGCCCCTGGCAGGGATTTGGCGGGCTCCGGCTCTGTTCCACTTTCAAACACCCTGACCTCCCCTCTTCACTGGCCTCCGCGCTCCGCCCCGCCCGGACCCCCTCTTCCAGGGCCCCCTACCTATGCTCCCTGCACAGGGCCATCATGAGCCTAGAGCCGCCCCTGGGCACACAATGCTGAGCACAGATTTTTTGCTTACGTGTTATTAAGTCACACTCTTAATTACATTGGCCACTCCCATTTGAGAGACCCACAGTTTCTTCATCCCACTTAAAGCCCTGCATAGGGACACACCCCTGTATTGCATGAGCACTAACTGTACATCTGCACAATGGCCATTAAAGAAGGGACTGCACAAGCATTTTCCGTTAATACATCAGAAGCGTCTAAAAAGGTGCAGTTGCCTGTTTCGCACTTTTGTTTCCTTGCGTCTATCTATACTACTATTATAAAGGAAGAATTTGAGGCTTTGAGGCGGGTAAACTCGGGAACCACAGCGCAAATCCACACACCCGATACATCGCTGTAATCCTCAGGGTGTGCAGATGGACATGGGCTATATAAATAAAAAATAAATACGTTATTAAAAAATATAAGTTAAAAAAAAAAGTAGTCCCTTCTGAAGTAGCGCCGGGCGCGACGTGCGTGCTGACATCAGGAGCGGCGTACACGCGAGGAGCGGCGTACAGGAGCGGCGGAGATCAGCACGGGGAGGAGCGGCGAAGATCAGCGCGGGGAGGAGCAGTGACGAGGAGCGGCGGAGATCAGGGGAGCTGCGGACATGACCGGCGGACAGGCGGAAAGGATCGGCGGGCAGACAGTGAGGAGCGGCGGCGGGGAGGAGCGGTGAGCGAGCCACAGGTATAGGAGGAAAAACAAACGTGTGCAGGAAAAAGTAACGTGCGCAGGTTAACAGGAGGAAAAAGAAATGGGAGGAGCGGTGAGCGAGCCACAGGTACCCAAGGAAAAACAAACGTGTGCAGGAAAAAGTAACGTGGGTAGGTTAACAGGAGGAAAAACAAACATGTGCAGGTGACAAAAGCGTAAAAAGTAGAGCGGGGAGCAAACGGGCCATTACAGGACGAAAAAGTGAAACGGGGCATTACAGGAGGAAAAAGTGACGTGGGCAGTGACGTGGGCAGGTTAACAGGAGGAAAAACAAACGTGTGCAGGGGACAAAAGCATACAAAGTGGAGCGGGTAGCAAACGGGGCATTACAGAACGAAAAAGTGACATGGCAAGTGACGTGGGCAGGTACCAAACAGGGCATTACAGCAGGAAAAAGTGACGTGACCAGTGAGGTGGGCAGGTTACACAACGTCAGGGCGGGCGGGGGCCCTGAGCCATAATTGCTCCCGGACAACGTCGGGACGGGCTGCTAGTGTTAAATACAAGCATCTCATTAGAAAAAAAAATATCACAGCACACACTTGCAGAGGAGTCCCAGAAGCAGTATTGCTCCAGCACAGCAAATCATCTATCTACCTACAGAAAACGTGTGTGCCGCGCCCGCGCGCTAAGTGGTGCTTCAGCAGCATCCTGGGTGGCTGATTGATACCCCATGCAGCCCGTCCTACCTTGGAGGGGTTACTTGTCCCTCGGGGATCCACTTAAGCTCGGCGCAGTGTGACTGTGATTGACATGATATGCCAAAGTTACGCAACATCTGCAGTGCCATTTCAACACAAATCTGAATAGAAGCCATTTCCCGAGAGACGCCCACACAAAACTTGTTGTTTTTATTAAGGCAAAATTAGTTTACAGAGACTCATAGCAAATATTTGAATCCCCTCCTGTTTAATTCAGAAGAGTCTATTCACACACACATGCCCAGTCGCGCTCTCTCTAACACATACACGCAAATGCATTCATAGTAAAAGGTACATCCATACCTGCCGCCATTTGCAATAAGCACAGATGATGCTCCATGCGAACACAGACATGAAATACCTGCATTTGTAAAGCTCACAGCTACCTCCGGAGAGGTGTCCCGGTGCTGGGGGCTGTCAGGTAGATTAAGCGAGCTATTGGCCAGAGTCACATGGTGCTGGGCTAACCTGTCACTGGGGATCGAACCGCGACCCTGTAGTCTGGAGACAGGAACCCTGGCCGCTGCGCCACACCTCTTCCACTCATGTCGCAATGCACTTCCTGCTTTTTCGAACTTGTCTGTGCGTACTTTCACTTTGTCTCAGGTTGTCGTAGGCTGCTGAGTGTTGACTACGGAGGATTAGAATAAGGAAGTGGTCAATAGGGAAACACGTATTTGCATACAATAGGACTCGCATTTATGCAAGACCTATCGCTTTGAAAATGGGTGTGTCGGCAGGGTCAGGGAGCGGAAGGCACTAACAACGAGAGTGCAGGGGCGAGAACGCACAGACTGCAGGAGGGGCGGAGTGGGGAGAAGGCACAGGAAGAAAATAGTTACTGTGCAACACTCAAAGTAAAGGGAGGATACAAATGACGACATGGCTGTCATAAGGAGGGACGAACAAGCCTATAGAAGGTAATATTTAGGAACAACAGAGACACAAGACAATGAAAAAGATGGGCGGGGAAGTGGCATGGCTTCTCTCCCGTACTCAACTACCCCAGATCAACCCCAGAGCAGCGTGTGCACGCTGGCTCAGGGCTCGACCTAAAAATAACCTTTTTATTTTGTATAAAATGTCTGTATGTGGTATATTCATTTTCTTTTTGTATATTTTCTTTTTGCTTATTGATGTTTCATTCATGCTGCTACTTTGAATGATGTAGTTGTGTACTGTAATTGCATCTATATATCACTTACTACACATGTTAAAGCCAGTAGCATCGCCAGAGGGTAATAGTGTAACAAAGGAAATGGGCGGCCTGTTTGCTGTTTGAATTGTAAAGTACATTCACTAGTGAGATTTTAGTGGGCCCTTCAGACCTCTCTGTCCTCCAGCGCCACTGTACCTGCTGCACCAGTGGGAGATATGCCCCCAAATGTTTAGTTTCCACTCCATGGCCAGAGGCCTAGGCTTTGCTCCCAGTTGGACGAGGAGAGGAGGGTGGTAGGAAAAAACAAGTATTCTGCTCAGGCTACCTCTCCCACCTCTCCGTTAGATACAAAAACATAGTCTGGTCACGACTCACGAATAGGCTCTATGAGCTCCAAAGAAATAGGAATACTGTTGGGCGTCTGGGTGTTTATGTCTCCATGGATCAGTCAATCCCAGTGTATACACAAATCGGGCCAATGGGGTAGTTGTGCCCTCCCATTATGAGTCTCAGAGCAGGCAGTCTAGTGATAGTTGCATCATGTCATTAAAATTCCCACCTAAAATATGAAGAGAACTAAGAGTCTCTAAAAGGATGTCGACCACTTTGGCCAGTGTTGGGGCCTAGAGCCGGGGAGGGGCATAAAGGCAAATAATGGTAATCTCCTGCCTACTCCACATGACCCCTACTCCCACATATCTACCTTGCGGGTCATTTCATCGTGGGGTCTCTGTGAAGGGGTGGGTTTATCAATATTGCCACACCCCTGGACCTCAAAGTATAACCCGAGTGGGCCAAGGCCATGTATGCTTCCCACCCTGGAAAACGGCATGGAGTGCTTTGTAAATATGTCTCTTGTAGCATAGCTGTGTCAGGTTGCAGATGCTTAATATAGTTCATTACCAAACCACATTTGATCTTATTTTCCAGCCTGTTAACGTTCCATGGTAACACTGAGAGCCCTAGGGTGGTATGGGGGTGTTTACCACCATAGTGTACTTGTGTAGTTGCCCCACCTGCATTCAGGTGCCTCCTGCTGCCCATGTGTCGCTGTGACTATACATGGCTTCCAAGAACAAACAGCAACTCCAAGAAAAAAAACCATCAGAACTCACCCCTCAAGACCCAACACCCTCCTCAACCCTCACTGTCTCCCTGCCACATTGAACTGCTTCATTATATAATAACTGTGTGCAATAAAATGCCTGTTGCCCAGCCCCCAATAAAGTCTAAAAACTTCAACACTACATCACATATAAAAGAAGGAGAAAGAAAAGGGGGAAACGGGGAAGATAAAATGAAAAATACAAGAAAGCAAAACTGCGTAAGGAGACAAGTGCCCAGAGTCCAAATTCAGCTGTGCTCTACCAGAGGGTGCAGTGGGCCGCAGTCATCTGGACACTGTTCTGGCTATGTAGTTACCTCTTCAAGGGCTTTGACGCCCGAGTCCAGGGTTGGGATCTGTAACTGCTGTCCCTGGCCTGCTGAATCTTTCTCCAATGCTGCTGTTTTGACCACACGAGGATGTGGACTTTCCGGTCCCGAGGATCATTTCCCCTCACCAGATCCTGATGGGGAAGTCTTTGACAATATGTGTCCCCTGAAGAAGGTTTGTGGCCCCTTCTCCATTGCCTCTGCTGACTGACCTTAGGACTGACACCCGTCTCTCAGGATAATCGCTGTCCTGATCACGCATCCGGCCACGGCGGAAACTGGGGCTGCTCCTCCAGGCATGTCCAGGCCTCCTCCTGTGTCCGAAAGAAGAAGGCCCTATCCTGGTACAGGACTTTTAGTTTTGCTTGAAACAGGAGCATGTACTGTAGCTGGAGGGCACATACTTTTGTTTTTACTGAGTCAAATATGTGGCGGTGACTCTGCATCTCTCTACCATAGTTGGGAACACCATAAAATTGTAGTTATCGTGGAGCAAATCTCCCTTATGACATGCCTTGTCAAAGATCATGCCTCTATCTAAGAAGTTGAAAAACGTTGCTAATATGGGTCGAGTTGAGACCCCGGGAGGGGGTCTTCCGCCTAGGGTTTTGTGTGCCGGTTGCCCTACAAAGCACATGGAGAATTGGTCAGAGGGAGGGTGATCATCAGCCAGGTTGTCAAGAACTCAATTGTGGTGGTAGCCTCAACCCGCTCTGGAAATCTGATGATGTGGATATTACTTCTTCATGCTCGATTTTCTACATCTTCCAGGAACCAGACAACGTCTGTGATGATCTTTCAGAGCTCCTTCACCCCACACAGCTGGATGCCCAGGAGCTGAGAAGGGGCAGTGCCCCTGGCGCTGCGTGAAAAGTGCTTGAGAAAGTCCCCTGCCACGGTCAATACAGCACCTGCTGCAGGGTAACGGGGGCGAGCCACCCCGCCTCTTGTCGGTCGCAGTAGAAGCGCAGCCTGAAGTGACGCATTGGAGATAGCAGGTTATGCTGCCCGCTGCAGGAAGCGAGAGGCGGGCTCTGCCATGCAGCCGGGGCTCTCCCCCGGAGCCTAGGCGGAGCAGCTCGGGGATGGGGATTGATGTGTCCGAGGTGCCGGCCAGCCCCTAGGAGGCAGGAATGTGTGGAGCGGGAAGCCTGTCAGCCTGGCGTCCAACCCGCCACCCAACAACAGCGGCCCACTCCGAAGCGGAGCCCTGGCTCCCTGTGCCCCCGGGGCCAGAACAGCACCGGAGGCTCCTCGTCACACCAGGGATTTATGGTTCTCCCGGACCTGCAGGATCACCATGCAGCCCCCACCGAGAAAGGTGAGCCCTGGCCGCGCTCCCCTGCCGCCCCATGTCTGCAGCAGCCCCCGCAATTCTGGGCTAGCAGAGAGGGCCTGTGCGGAGTGGCCCTCGGGGCACACACACCCCTCGCCAACACAAAGCAGCGGAGCAGTGAAAACACCAGATGCAGGCAGTAGCCCTGCAGTCACATTTGAATGAAAGAAACTACGCCACAGACTCTCCTGGACTTCTTTACTTTTTCTTTTGTCCTGGGCGCCATTTTGCTGCTTCTCTCGGCCGCTTTTCTCTGGACTCTGACCCGCCATCTTGTCTATTCCCTCGTCCTTTAACCCTTTACCCTCGTTTCCCCCTTGACGATCCTCAAATGTTTCTTCCCTTTTCTGATTTGCCCTTTCTCCATACCCTTGTATCCCTCCCACCCTCCCTTGGTGCTGTGACTGCATCCCCCCTCCGACCCCACTTAATGGAACTCTGCTTTTTTTTTTTTGGGTCTTGACCTGAGAAAATCTACTATGTGTATATATGTATATAGAGATAACTCTAATCACTAGTATATGCAGTAGACCTTTGTACTCTCTACCATTCCTATGTGACTCTTAGAGTATATCCATTTGTATCTCTCCCTTGAGTGACTTTACTATTTGTACATTTGCAATTTTTTTCTTTCTGTTTGTATCTCTTCCTTGTGTGACTTTACATCTTGTACATTTGCAATTTCTTCTGTTTGTTTCTTTTATGTAACACATGTAATCCTAAGTCCTTATGTTTTGCAACTGGTTCTTTTGTAAAGCGCTCTGACACCTTCGGGTAAAGTTCGCGATATATAAAATCACATTAAATAAAAATAAATAAATAAATAAAAATAAAAATCCTTGAGGCCGTGTACCACAGCTTTCACCTCCGAAAGTCTGGTTTCCGTCACTGTGACCCTCTCTGATACATTACGTAAGGTTTGGCGCAAGATGCATACTTCTGAGCACATCTCGCCTATCTTGCCCTCAAGTGCCTCTCTGGAGGATTGGATTGCTTGTAGTGGAGTCACACTGTCCATTTTACTGTGTCGTGGTTGCCTGGTCTCTTTTTCTTTTGCCATGGCCTCAGACGCTCCCCAGTTGTCTCAGAGGCCAGGAGGGGGCCAGACAGTACACTCTGTGAAGAGTCTGGGGAAGATACGTGGGGGAGGGGAGGGCATCGCAATAAATGCCCCCCAGAGCGGTGCAGCTGGCTACAAGGTAGAGAACAGATATAAACCACCGCCTGCTCCCGCAACCAGCTCCACCAACCGGTGGTCTTAGAAGAAAGCGCTGGGGGTACACACGCCTTCTTCAGACAGCTGGGTCCGCCTTCAGTTGCCTGTGCCAGTCTAGGCCAGGGTCCATCTCACCCACAGTGATCCCACCTCATGCAGTCCCCTTATCCCTGTTGTCACACAAAAGCTGGATATCTGGCTATAGCAGGGACTCTTCAGTTCTCACAGTTCAGAGCATGTCCTGGGGGGTATCAAAGTTCGCCGCAGGCATTAGTAGGAATATGGGACAAAAGTGGTGGCACCACCACAGTAAAACACAGCCAAGCCCCCCAATAGAACTACACCAGCAGACGGCCCACTCTGTAAATCTTTGGAGTGCTGCATACTCACTAGCCAGTGCCGCCTCCCGTTGTCAACTGTCAGGATCAGTCAGAGGTCGCTGCTGGCGAGCTCACCCTTGATGTCGCGGTTCATGCCAAGGCAAGCCCTCGAGTTGCGTGTGGTCTCGCAGGAGAGACTCTTGGGGGGGGGAGTCTCTCTATCCAAGCCAGCAACCTCCTCCACCAACACCAGGGTGCTCTCCTAGGGTACAATGACACCAAAGGCGGTCCGTTGTTCAGGTGCATCCACAAACCTCCAGGGCCCAATAAGATGTGATTTTGATTAGAAGTGCACTGGGAACCTGCTAACCAGGTCCCCGGTGCCAGATGTATTTCCCAAAAACTGTGCAATTGTACCTAATTGGCAATACCTTTAGCACCCTCCGTAAGTCCCTAGTAGAGGGCACCGCTAGTACCTAAAGAGGGTCCATCAGGGCTGCAGCATGAATTGTGCCACCCTAAAGGACCCCTCACTAAGATCATGCAAAACTGCCAAAGCAGGCTGTGTGTCTTGGTGTAGACAAAAATGAAAACGCAACCTAGCACACAGCCTGTGTGCCATGTCGTCAGACACTGCTGTATAGGTAAGCCACCTCTACAGCAGGCCTCACATCCCTAAGACAGGGTGCACTAGACTGCATGTGAGGGTATATCTGCTCACTTTGCCACTGGAGTCAAGCAAGCCCGGCTGAAGACGGCTGTAATGCCAGAAACCGGTACTGGGAAGCTTGATTCCGGTCCAGGGAAGACATGGCTTGGGAGTTCGGGCTGGACTGTTCCCATGAGGCACAGGGTCAGACTGATTTGCATATAGCCATGTCTGAACTGGGGTGGCAGAGTGGGCTAAAGAACGGTGATGGATCAAACCCAGATCTTTTGACTGGGTGTGAGTGTTTGATTGGTTCAGATGCTCCGTCCATCACAACCCCCTTTTGTACCGCTTTGGCGGCCATAAGTGTGGCAGGGTATGCTCAGACGTGAGTCCCTTGCTCACTTTGCCACTGGATTTAAGCAAGCCGGGCTGAAGACGGCTGGAATGCCAGAAACCAGTCCTCGGAAGCTTGTTTCCGGTCCAGGGAAGGCATGGCTTGGCAGTTCGGGCTGGACAGTTCCCATGAGGCACAGGGTCAGACTGATTTGCATATAGCCATGTCTGAACTGGGGAGGCAGAGTGGGCTAAAGAACGGTGATGGATCAAACCCAGATATTTTGACTGGGTGTGAGTGTTTGATTGGTTCAGATGCTCCGTCCATCACCACCCCCTTTTGTACCGCTTTGGCCGCCATAAGTGTGGCAGGGTATGCTCAGACGTGAGTCTCTTGCTCACTTTGCCACTGGAGTCAAGCAAGCCCGGCTGAAGACGGCTGTAATGCCAGAAACCGGTCCTGGGAAGCTTGATTCCGGTCCATGGAAGACATGGCTTGGCAGTTCGGGCTGGACTGTTCCCATGAGGCACAGGGTCAGACTGATTTGCATATGGCCATGTCTGAACTGGGGTGGCGGAGTGAGCTAAAGAACGGTGATGGATTAAACCCAGATCAGTTGACTGGGGGTGAGTGTTTGTATAGTCAACGCTCCGTCCATCACCACTTTTGATTTTTCTTTGTTCGCCCTAAGTTGGCAGGGCATGCTCAGACGTAAGTTCCTTGCTTTGCTCACTTTGCCACTGGAGTCAAGCAAGCCCGGCTGAAGACAGCTGTAATGCCAGAAACCGCTTCTGGGAAGCTTGATTCCGGTCCAGGGAAGACATGGCTTGGCAGGTCGGGCTGGACTGTTCCCATGAGGCACAGGGTCAGACTGATTTGCATATGGCCATGTCTGAACTGGGGTGGCGGAGTGAGCTAAAGAACGGTGATGGATTAAACCCAGATCAGTTGACTGGGGGTGAGTGTTTGTATTGTCAACGCTCCGTCCATCACCACTTATGGTTTTTCTTTGTTCGCCCTAAGTTGGCAGGGTATGCTCAGACGTGAGTCCCTTGCTCACTTTGCCACTGAGTCAAGCAAGCCTGGCTGAAGACGGCTGTAATGCCAGAAACCGGTCCTGGTAAGCTTAATTCCGGTCCAGGGAAGACATGGCTTGGCAGTTCGGGCTGGACTGTTCCCATGAGGTACAGGGTCAGACTGATTTGCATATGGCCATGTCTGAACTGGGGTGGAGGAGTGAGCTAAAGAACGGTGATGGATTAAACCCAGATAAGTTGACTGGGGGTGAGTGTTTGTATTGTCAACGCTCCGTCCATCACCACCTTTGGTTTTTCTTTGCCCCATTCTATCAGCAGGTTTGTTTTTTATTTCCCAAGAATAGATCTTTGCACACCCACAGCCAGGCCATCACCAGTCTTGATGCTAAGAAGCGTAACATAGAAAGCC
Organism: Lissotriton helveticus; assembly: GCF_964261635.1. Classification (NCBI taxonomy): domain Eukaryota; kingdom Metazoa; phylum Chordata; class Amphibia; order Caudata; family Salamandridae; genus Lissotriton; species Lissotriton helveticus. The sequence goes on along the minus strand of NC_136073.1, from coordinate 141,296,481 downwards.
AAGGCACAAAGCCCATTCCATCTAAGCACCCAGGTTCTGAAACAACATCCCTGCATCCATAGGGACTGCCCGAAGATGACTCTAAGGGGGTCATTAGGATGGCGGATTTCCCGCATCCTCCGGGCCGGCGGAAGCCACCGTCGGCCCGGAGGATGCGGGAATACCGCCGCGGATGCTGGAAAGACCCACCGCCAAATTAGGATGGCTGGTGGGTCTTTGAATCTGTCCACCGCTTTTCCACCGCGGTCGCCTTCCGACCGCGGCGGAAAAGTATTAACATGGCTGGCGGTGTCTATCAGACACCGCCAGCCATATTAGGATGGCGGAATTCATATGCTTTTCCACGGCGGCTTTTCCGCCGTGGAAAAGCATACGACCATTGACTTCGGGGGCCCATTGCGGGCCCCCTTGGTGAAGGGGGGGTGGGGAGTGCACATGGGGGGTACCTATGGTACCCCCCTGCATTTGTGTGCACAAAGCTGCAGGCACCGCGCGGTGCCTGCTGCTTTGTGCACGCAAATGCCGTGCCTGCATTTTTAACATTGCGGCGGGTGCAGCTTGAAGCTGCACCCGCCGCAATGTTAAAGATTGAGGATGTGACCGCCACCCTGGCGGTCACATCCTAATCTGCACGGAGGGACCGCCGCAGCCCCTGCGGACGGTCCCTCCTACTCTATGGTGGTGGACGGACTCAGGTCCGTCCGCCATCATAATCGGCCCCTAAGTTAGGAAAGAGTTGAAGACACACCTCTTTAATGAACACTACATCACAATGCAGAAACAATCCATAAACCACCTATGTCTCCTATCACTCATTATCTTTATGCTTGCCTTTGACCCTGAACAGTCCTCTGCTGCCATTTGGACTATGTTTGCGCTATACAAATGACACAGAGATACACTTAGTTGGTGTGAATTCAAACCAGACATATGCACTTGGTTTTACTATGGTTTTAACAATGTTTGAAAAAGAGGAGAGAGCAGTGGAGGAGCCATGTTTAGAAGGGGAAGGCACCAGCACTGCTTACCATTAAACCCCCATGGTGCACTCTATAATGAATACAAGCTGCATACCAACCTTTCTGTTTGTATCTCCTCCTTGTGTGACTTTACATCTTGTACATTTGCAATTTTTTCTGTTTGTATCTTTTATGTAACGCATGTAATTCTAAGTCCTTATGTTTTGCAACTGGTTCTTATGTAAAGCGCTCTGACACCTTTGGGTAAAGTTTGCGTATAGAAAATCACATTAAATAAATAAAAATAACCAAGCACCCAAAGCAAATCCCATTCAATGAGGGTGAATCCATCTGTGCAGCCATTATGTAATACACAGTTGTATGTAGGGAGGGTCTGCTTGTAATTTACCCAGTGGGAGTTCAGGGGTCTGTACATCACTACCATAATCTATTGCCATATATGAGATATAGGACCACCTGCCATACATTATAAGTATGTTGCAAGTCACCAAGAAATTCCATAACCATATGAGGTTATGAAACTCCAAGGTGAATTACAATATACTTATCTTGTATACCAAGGGATCCTTTATACCATGTAATACATGGTCACGCCATCACCTTCCCCACAAGCCACTTAAAACCTTGATGCATACCACTTTCATATGAAAGAGCGAGCATGTTTGCAAACACGAAGACTAATGATAAAAACTCCAGTGTAAAATTAAACACATCAAATAACTGTTAGATATTTGTTGCAAACAGATATGAGAAATCTTTCGATACAAGTCAGTTTTAAAAAAAAAGCTGCAGTAGCCTGGAATGTGCAGAAACTTGCACAAAGATTCTAGCTTTTCTCTAAGGAGTGCAAAAAATAAATGTTCTCTCTATTTGTCAGTGTAAGCTAGAAAAATAAAGCAGAAGAAAGAAAAGCAATGTTCAGTTTTCGTTGTTTTAAACAGCTGTTTCAATTACTCAGATCCTAGATCTGCTTTTCACCTCGGAAGCAGGCATTGTGATGTCAGAATTCGAGTGAAATAACTTATAATGTTCAAGTTCTGGCATCTTTTTTTATAATTGGCAACTGGGTGCATCACAAGTCGCTGATTGTAAAGAAAATAGAGACTGGCATTTATTCAGGGATTACCAAATCCCATGTACTATAAAATGTATAATGCCACAGCCTGGTTATAGGAATGGTAGACTCCAAATTAAAAGGAGTCTCACCTTGGGTTGAGCCAATTCCCTCATCAGATTCTAGCACTCTGCTGGGGAGCACTTGTCCGGAGACTTGTTACGTGAGTCTCCTACAAAAAAGAAACTAGTATAAGAAAGTGAGGTGCATTTATTCTGTGCAGGGTACTTTAAATATTAAGTATGGAGTGGATACATAACCAGCTTGACGTGTCAGTAGTGACAGCTCGGTTGGCATTAAGCATGCATTGGCAGCCCAGGTATTCCATCTGCAAGAGAGGCCCAAGTATGATCATGTCTTCAACGCAGCCTATGTTTGATCTGTGGGTCTTTTAGTTAGTCGGTCAGTCTCTTCCCTTTCTGTGTGTGTGTGATGGGTATTCTCTTTCTCAATTTGAGTTTCTTCTCAGCCCTAATATGTATATATCCCTATACCATTGTCTATGTCTTCCTATTCCATTGTATTTGTCTTAAAAGGCTCTGTGTGAGTGTAATTTCTGACTTTAATATCAGGGTGTTCTCTTTCCTAGAGTTGGCCTGTTCATCTTCAGAAACTAAGTGATTTGACACACCTTTCGTTATTGGTGTATTCCCTGTGCTAGAGTTAGTGGCTGTATTAACACACTATGACCAGACTGCCCTGTATAGCTTTATTTCCTGTTTGAGGGTTGTTGTGTTCTTTACGAAAGTGCGAGTGGGCCGCATGCCACCTTCTAGATGTATTCCCTGTTCCAGAGTTAGTGTGTTCATTGTCACTGTTAAAATGTATTTCATGCCTCTCTCTAGCTTTATTCCTAAAACAAACTTTCCCTGGGAAGGCTACAGTGAGAGGAACTCCTTGCTTCTTCTCTTTAATCAGTACCCGCTTCCTGAATAGACGTGAGTGCTGGAGGGGGTGTATCTAGGACACTTTCATTTGTGGACCTCTTGTTTCCTCAAGAATGTAGGCCTGATGGGGAAACAAAGGCACTGTTGTTTGAGTACCTTTGAGTTGGGTAAAAATAAACATCTGCAATTCCGCGCCAAAATACTACTTTACAAATACACGTTATGTTAAGTTATGTTATGTTATGTTAAGTTACGTTTGAAGGGTCCAGTCACCCACATTCCACATTACAAACCCTAATGGCTTGGGAGGAAGGCTTTTGTTTTTGAGGCAACACTATAACCTATTAAACCCCCTGAGCTGTGTTAACATGTTGAAATGTTTTTGTATGAGCCTGTTAAGAGGTCAGATCACCCTTTGCTAGAAAGCTGGGCACAGGGGCACTGGAAGTAGATGTCAGACAGGTGCTGTAGCACCCCCCAAAAAACCTTGCAGGTGCTCAGAAGTGGAATGAGCAATTAAACAGCCGCAACGACAGAGGGCAAGGGTCAAGCAATGTATTGAAACAAACAGGTCCTTATTTAACATATAGATTCAAGTTTACTTTACTTTCCTTCATTTTTTTTATGTGAACCAAGTGAAAATCTTGCTGGGGCGCAGGGACTATGAAAGGAAAGGATGCAGGACGTCAAATGTTTTCTAATATAAGATACATTTTTAAAAACATTTAGAAATTTAAAAATGTTTCAAAATATATCATCAGCAAGAAAAGCTCAAATGAGGAGCATCCTTTTTTTGCAATTCTGAAGTGTGAGCTACACAAATATTTTAATTGGATCAAAATAAACATAGACTTTTTACTTGGCAAATGGTAAATATGTGAAGAAATTCAATATTCACATGTTATCATTTGTGTGCAACATAGGTTTAGGAGAAAAGCGGCATGGCCAAGACAAATTTAGGGGGCTTCTCAAGAGGCAAATGTAATGGAAATCTGCTCTCTTTAAAAGACAGTACCCTCAGTGCTCAATTTGTAAAAAAAAGTGCAGGGGCTGAAAATGCTGCCAAGGAGGCTACAGCCCAATTCTACCTCTGGTGTGCCAAACTTTCAACGCCTGCATAGTCTCTATCCTCTGCTGTCTGTCCCCTAAGACATGCTTTTTACTCCTTTACCAACACTGACAGATGAGTGCGAAAACAAAATGAACACCAAATGACAATGCTTTTTTTTAACATATTAATCAGTGCGGTCTGACTGGATTTGTTGCAGGTCAGGAGGCTGCTTGAGCACAGCAGGTCAGGTAACTGCTAGTGCTGCCTCTAATTAGTTTGGTCCAGTTATGACGATAGAATAGGCATCCACTTCTCAGCTTGCTGTGACTCTGCCTGCCACAGCACAAGCACTGTCCCCAGCGACAATGCTGCAATGCCTGTGAGATGTGAATATGGCTCTTGCACCTACTGGGCTCAAGCACACTCAACAATTAGCATGCTTGGAGGCAGCGACCGGAAACTGCAGGTGACTCCATAGTACACAAAGTTGCGGTGGGCCACATCCACATCAAGCACGTTGAGGATAGTAGCAATGCAGGGCTGCAGGCCCCCACTACAATTATCCAGTGGGAGGCTTAGGCTCAGGTAGTGGCAGGGTGCAGTAGACTCAGGGAATAGAATGCAAGCCATTTGTTAACTATGACTTCTTGGATTCATGACAGGCGTGACGACATCAACACTAAAGTGATGATACACAATCATGCCTGCCTGAACAGATGTATACCTACCTATGAAAACATACCCACCCATCACCATGATAGGTATGTGGTTCTTCTTATTTTAAATTGGCCAATTACTATTGAGACCACAACCTGTCGGACCAGAAATCGTAGCCCCGGCCCTGTGAAAGAAGTACCAATGCTGAGCAATGGAAAGCAACTGCTCAAATTAAGCACTGAACCCTAGCACCCTATGCTTTAGTCATATACTTGAGACAATGTGCTCCAAAATGCACTACCATTCTCCTGCCTCAGAGGCGTGGCTCATTAGCTACACTCTGTGTAACACTTGAATTTGTCAGAACCTTATGACTTCACTGATGCTACATCAATGAAAGCATCAGTGGTGGCCACCGCAAAACTCACGTGGGGGTAGGTGAGGGGGGACGGGGGATTACAAAAATAATTATATCTTTTTTTTAAACTGACCTATTCTGATGCTGCCGACTGCCTCGGTGCTACTCTTCTCTCCTGATGGTGTCTCAGCCATCCCTAGGGCACCTGCACAGGCTCCCCACCCAATCTGGCACTGCTCTCAATAGCATGAGAGCATCACCAGTATTGGTCTGAGCTGCTTGGATTTCCACTCAAAAAGTGGACGGGAGCCTGTGCTTTTTCTCCAACCCAGCTGTGCACCATAGCTATGTTGGATAAACGCAAGTGCGCATTATGGTTTGGCCGACATAAGACAGTCAGCAAAACCATCATGCACACTTACAGTGTGCACTACACCTCCCCTGCTGCCTGTAACCACAGCCAATCTCTGCCCAGACTTTTTTTTTATTTCAAAAACTTTATTGAGTCATGAAAGCATGGTACATCAATTCAATAAAGTCAATTTGGTATACATAGTATTGTGGAGCAAAAATAGTGGCTTCTTCCTATGCATAACAGTGTGGAGTAATAATCGGTTACACAAAAGAGTGTTCAATGAATGTCCCCCAACTCCACCCCCCTAACATAGTATCATAACACAGTGGTCAAGTGTCCTGAAGTAACAAGATCAAAGCAAAGGCAAGTCCTGAAGCCGCCACTGAAAAAGAAAGACCCGCTCGACCCAAATAGAGCAATTCCGCAGGACATTCTAGTAGGTACAACATTCAAGTAATGACCTAGATAGCCCTGCCCAGACTTGGCTGGCTCTATAGAGAAACGGGAATAATACGATGATAATAAAACCAATTTATTATCATTTTATTATTCCTGTTTCCTTCAGCAGGCTCTCAGCAGATGGGGCAACACTTCTCTGCCATAGCAGAGAAGCTGCAGTTGATACAGCACTCCCACTCTGAAAATCATTTCAGCACCACTGGCAGTGCAGTGTTTTCAGGTGCATGCCTGCAGCTACCTCTGCACAGCCACGCTTTCTTGTGAAGTGGTTGGTTGGTGATTAAAGGCAGTGGTAGTGCTCGAATTTCAGTCATTAATGTCACATTTTCTCATGCCATCAATGTTAAAAGCTACACAAACATTTGCTTTAATCTATATCCCATATGATGGGATTTCTTGTGATGTCACCATCATAACATAGGTCATGTGATGTCATTTCGGGTGATGCCATTTTTATGTCAATTGGTGGTTTTAAGTCTGGAAAAACTATACCACGTATGGGTCACAACATTTTAGTGAGCATGGCCAAAGAGGTATTTTCTAGAAAGCCAGGTTTCATTCTAAGCTTGAACTGAGGCATCCTGGGTTCCTAATCTAGCAAGGACCAGATTGTCCTACCTTGGTTTTCACTCGGTGACGTTTGACACTGAATAATCTCTGGCACGGCTTGCGCTGTAATAAATAATAAATGCAAACAGAGTACATGATCTCCCCCGGCAGCTGTAGAGGGGAAGCTAGGACCCTGCAGTGCGGTCTGTGAACTGGAGGCAGGCACGCAACACCCATTGGGCTCACAGGGCTTCAGCCCTCCCCGTCGTGTGTGTCAGCCCGGGCGGTGACAGCTTCGCGGGCTGACGAGCATCTAATCGCGCAAGAAAGTCACTGTCCACAACTTCTTAGTCAGCAAGAAAGGCCACTTTATTAAGACAGGTGTGAACACATCAAAACAACTTGTTTATTTATTTAATTAATTATTAATTCAAACAGCTCTCAGCCTAACAGATCATTCCTACCAACTGATAAACCCCCACCAAGTTAACCCTAAACAAACCAGAAGCCCCTAACTCTTATGTATACCCCTTCCTTTCCTACAACTGCCTTTTGAGGATGGACCAACCAGCTCCAGGCTGCCCACCCCCCATTAAAAATCTGCCTACAAAGAAAAACAACCTGTCTTAAAGTGGCAGAATAAAAAACCCACTAGACCAGCACGAAAGCACTGGAAAACAAAAAGACCCAACGAAAAACAAGTGGGAGGGTGGGTGGGACAAAAACAAACCTCTCCGCCCGCCTCCCTAGTGCGCAATGATTCCCTGCCCTACACTGACCCTAATTACCCCACCAGACCCTCACTAATCAGGACCCACCTGCCGTGGCCATTGACACACGCGAATCTACCCGGGGGAGACCGGCTCGCGCACGGCTCTCCTCGGGTCCCCCCTCGCGCAAGAAAGTCACTGTCCACAACTTCTTAGTCAGCAAGAAAGGCCACTTTATTAAGACAGGTGTGAACACATCAAAACAACTTGTTTAGTTATTTAATTAATTATTAATTCAAACAGCTCTCAGCCTAACAGATCATTCCTACCAACTGATAAACCCCCACCAAGTTAACCCTAAACAAACCAGAAGCCCCTAACTCTTATGTATACCCCTTCCTTTCCTACAACTGCCTTTTGAGGATGCACCAAACCGCTCCAGGCTGCCCACCCCCCACTAAAAATCCACCACCCAGGAAAACCTTTAGAGTTTTCCTGCCCCACCCAAAGAGTCAAACTGAACGCTGAGAGCACCACAATTGAACATCAAGCACCTTGGCAATTAAATCACGTAACTCTAAAAGATAAAAGGATTGACCCATTGGAGAAAGGTGGACACCATCTGCACGAAATAGGTGCCATTCCGAAACCTGCAAATGAGGGTGAGCCAAAGCATAAATACATAAATCCTTACAAAACAGTCTCATAGCACGGTTCACCTTCTTCCGTGCTTTCTCCATCGCATAATCCTTCCTTGCCCCAGTCCAGTGAAGTCGAGGTACGAATTCTGTCCAGATCACCATGGTGCTTGCCCATGCGTCTCTGAGGACCTCCAGATCCATTTGCATTGTCTTAATCAAAGTTAAACCAGATAAAGAGACCAGGTCATTCTCGCCCAGATGAAGGACTAGCAGGTCAGGAGGGCCCCCACCCTTAAGACAAAGAGTAGCCAGCAACTGAAGCAACCCCCAGCGCATTCCTCCAATACCATGCCAAACAACCTCGTGTGTTAAAATGCTGAGCCCCAAAGATCGCCCACAAAGTTGTCCTTCTGCAGCCACTGCGGCCCATTTCACGAAGGAGTGTCCAATAATTCACACTCTCCGTTTTAAGCCCTCCCGCCTGAGCCAGGGAACTAGGACAAAAAGAAATGTTAACGAAGCAAAGATGTGCTTCTTTCTCACATGAGACAACAATTGCTGAAGCAAGTCAAAAGTGACCGGGCGGCGCAAACACCGGGAAACAGACTGCAGCCACCCAGGCCCTTCAAAACCTTCCTGACCAACACCTCCCCCCCCCCCCCCCACTGGATCCCTCCCCCACTGCAGCAGCCCATAAAAAGAAACCCCCGTCAATTTGCCGGAGATGGTCGTGTGAGACAGACCTTTATCAACAAGATGCAACACAAAACGCAACAAAAACTGTTCCTCAGACAGCCCCCCATGCGGGACCGCAAAACCCTCACCAAAATCCAAAAACACTCTCCATGCTTGTAAGTAACTCCGATGAGTAGAAGCAGCTATTGAATGCTCCACCAACTGAGAGATTCTCACTCCCCCCAGGCCCATACATACTGTGGAATCGGTGTCTACTTGGGATCTGCCCCAGGAGCCAATCTGCGGAATTCCGACCACTGAAATCGAGATAAATCGTCCGCTATACAATTAGTGGTCCCTGGGATATGCTGTGCTTTGAAAACAATATTCAACTGCAAACACTGCAACATGAAAACACGCAGCAACTTAAGAACACGCAGATCCCTCGCCTTCTGGCGATTAATCAGCTGAACCACCGCCAGATTATCCACGTGGAATAAAACAGACCTGTCCTTGAATTCAGCACCACAGATGCAAAGTGCCACTAGCAGGGGAAACAATTCTAAGAAGGCGATACTGGGGCCCTGACTCCGCCAATGAGCCGTCCAGCTCGCAGCGCACCACCGCCCTTCCCAGAAGATACCAAATCCATGGGCACCAGAAGCATCCGTGTAGATTTGTACTTTCCAAATCAAGTCCTCTTCCGTAAAATATAGGGACACGCCATTAAAGTCCCGCAGAAACGACAACCAGAGACCCAGATCCGCCCTGATGGCCGCCGTAATGCGCACCCTGTGGTGTGGAAGATAGGCGCCAGACAAGGACATGCCCAACCTCCTACAAAATGTCCTGCCCGCTCGAACCACACGGCATGCAAAATTCAAGTACTCCAATAGTTTCTGCGCTTTCCGGAGCTCCAACCCTCGCTCCTCCACCACTGAAGACAAAAAGGAGGAAATTTCATGCACTTTTGCAGCGGGCAATCTCGCCACCATGGCCAAGATATCGATCTCGATTCCCAGAAAAGTCAAAGTGGTGCTGGGACCTTCCGTCTTGTCAGAAGCCAACGGCACACCCAACTCCCCAGCCATTGCCTAAAAAGTCTGCAATGCCAGCCGACACTGACTGGAATCCCGCGCCCCAATGAACAGGAAATCGTCCAGGTAATGGCAGACCAGCCCATGGCCACTGATGAAGGAAAATCGCCACCGCAAGAAGGTACTAAATGTCTCAAACAATGCTCATAGGCAAGACCAGATCCACGTAGTACTTCCCTTGGAAATGCATCCCCAAAAGGCCAAAATCAGATGGATGGATTGGCAAAAGGCGAAAAGCCGACTGTATGTCACATTTGGCAAGCAGAACACCCCAGCCCGCAGTTCGCACCAACCCCAAGGCATCATCCACAGAAGCGTAAGAAACACTAGAATCTTCTGGAGCAATGAAGTCATTGATGGAAGAACCCTCGGGCCAAGACAAATGGTGAATAAGCCAGAATTCACCAACCGCTTTCTTGGGGACAACTCCCAACGGGGACACAATCAACTCAGGCAAAGGGCAGTGCGAAAAGGGGCCAGCCACTCTGCCCGCAGCCACTTCAGCATTTAACTTCGTCTGGACAACATGGGGGATTTCTTTAGCCGATTTCAAATTGTCGGACCACCTCCCACTCCGGGGGCCCTGGTACCCAATCCGAAAACCCACCTTGAAACCCCAGGACAAACGTTTCGCCGCATCAACATCCGGATAATCCTGCAACCATTGATCCAACAGCTCCACATCAATAGGAGTAGGAGCCCTTTGCACCAAAGTGAGAAGACTGGCCTCTCCCCCAAGAACCCCTTCCGGCATCTCCGCCACGGTGTCCCGGGAAACATTGGGTGAGGGCGTGCCTACCACCACACTTCGCACATTCATGCTTGTATCTACACAACGGTCTGGTGCACAGGCCCCTGTTGTAATGCCAACAATTCCCCGAGAAAGTTGACTGTCCCCTGCCCATGACCCCCGCCCCAGACTGAGCGGGGCGAGAGGGAAAGGGCCGATACGTCACCGGTAACCCGCTGGCTGTGTGAGTAGTGGCGGGGGGATGGGCCGAAGACATCCCCTGCAACCATAGTTCAGTATCGACCTTACCCAGGACCACTCAGGAAACAAACTCATCCTAGCACGGAATTCTTCGTCATACGACAGCCAGGCAAAACCCCCAAAATAGCTGTAAGCTTTCCTGATGACGTCTACATATTTCAACATAGCCACAGCCTTATCCACATGACGCTGGCAGTAAACACTAGCATAGATCAAAAAGGCAGAAGTCCAATTTTCAATGGACTTGGGGACCCGCGGCCTCCGAGCCAACTCCAACTCCTCCTCCTTAGACCCTTCCTTTGCCTGAATATCCCGATGGAGCAACTTAAAAACATCAACAAATTCGTTACCCCAAATCCTAGATTTAGTTTTCTCCGATAAGTGGGAACCTAACGGCATACCAATGCCAGAATAGGGCAACTTTTTGTGAACAGACTGGTCCCCTTCACTTGAAGTCACAGCAGGAGCAGCATCCCCTGTCCGCCCCTCTGAAGCGGCAGTAGCATCCCCTCGTGATTTAGCATTCACAGCAGCATGCCGCTCAGACAGCTTCGGAAGAGCAACTTGCTCACCAACATTCCCATCCTCAACACCAATAGAACGAGTACGTTTAACGGGGAGACTCTCCCCCTTGTCGCCACACAGACCACCAATCTTCCTTACCTTTAGGCAACTGCGCCAACTTCTACCGAAACACCGCAGGATCCCCTTGGCGTTGCTTCGTGGAAGACGGAACTCTCAATGTTGCATGGTCCGCACCAGACTCCTGCAAAACACTGACAACATGGGATTGCCCCATACCCCCGTTCCAAACCGGTACCACATTAGCAACCTCCCCATCCCAAACTTCTCCCTCCTCCCAATCATCATCATCAATATCCAAATGTAAGACATCATCCTCAACATAGTCTCCACTTCCACCAGGAATCTCCCCATCTCCCACACCTCCATCATAAGACTCCCAGTGAATACCAGGACTGCGCACTGCGCCCTGCCGCTGAAAAAGGGGATCCGCTTCAGAAACCCCTTCCGCTCTCCCCTCCCCAGTAACCGCCGTTGGGGTAGCCCTCAAACCACTCGCAATGGAAACAGGAGGACATGCTGTAGTAGGAGTCTTACGTCTACGGCCGCTCAGACCGGACCGCGCCGTCGCCGAAGCACCGAACCCCCCAGCCACACCCAGAGGAGCCACCGCCGAATCCCCACCATCGCCCAACCACACCCCATGTCCGCCACCCAAAGGCCCACGCCGCCGATCAGACACAGCAAGGGGCACCCCCCTAGGCTTGGGGAAGGACACAGGGGGCGGGGAAGGGGGGCAACCGAGGCATCCCCAACAAGATGCACACCCCCGGGAGGCTGGGAAAGAGCAACAGGAAGCAAAGGGGAACCAACCGCCCCCCTCGGAGGCCCTTGCACAACCCCACTCACGTGAACATCAGGAGGGGGGGACTCCACACAATCAACCGGGCAACCCTGGGGAAAGGTCGAAGAAGCCCCGGGAAAACAGGCCACATGCCCCACAGAATCCTCAACAGGACCAGGGAACACCACAGAAATCGCAGGAACCCCAGAGGCAGCACATGGGGCAGGCGAAAGAAGATAACGCTGCCCATTCAACACTAAGAAGGGGCCCAAACCAGTCATGGGAGGCTCCACCAAGGGAGTGGGAGCAGGCACCGAAGAAGACTGCACACAACGCTCACAGGACGAGCCTCCAGGCACCAAACTCCGCCCCCGCCGGCCTCTAACCTTCGAGGCAGGCTTATGGGCCTTGCTAGAGAGAAAACCACTCCCCTTTTTAAGAAGCCTCCCCCCAGAGCGTCCCTGCCTCCCACCGGACACCCCACGCAAGCCAGCAGCCCCACAAGGGGCAGGACATACCTGCTGCAGGGGGCCCGGCACTCCGGAGGGGGCCGGCAGCTGCTCCGCGGGACCCGCTTCGCTGGAAGGCTCCGCTGCCGGCATCGCCGCCTTGCCGTCGTCCTCACACTCGGCCGGGGTGGAAAGGCAGGCAGACACCGCCCTGGCAACTCCCCCAGCTGCCTTACGAATGGGGCGAGCAAGCCCCACCCATGACGCGCCAGGGACTACAGGGGATAGCAAATCTTCGCGCCCCGCCCGGCAACGGACCCGGACCGCCCTCCGCACTTCCTCAGAGTCCGACATCAGGTAAAGGAACACGCACAAAAACGAAGCTCGCCGCCCGCCTCCCTATTGCGCAATGATTCCCTGCCCTGCGCTGACCCTAATTACCCCACCTGACCCTCTGTAATCAGGACCTACCTGCCGTGGCCATTGACAAGCGTGAATCTACCCGGGGAGAGACCGGCTCGCGCACGGCTCTCCCCGGGTCCCCCCTTGCAGCCGTACCTGAGTACTTAACAGCTCTTTAAAAGACCATTTACTTGTAAACGAAGCTTTTGTTGTGTGTTCACCCCTTCTTATGTGTGTTGAGTGATGACCAGGAGAGCAGAAGACAGTTTCTTTGGGTTGCCTCTGTCCAGTGGTGTAGCAAGGGTGCCCTGTGCCCTAATGCGAACAAGTGAAAGAGGCTTCTATAGCTTCAGAACTGAAAAATATCGCCAAATAGGTGTTCGGTGGGCATCTCGCACAGCTAGGCCCTGGTGCCAATGCACCTTCTGCACTCCTGATAGCCAAGTCCCTTCTATGTCCTTTGAGAAATGGTGAGCTGCTGCTGTTGCATATGCATAACATTGCTGACAGACTGACAATAACATTTGATATCGTTTAATCTTGATATATACCCATGTGCGAACGTCTCGTTTCAACTGCTGCAGTTTGGGTTAATGCCTGTGTCTAAAACTAATAAAGATTTTTTTTTAAATGAAAAAGAAAATTATAAACAATGGGAGTGCGTATGAAAGAGCAGTTCTCTTTAAATAGAGACAACTCCTGTAAAAGCCACATAGGCACTATTTTCTGTTATTTACAAGTCATTAATATTCATTCTTTTCAGCACTTCAGATGCAGAATCATCAGTAGAAGTCATTAATTCCCATTACAGCGCGGGTTACCACAGACAGAGTACTTGTGGAGTGCACATTTTGAATAACATGCCAAGCCTTATTGTTGTGCAAAAGCTGTCCTGCTTAAATTGCCAGTGCCATTTTCACTCTTTGCGGGAGGCCCGCGGTCCCTGCAGGGGACCCCATAGGAGGGCAAACCCCGTAGTAGTGCGCAGGGAACCGCGGGCCCGCCTGGGGGAGGGTGGGTGGGCGGGGACAGACATTCTGGCCACACCCCTTTCCGGTCTGACTATATGGGGCGCGCTCGCCCCTTGGCGCCCTCTTTGCTGCTGCCCCTTGTCCCCTCTGGTCACTCCCGGCTGCCCTCGCCAGCCCAGCCGCTACCCCTGAGCCCCCTCCGCTCCCCCACTTCCCCCCCCACAACGCCGGACGCGAGGCCCGCAAGTTCCTCATCCCAGGCCTAAAGACGGACCTCAACCAAATACTACTAGAGCCCTCTAGTAATGAGGGGGATCCGGAAAGCTAGAGCTAATCCCTTAGACCATGGGAGTGCCTTCCAGCGTGATAAAGCCTGACACGGCTTCTGCCGGTCTTTGCCTCCTGCTCCGGGCCCAAGGCTGGTTCTAACTGGCCCCTCCCGGAACCCACAGTGTGGATGCACACTTTCCGCAGGCCAGCGTTTGCACTTGTGCTACAATGAAGTCTATAACAGTAACCAGTGTACCGATACAATGGTCGTGCCAGTTGCCTGTCAGGCCGCATTTATGTCGTTTACAAGTGTAAACGGAGGTAACCACAATTCTGGGGACAATCCCCTCCTTCCCACTGCTAAAACTCGTTTCACCATGCCACTGCTAAAACTCGTTTCACCATGCCCCTTTATCTTCTTTATGGCAAGTAAGGGCACCTTGAACCAACTGAGTTCCGGATATATGTTGTCCCGACCTCTTGTGTCTGAGTCAATGAACTATAATACCCATGTGTAATAACAAGCATGACCACCCAGAGGCTTCCTCCTGGCACTGGCTTGCCTCTGAGTGCACTATAGGCCCTGTCGTCAGGGTGAGAGGAGGGATCTATATTCCTGCATTATTTCTTTTATTTACTTCAGTTAGCCTGAAATTAAACACTCTCTTGTTTCTTTAACCTGTTGGCTAGTGTTTCCCAATTTATTGTTGTCATGTGTTAATCTTACTACATTGGAGAAAGATAACAAGGTCAGCTATACCTCGCTTGCATTCACATTGGAGAAAGATAACAAGGTCAGCTATACCTCGCTTGCATTCTCCTTTTCGTTTGGGACTGTAAGACATGATGTCCGATAGGATACAGTATGTGTGTCTACCTATAGTTCACTGGAGGTTGCCAAGATGTCTTTGCATTTCCCCTTAGGGTATGTTATTTTTAACCACATTATTTCTTTGTCTCTGGCCTATAAATAACCGAAGTTATGGGGTCCCTGTCAAACTGCACATTTGCTCTCGACGGACCAGTATTGTGGTGAAATTACCTAGGACAGGGGCCCCTACGACCAGTGTTATGTATGACCGAAATTGGTATTTCCTTTGGGCCCGGGGTCGGATGCGCGCAACGCCCCATACCAGTGGCGGCCTCATCCGTGACTCTCACAGCGCGCCCTCCCCTCGCCCCTGCAGATACCGTTGGTACCCACACCATGGTATTCATTCCACTGGCCCCGAGGAACGCGCGGCTGAGTGGCCAGAATTATCACCAGTGACCAAGTAGAGGCGCAAACACCCGCCGTCGCACTTTGATCCCCAAAGCCGTTAGGCTTGGGTCATGCACTATGAAGCATAGACTATACAATGAGTTGTGCTTGTGGTGGGGTAGCTCTCCTTTCCCAAGTAAAGATAGGGAGGCCTTGTCTTAGTGGCCTTCACCAAGCACTTCTCAGCACCTTTGCATGCCTGCGTAACAACCATCCTACATTAGCTCTGACGCGATGCTCAGGACACAGTGAAGCAGTTAGGCCAGGGGACGTTGGTAGCCCAACGCCGCCAGAGTTCCCGGGTGAGTGTTCCCTTGACTTCCGTGTGGGCAGAGCAGCACCCTTTGGGGGCCCATCATTAGGAGAGCTTCGGGACAGGTGTCCTTAGGACGGTTGTAAAATTTAGCGTCAGTGGGCTTGCCATACGGAGCCCTGATAGGCACCGGGGGGAGGAGTTATCCTCTCAGGTTCCACTTGGGAGGGAACGACCTGGTCGCATTAGGCAAAAGGCGTCTGTTAGATACAATGAGGAAAGACTTGAGCACCTTGAGCGGCGAGCCAGGACAGTATAACATCTACTGGTCAGAGATTCCCCCCAGACCACTTTGGCATGGGGCAATATCACGGAAAGCAATAGAAATAACCCGCAGGCGCGTAAACGCGGCAATGCGCAAATTCAGCGAACAAAGAGGCATAGGTTTATCAGGCATGGCTTGTTGCATGCCAAGTCTATTGGTTGCTGGGAATCCGACGGGGTGCATTTGCCAAAGTTGGGATGGCGATTTTCCTCTTAGACTTGGGGGAAGCGCTAAAAAAGCCGGATGTAGATAAGGAAGGGAACTGAAGGCTAGGTAGTGGGGGCTATGGGCGCAGCGGGTGCCACGCCCAGGGCTGTGGAAAAAGAGAAGGCGAACCCCCATACAGGACAGGCGCAGGAACAGGACCTGAAGCCGCAGTGCGAGAGGCACCAAACTGAGTCATACATAGCTAAGGGGCCCTTCTTGGGGACTTGGCTCAACGGCACCCCGTTAGTCCTTAGGGCGGTTGTAACCTGAGCAACCGGGGGTTTGCTAATAACGCCCCTCCTAGCTGGGCAGGGTGTGAGTTGACTCTCCCTTGTTCAGAGGTGGGCGGGGCAGGTGGAC
This sequence comes from Lissotriton helveticus, assembly GCF_964261635.1. Classification (NCBI taxonomy): domain Eukaryota; kingdom Metazoa; phylum Chordata; class Amphibia; order Caudata; family Salamandridae; genus Lissotriton; species Lissotriton helveticus. Next base: position 141,280,093 of record NC_136073.1, on the reverse strand, counting down.
GGTAGGTCCACCGGGGGGAGGCTTGCCTCCCCGGTCGACATGTGGCCAGGGGCCACTAGTGTCTGCTTCTTTGGCTCGAATTCAGGCACCCTGCAACAAGGGGTTGCGGGGTGGAGGGGTCGCCTATCAGTTAACCCGCTTTGTTATTTGTATCACAAATAAACCTGCAACTTTTTATTCCCAAACATACTTGTCTGTGTATTATTTGGGTGAAGGGTTGCGGGGCAAGGGTACCGATGCAACTACTATGCGGGAGGCCCGCGGTCCCTGCAGGGGACCCCATAGGAGGGCAAACCCCGTAGTAGTGCGCAGGGAACCGCGGGCCCGCCTGGGGGAGGGTGGGTGGGCGGGGACAGACATTCTGGCCACACCCCCTTCCGGTCTAACTATATGGGGCGCGCTCGCCCCTTGGCGCCCTCTTTGCTGCTGCCCCTTGTCCCCTCTGGTCACTCCCGGCTGCCCTCGCCAGCCCAGCCGCTACCCCTGAGCCCCCTCCGCTCCCCCACTTCCCCCCCCACAACGCCGGACGCGAGGCCCGCAAGTTCTCTCCCCTCCCTACCGCTCACCCGATGACAGGGGGGAAGTGGGGAGGGGGCAATATTAATATTGTTCTTGTCTTCCAGGTTGCAGGAGGAGTTACATGGCGGCCCCCCATACAGGACAGGCGCAGGAACAGGACCTGAAGCCGCAGTGCGAGAGGCACCAAACTGAGTCATACATAGCTAAGGGGCCCATCTTGGGGACTTGGCTCAACGGCACCCCGTTAGTCCTTAGGGCGGTTGTAACCTGAGCAACCGGGGGTTTGCTAATAACGCCCCTCCTAGCTGGGCAGGGTGTGAGTTGACTCTCCCTTGTTCAGAGGTGGGCGGGGCAGGTGGACGGTAGGTCCACCGGGGGGAGGCTTGCCTCCCCGGTCGACACGTGGCCAGGGGCCACTAGTGTCTGCTTCTTTGGCTCGAATTCAGGCACCCTGCAACAAGGGGTTGCGGGGTGGAGGGGTCGCCTATCAGTTAACCCGCTTTGTTATTTGTATCACAAATAAACCTGCAACTTTTTATTCCCAAACATACTTGTCTGTGTATTATTTGGGTGAAGGGTTGCGGGGCAAGGGTACCGATGCAACTACTATGAATCTGACCTAGAGATCAGTTTAGCTGTTCCATCATCTTCATGTTTCCCCCCCAAAACCATAAAAATGCATGAATTAATACAGGGCCTTTTGGTCAGTGGTCATCATCCGAAGGCCAATGCACACCCACCACTGCACACAACACGTGGTAATGAGTCAGCCCATTTCACCTATATGCATTCCTACAGCAAGCCTGACCTCTGACCACATATTAACGACCGCCTGAAAACGCGAGCATTTCAGTTCCAGGACTACTGGGTCATCTTTTTCAATAGATTTTTGCTTACCGGGAATGTTTTCGAAAACACACATCAAAGCCCATACTTTGGCGGTGATATCTAGGAGTATTCCAATACCTAGTTCTACAGACATACCATGATTAATCATGTTCGAGAAGACCTACAGTGCCCGATATCTCTTGTAGTCTCTGTGGCGCAATCGGTTAGCGCGTTCGGCTGTTAACCGAAAGGTTGGTGGTTCAAGCCCACCCAGGGACGGATATTTCTTTTTGGATGGTATACTGTTTTACATGACAACTGGGGGTTGACTAGTTATTTTACTTCAACTCATAAATCTATAAAACGTCACTAACACAGCGCAAAGGGCTCGCATGTTTGCGAGCCCTTTATCATGTGCCTTTTTCCAAAGCCTCTATGTGCTGTTCCCATCACTGAACAGGCGTAAACGGGGCAGAGCACAGCGACACCTACAGGGCGACCCGATAACATAGCCTTAGATGGTTTGTGGATAGTTCAAATATAATACGAGCCCAGCGTTAGTTAGTTTTGGGAATTTTTCAATAGATGTGAGACTCGAATCTTTCATGAGAAAGTACTATTATCTCGAGTACTAAACGCAGCCGCCTGCGCTTTTGTTTTTTAAACTCCTGCCTCAGCTTGGAGCCAGAACGTGAAAAGATCCTTGATAAGCACCGAAACCCCGAGATCAGTGATACGCTGTGGATCGCAATGGGGACCGCAAGGTTCGCGCAAGAAATATTGTGCTTAGTGAACATAAATCATTTAAAAGGAAAAGTAGGGGATTTTATTAGAAAAAAATGTGAAGCAGGGCGATTCTAAGAATAAGAAGACATGGTTTCGATCCGTCGACCTCTGGGTTATGGGCCCAGCACGCTTCCGCTGCGCCACTCTGCTACATGGGTGTGTTGATGGACATATTTTTTATGTCAGGGAAATACCCATTCCTATGTGTATATTTATTGTCATGACACAGACATGCATAAAGAAAAGTGAGGGCACCTAAAGACAATTAAGTAGTAGTTCACTTCTCACTGCGGCTTAAGTTTACTGAGTAAAACAGAAAAGGAGAAGAGGCTCAATGTAATAAAAGTAAAAAGCACCTCCAAGTTCTTAACAATTTTCCCTTTACCAGACCTATAAAATCTAGTGTTTGCATTATAAAATCATATACTTATACATTCATATAAAATCAGGTCTGCAAGTACCAGAACACAAAGCAAAAACCCAGGCAGGATGCACTACGCACACATTCAACCAGAAACTTGGAAGCTCTGCTTTAATATTATGCAAACATTTTCTCTGCCTTTTGTTTTGCTTCTCATGCTGTTCACACATAGTCTATCACTTTCTTCTAATTCCTTTAAATCAGAAAAACCCATAAAACGTTGGTAGTACTAATAATCCTATAACAGTGGTTCTTAACCTGTGGTACAGGGACACTTGTTGGTCTGTGTATATAAATAAAGTAGTCAAATTGAAAACTGAAAGTGTTAAATAATTCTGCAAATTTGAAGGAATTTGAAATTGGAGGGTAAAAGTTAAGTTAGAATCCTCAGATTGAGTCATGGGAGCAGTGCAAGTGCTTCAAACTGAATATAGCATGGATGATGAGTGGCCTCAAATGAATTTGGAAAAGCTCTAATCTTCTCATTAAAATTTACATTTAGATTTCTTAAAAGTTGTTTGTGAATTAAATTACATGTTTAATTATGTGTGCTTTTGTTTCATGAATGCTAGTTTCTTTATTTTTTGTACATTAATGTCAAGTTCAAATGCTCAACAATACTTAGGCCGGGGTCCCCAGTTTCCATTAATGACTCAGTTAGGGTTCCCTGCATTAAAATAGTGATGCCGGGGGGGGTTCCCAGGTTCCAGTAATGATTAAGTGGGGTCCACAGAGTCAAAAGGTTAAGAAACACTGTCCAAGAGTAATTATGGATCTTGCTCTTGTACCTGATACGTTTTCCCGGGTACATTCTCCTACTTACACCTAAATGGTTCATGAAATCTCACACCCGTGCTATGGAAGACACAAGAATGGTCATGGGTCTTGACCATCACTCTGTCCCTTCCATACCAATGGACCACTCTGTTGGAGCAAGACTGAAGGTGAGTAATAATCTGTAGGTGTTACAGAATATGACAGCTCACTTGTTCTTGGGTGGTTGGGTGAGTGAGTCTTCTGAAACTTAAATAATGATTCAGCCAATACAGTGGAGAAGGTGAAGGAGCACTTGGGTCCATGGGTATCATGGGTCCACTGCTCCCAGTTATGCCTGTCTCTGATTGTCCTGCTGGAGGACTAGGGAGCCATTTTTCTTGATTGCGACAAGACCCACTGAACTCTTACTATGCCACTGAGCTTGTTCATGGCTTGGACATGCAGTCTATTGGAATACAGTACAATAAACAATATCCAGCGTGTGCACTAGCCACTTCAAAATGAAAGTAAAGTTTAATGTAGCTCAGATTTCGTAACCAGCCCTGCCACGTATTGCTCCTTCAGAACGGTAAACTTAAAGGAGTTCAACACCGTGCTTCATACTTGTACCATTGTATCCAAAGAAAAAATTTGTAGGTAACTCCCTCCTTGTGAAGAAGTAAAGAAATATGGTTAAACAATAAAATCTCCCAATATTTAGGACGTGACATCCTGGTGGCAAGTGAGATCCCACCTTAGTGCACAAACTTGGAAGAAACAGTGGGAGTGTCCCATCAGAAGTGCGCATAATTTACTTTTGGATAATTGAGCGAAATGTTTGCAAAATTATGCAAAATTCAATTAAACTAAACAAAATGTGAAACTAGCATTTGGCCCTGTATTTTAGCATGAATTCCATTTTCATGTCCAAAAGTTACGCAACGATGCATTTCATGCTTTACAAAAGTGCAAGAAAAAAGTTCAGCAAACAACAGCTGCATGCATTCTGCAGTTGGCCTTGTTCCCATGCGTTTCAGTTAAATTTTTACAGTGAATAGTGCATTCGTGCTAACTTGTACTGCAAACAGGGCATAAATAAGTGATGTGGTGTAATGGCATAATTTCAGGAGTTTCACGTAACGAAAGCAACACAAAATTACCTAAATTATGCCGGTGTAGAACAAATTTCACCTGGGCATAATCAGAAGCACAAGAAAGTAGATACACAAAACCAAACTGGGTGGGAAGTAAAATAAGGACTAACCAGGGACAAGAGATAAGTAGAAATAGTTCAGTGCCATTGCCTAGCTCAAGGAAATGAAGGTACTCCTAACATCTTTGTTGAAGCCAGCTCTGCCAAATTTCTAATTTCCTTGCATGAGGTGCTACCCCAGATCAAATGTTTTCTTTGAATTCTGAGACTTGTAGTCTTTTTTCTTCAATTATAAAACAAGAAGAAATGTCCCAGAATTTAAAAAACAAATCTGGACTAGGGCAAACACATCACAAATGTACTTATGAAACTTTGCAGCTTTGTGAAGACCTTGATGCGCTGTTTATGGTGACCACCTCACTACAGGGCATTGCAACAGAAGCAATGCACAACTGCAACACCCAGAATGTACTGGTTATGACACAAATATCCAGGGCTAGAAACTGTGCCTGGAAACAGACCTGGAGGGAGGTGACCACAAACCCTGGGTGTAGTTTGCGTACTAGCGCTACGCATATCTACGCAAAGTGCACTTCGCACTATGCAAGCTACGCGTAGCTATGCGAACTGCGTAGTGCGGTATGGAAAATGCTGTTCGCACTGATTGCACAGTGCGGGATGCTTGTCCGCACTGTGCAATCATTGCAAACCGCATCTTGCACAGCCCACGTGGTCATTTTCTGCCGCTCGAGTAGATTTGTACTCGAGCGGCAGCTTTCTCAACGCGGACTGGTAGTTTCTCATCGCGAGCGTGCATGATCATACGCGACCACTCGCAATGAGAAACCTGACTTCCCCACATTGAGAATCTTGCCCGGTGGTTTATTTTCCACGCTCGTGATCGGCAACTTGATGTTGCTGATCGTGAACGAGGAAAAAGTCTCGCCGGGATGGTATTTTGCTCGCTTGCGCTCGCCAACTTAACGTTGAGGACCGCGAGCAATCAAAAAATGCCCACGACACTACGCTATCCGTTTCTGCACTGTGCTACATGCAATTTGAGTTGCGCATAGTGGCGCAAACTAAGCACGCTCAGCAAGCGTAGCATAGTCCTACGCCCAGGGTTAGTGACCACTATGGTGCTGGTACACTTGTTGTCGATGCAGCGGAGACATTTGTTTTTAACTATGCTCCTGTGGGCCTGTGCCGTATGGGTGCGGTGAACAGGTAACGGATTACTTCCAATTAGCCAGGACGTGCCCGGGGATTGTTCGTTTCTGGGACCTGGTCTTTATTGAAATCAATCAAATCACAGAGCTTGTACTTGTTCCTGACCTGCTACTGGGACTGATTGGGTACACTAAACATCCCCCCAAGGCTGTCGGACGCCTGATTGATATGGCGTTATTATTAGCTAGAAGGTGTATGGTGGTGTGTTGGCTCTGAGGCCCTACACCTATGATAGTACAGTGGACCAGGGATATGACCTCCTGCTGTACCCAGACGGAAAACTATAGTGAGTTACTTCCACCTCGCAATCGTCAACAGAATTTCTGGCCCTATATAAGAATAGGGTGGTGAACCCGGATGAACCTGACATGGACGCTGAAACTGAGGGGTGCCTATCTACATCCCCTCACCACTGAAGCCCATAGCAATAATCAGCCCGTACGGTCAGATCTCCACTACACTTTGCGCTCTGCTCTTTGTTATCAGGGGGCAGAGGGAGCTATATTGTGAATTGCTGTGTGAATCCGGGTACTGTAATTGGTTGATGGCACCTTCCTTGTATGCAGGCGTGGTACGATGATGCTTCTTTTTTCTTAACACAGGAATGTCGTGGATGTGCATGCTATGTCAATGTCTCAGGTTGAATATGTTCAAACTTAATAAAAACAATTAAAACAATGAGAATATGGATCCCTTCTCCCCCTTCTCTACCATCTGCGTAGATCATCTGTGGTTTAAAAGAGCACAAGCTCTATTCATTCTGGTATGAAGGACTGAAGCCAGCTTGCATGGGTAGTAAAACATGTTTGCAAAATGTGAATTTGGAAATTACCCCCCTTCTCTAGAAGTTTGACTATATAAGGTTGGAGAGAAATTGGCCTGTAATTGTCCTAGTCAGAGAAATCCTTGGCTGACTATTTAAAAAATCGTCTCACAAAAGTGTGCTTGAAATTATCGGGTACAAATCCACTGGTATGGTTAGCAAGCTACAATAACAAACCAGGGAGGGGAGAGGGTCAAAGGGACATTCAAATATTTAAAGACCACTCTTTGTTCAGGTCCCCAAATCAATACGTAATATAACAAAAGAACAACGGAGGGTCTAAGGCAACACTATGTGTGGCGGTATCCAGGACTCCAATACCTGTGGCCCATAAGGAGTCAGTGCCCTAGTCAACTAGGATAGCCTGAGACGTAGAGTACAAAATACCAAAGGGTCTGAGTGCATGAACTGCCGTGCATATAGTGCCAATTAACTCTATCCCAAAAGGTTCGTGAGTGGATCACCATCAAAATGAACTTCGTGATCAGTCCTATCATCTGGCTCTCCAATAACACGTGGATGGTCCCTTGATCATCGAGACCAGTAACCCACGGAGTTGTGCATAGAGCAAAGTTGAGTCCATAAGCACTTATGGACGGCTGATCATTGGTGGTTATTGACTAAGTGAAAATGCAGTGCAAACAAAAAAGTGGTGAATTTAAAATAGTGGAACGTCCTAAAAAATCTTTATTAGGCAACGGACACGTCCCCTAATTAAAAACAGAACAGTAGAGGCGACAGTAGAAACAAATATCTGTCGTTAGACAAGGCCAACATGTTAGGGCAAACAAGTGCCCCGGCTTTCATCAGGGCCTCTGTTCTTAGTGTAATGCTACTGCTTATAAACGTGGTGCGAAACAATATACCATAGGTTGGAATAAATACAACCTGCCGCAAACTGATCCCTGGTCGGTGGATGCACGAGCACATCCAGATTGACCGGGGACTGAGTCTTTGGGGGAGGCCTCCCCCAAAGACTCAGGCTTGAGTATTGAGGCACCGACGGACAGAGCAGGGCCTCGTGAAAACCTGAGCACGGTCCAGGTGAGGTGAGGTCCAGTTTTTTTAGGATATTCCACTCTATTTTGCATTCACCACTTTTTTGTTTGCACTGCATTTTCACTTAGTCAATAACCATCAATGATCAGCCGTCCATAAGTGCTTATGGACTCAACTTTGCTCTATGCACAACTCCGTGGGTTACTGGTCTCGATGATCAAGGGACCATTCACTTGTTATTGGAGAGCCAGATGAAAGGACTGATCACAAAGTTAATTTTGATGGTGATCCACTCACAAGCCTTTTGGGATCGAGTTAATTGGCACTATATGCATGGCAGTTCATGCACTCAGACCCTCTGTTATTTTGTACTCTACTTCTCAGGCTATCCACGTTGACTAGGCCACTGACTCCTTATGGGCCACAGGTATTGGAGTCCTGGATACCGCCACACATAGTGTTGCCTTAGACCCTCCGTTGTTCTTTTGTTATATTATGGTTAGCAATCTGAAAAGAGTCTGTAACGTGGTGCACTACATATAATATTTTGAAGATGGTGGATACATTGTAAATGAAAGCTATACCTATAACTTAAGAATTTTGAAAGTTTGTGTACTTTAAGCTAGCTTTGTATAGGGAAGAAAAGTTTTCTTAACTGTAACCAAGCTTTAACCTTAGTTTTTTAAATTGAAAAACACGTTATATTACCTGTCAAAGTACATAGACGTACATTCAACAACACAATTTATAATTCAATGATCTTTTTATTTTTAGGCCTTTCAGCCTTCTTTTTTAGCCTTAAAGCCAACACGTGTTTCGTCATCAAGGGGCATACCTCATGACTTCCTCAGGTGTGTATAATCAAAGGGTTTTCTCCTTAATCCCCGTTGTAATTCCCTCCTGGATAAAAAAAGTGTTAGAATCTTCACAAGCATTATCACTAAACGCAACCTCTTGCCTTTATCATGTATATTGTCAAATCGTCCAGTTATCACTAACAGGAGGAGTCCCCTCAAGTCAGAGAAATTCCCCTAATCACCCATCACATATTGGCTGTTCCTATCCACAGGTAGGAGCGAGTAAGCCCGGATCCCAGTGTTCTGGAGGAGAAGCCTGTTGCCAGTGGTGGTGACTGCTCTTCAAGCTCCAGTGCTCTCTGTGGCATACATTGCTCCCCATGGTTGGTGGCGCCTATTAGTTCCCACAGGGCTCCTGCTGCCCAGGAGGAGGCTCCTGTTGCTAGTGGTGGTGGGGACTGGACTTCAAGCTCCAGTCCTCTCTGCGGCATGAAGCTCCCCGGAGGTCCCAATTAGTTCCAGCTGGAGCTCCCGCTGCTCGGGACATACCTGGGCGCATGCCTGGGCAAAGACAGGGCCAAGAGCGGTCCCGACTGCGCCCATCCATGTCTGTTTGATGCTGGGCTGAGACCCCCTTTCATCTCCATCTTCATTACTTAACTAGCAGCCCGTCCCGACGTTGCCCAGGTATGAATTGCTGCGGGCCAGTAGTATATTGTTTTGTAGGATTTCGTTTTGATAGCATTTCTTATCTGTGACAGGCCTGTGAAACGCTCCGATTCACAGTGCACTGCTGATTCACTTAAGAGTGCGCGTTCAGTAGTGTGTGAACTCTAGTTTCCCTACTTTATTTTTCCTTGCAATATTATATAGCGTGAACTCGACAACATGGCATGAGCACAATTTACATTACAGAAGAACACATTCATTTGTGGTAGGCACGGGGAGACAACGCGATTTGCCTGGAATCACAGGATGTTGAGCTGATGCCGAGATTTGAACGTAGCTCCCAAGCTCTAAAGTTCGCAATTCTAGAACTTGTGGCGGGAGGTGTGTCTAAAAGTGTATGTTGGTGCTGGCCATCAATGAGAGAGGCCTGTGCATTTTTCAAATGGGTGGTGAAAAAATATGAGTATGTTGCTGGAGATGTGGGCCGCCGTGCCACCAATGTACTTACCGGGGAACGGTAAACATCCATTATTCCGCAACTTTCTTTCCGCATACCATCACTCCGCATACTTTCATTACGAAAGTACCATAACTCCGCAATGCCATTATAATGCATGGCATTACATTTTATATGCTTTTACCACGCATACATTTACAATGAAATTCGTTGTAAATGCATGAATGGTAAAAGCATGTTTTTTGTTTTAAATGTTTGGATAAGGTAAGTATGGGTATAGGGGTATATGTTTTGAGGTACTGAGGTATATGTTTTGGGGTGTTTGGGTATTTTAAGGGTTCAGATATAGCTTTGGGTTATGGGGTACAGGGGTAGTTTTAGGGTTTAGGGATAGGTATGGGTTTTGGGGTATTTGATATTTGATATTTATGGGTATTTGTAGAGCGCAGACTTACGCTCCGGAAGGAGCATCTTGGCGCTAAGTTAGCATGCAGCGAGTACGTAAGAGATGGTACGTAGTGAGGAGACTAACACTAGATAGCTGCCAATACAGAGATGTCTGATTGTTGGTAGACCCATGTCTTTAGGAGTTTTCTGAAAGTGCTCTCCTTGTCAGTTAATCTAAGAGTGACAGGTAGATTGTTCCATGCCCTAGCTGCCAGGACGGTGAAGGTTTTCCCACCCCTGGTTTTGTACTTAAATCTTGGAATGGTAATAAGATTTGTACCCGAGGATCTCAGACATCGCGAGGGGTTGTAGCGTATGAAGCGCTTTGCAAAGTAATGGGGCCCTAAGTTTTTCATAGTTTTGAAAACAGTGAGAAGAAGTTTAAAAAGAATCCTTTTGTGTAACGGTAGCCAGTGGAGAATGTTCAACGCCGTTGAAGCTGATGACCTTCTAGGAAGTCCCAACACCAATCTGGCAGCTGCATGTTGTATGCTCTGCAGCTTTTTAAGGGTGGACTTTTTCACTCCCGCCATTAAACCATTACAGTAGTCAAGTCGGGAGAGTATTAAAGCTACCGTGACTGATTTTCGCGCTGTAATGGGGAGGAAGTCAAAGAATTTTTTCAAGGACTTAATGAGTCCGAAACAACGTCCAGCAGTGATCCTGATGTGGTCATCGAAGGAAAGGGATGAATCGAATTGCACGCCCAGGTTCCGTGCTGAATGTACAGCGCTGGGTGGAGCCTCAGATCCTGTGGGCCACCAGTCCTTTGGGCAGAAGGATAGATCTTTACTCAGCGGTATGATTTCGGTCTTGGCACTATTGCATCTTAAATGATTATTGTTAAGCCACTGGAAGACATCGGAAAGACAATTTTGGAAATGCAGATTTGCGCTCGTACACTTTTTGTCAATCGTAACGACAAGTTGTGTGTCGTCAGCGTATGACGTGACGAGGATCCCATGGGATTCTATCACAGCGAGGAGGGGGGCCATATAGATGTTAAAAAAGAGAGGACTTAATATGGACCCCTGGGGCACTCCTGATGTTATAGGTTTCTTGCTGGATAGATAGGGACCCAAGGACACAGTTTGGGACCTATTCGATAGGAAAGATTTAACCCACGCCAAAGCTGTGTCTGTCACGCCGATCTCTCGCAGTCGGTTGATCAGGATGACATGCGAGATAGTGTTGAACGCTGCTGTTAGGTTGAGCAGGATGAGGACGGCCTGCCTGCCCTCATCCTGCAGGAACTTGATAGAATCAGCTAGTTCGATCAAAGCTGTTTCTGTGGAGTGACCAGAACGAAATCCCGACTGCTGCGGATGTAGGATGTTACCAGTCTCTACAAAGGTTTTCAGCTCTTCATATACAAGCTGTTCCAAGCTGGTACATGGGTATTTTTAGGGTTCAGGGCTAGGTTTTGGTTTTGGGGTACAGGGGTATTTTATGGGTTCAGGGCTAGGTTTGGGTTTTGGGGTACAGGGGCATTTTAGGGTTCAGGGGTAGGTTTGGGTTTTGGGGTACAGAGTAATATTTAGGGTTCAGGGCTAGGTTTGGGTTTTGGGGTACAGGGGTATTTTTAGGGTTCAGGGGTAGGTTTGGGTTTTGGGGTACAGGGGCATTTTAAGGGTTCAGGGCTAGGTTTGGGTTTTGGGGTCCAGGGGTATTTTAGGGTTCAGGGGTGGCTTTGGGGTACAGTGGTATTTTTAAGGTTCAGGGCTGGGTTTGGGTTTTGGGGTACAGGGGTATTTTTAGGGTTCAGGGGTAGGTTTGGGGTTTGAGGTACAGGTGTATTTATAGGGTTCAGGGCTAGGTTTGGGGTTTGGGGCACAGGGGTATTTTTAGGGTTTAGGGATAGGTTTGGGTTTTGGGGTACAGGGTATATTTATAGGGTTAAGATGGGTTAGTGTTTAAGGATGTTGGGGTATTTTAAGGAGAAAGGGTGGGTTATGATTATGGGGTGCAAGGGTATTTAAAGGGAGCAGGGTGGGATTAACACACAATATGAGACATGGCATGAAGGGCGGAACGTACCACACGCCCCCAGCGTTTGTCACGCCCCAGCACACGCCCACAGCACAACACAGACATGCCCACAAGGGACTACTTTGCTGGCACGGTTCTTTTACTTTTTAAATGTATATGGTGGGCGTCTGCATAGCCTATGTCCTTCTGCTGCAACTGCCCTTTCCAACGCTGTATTGGGTGTTGTGATTGGTGCTGTTGTTCCTGAGATTACCCTCCTCAAAGGTTTGGGCTCCCTCTTTATTATATTAGTATAGATTTACTCTACTGCGACTCTACGAAAATAAGTCCCAGGCAGGGTGAATGTTTGCTTGTTTTGGGCCGAGTGTCCTTTTCCCCCTTAGCCAACTATTTAACTTAGTGACTGCCACCTGGGGAAAAGGAACTGCCTAGGGAAGTCTCAGTTACCTCTGAACTCTCCAAAACCTACCTCCATCGACAGAATGTTACAAAGAGCCATAGGTGTAGTGGCCACAGAGCTAGAACTAACTGTGAGGCATCTGTCATTGTCCTCGGACCCGCAAGGTGCTTTGATAGGCCCACAGCTTGTTCAGGGAGCATTATTACGAAACCCGAATCAACCCACCTGCAGAAGCCAAACATTGCAGGCAAGTCAAGAAGACCTAGATGACCAGAGAGGGGACTTTATTAGTGACAGACCCAAATTGAGGAAAGACCTGCCAAATCTACTACTAAATCTGCGGTGGCTGTCAATAAAAAGGCTTCCTTACGTCACATTCCAAAGTCCACCAAAAGATCTAATGAACATTGCGGCAATATCCATTGCACCTTGGGCGATACGATCCAAACGAATGCAAATAATGACAGCAGACCTGCTGCTCAATCCTTATGGGTAGACAGTTTTATAAGGGATATCATTGGGAAAACTAAAATCATCATTCAAGAAGAGTCCTCCTACTGCCCGCCTTGACAAATTGAGCAACTGTGTACTTGGGGCCAGATGTACGACGTGATTTTGCATGCGCAAACGGGTTTGCGAACCCGTTTGACCATGCAAAATCACTGTTGGCCAGGTACAATTCCTAAATAGCAAGTCTCAATTTGTTTGCAGCTTGCTATTTAGAAATTACGAGTCACAATTAGGAAGGGGTGTTTCCTTCCTAATTGCATCCGCAATGCTATGTGTGAATGTTTTGTGACTGCAATTGGGTTCGCAAAACACAACCCTCTTCAAGAGGGTGGTAATGAAGTCGCAATGGACCCCTTCCACTTTGTGACTGTCTCCAAAAATATTTTTTTTTAATGCATCCCGTTTCCTTTAAGGAAAATGGGCTGCATCAAAAACAAGCATTTGCAATGCAATAGGTCTCGCATTAGGAAACTTTGAGCAATTGGTATGGTAAATGACAATTGTTGTATTAATGTGTTGGTTTTGAAAATCGCTAAATTAATAGCTTTGTCATTTACAATGCCAATAGTTTTAACTTTCGCAAATGTGACACCTATAGCATTTGTAATGCAATATGTGTTGTATTTACATGACTTAGATGTATTGATATTACAAATAACAATGGCTTTTATTTGTTTTAATAATTAATACTTACATAAAAGTTATTGTAATTTATAATGGCAATAGCTTAAACTTTTGTAAATCACTTTTGTGAAGATTATGTTCAGTGTGTTTTATTGTGATGAAAATCCAAGAAGAGAAGTGAAATATTAACATCTTTTTATGACATTTGTAATAAAGCTTGAAATATTGAGAGAACATATTTGAACCTGTTTTTGTTGAATTGTTGCACAGATTGATGCTTTGGTGGCACTGAGTGATGTTGTGGTGGGGCTGAGTGATGCTGTGGCGATGCGATGGATAGAGTGAGTGCGATGGATAGAGTGAGTGAGATGGATAGAGTGAGTGCGATGGATAGAGTGAGTGTGATGGATAGAGTGAGTGCGATGGATAGAGTGAGTGCGATGGATAGATAGTGGGAGGGCGATAGATAGAGGGAGGGCGATAGATAGAGGGAGGGCGATAGACAGTGAGGGCGGTCAATAGATAGAGTGATGGCGATAGATAGAGTGAGTGCGTTAGATAGACAAATAGAGTGAGGGCGATAGATAGAGTGAGGGCGATAGAGTGAGGGCGAAAGATAGATAGAGTGAGGGTGTTGTTGAGTGTGTGGTTGTGTGTGGTTGTGTGTGTGTGGCTGGGTGTGGTTTTGTGTGTGTGGTTGTGTGGGTGGGTCTGTGTGGTTGTGTGGGTGTGTGTGTGGTGATGTGTGGGGTTGTGTGGGTGGTTGTGTGTGGGGGGTTGTGTTTGTAGTGGTGTGTGTGTGTGTGGTGTTGGTTGTGTGTGGTGTGATGTCATATCAGACCTGAGTGTGATGTGCTCTGCTTTGTGTGATGTGGTGTCAGACCTGAGTGTGATGTGCTCTGCTGTGTGTGATGGGATGTCAGGCATGAGTGTGATGTGCTCTGCTGTGTGTGATATGGTGTCAGGCATGAGTGTGATGTGCTCTGCTGTGTGTGATGTGGTGTCAGGCCTGAGTGTGATGTGCTCTGCTGTGTGTGATGTGGTGTCAGACTTGGGTGTTATGTGCTATGCTGTGTTAGGTAAGAGAGAGTGAATAAACAAAGTTTAAATGTGTGCGCTGCTCTGCCCCTTACGGTGCCTGCCAGCTGCTGCTGAAAGGGATGGGCTAAAAGGGAGGAGGGAATGCAAGGAGCACAGCTGTACCCGTGATATGATCAACACATTTTATTTAAAACTTTCACAGAAACCACACAGGTGTGCTGGAAAATGTAGTAAAGGGTGGGCATTGTTATTAAAGAGCCCAAACCGAACCTTTTTTTGAATGTTTACTGCAACAACGCTCGACTATTTTGGGAATGTACAAACCAGGACGCCCAATATAAACATTGTTTTTCACCTAGCCAAAGTGGGAGAAGCCAGGTCTGAGTGACAGTTGGTGTGATCTTGGGCATGACAGCCTTCAGCGAGCAACGGGGGACGGGGGAACGGATTACTTTGAAGTCTGATACCGGTTGCAAGCAAACCAGCATGAGTGCGGAGAGAGGCTCACAAGCTGCCAAATGGTGTGTTCACCCATTCACTGCCTTACTTCGAACTAAGGCAGTCTGTGATAGAATGAAGCAAATGTCATAAAATGCATAGTCGGCATGCTACGAAATAACGTTAACGAACTGCACTCATCGTACCTGTCTGATCGTTTGCATCCTTGTGCATCGCCAAACACCATGCTGCCAATGCCGCAAGGTTCAACTCATGCCACGGAAACCCCAAACAGGACCAAATGACTACAAAGCTAGCAGCAACACACTGGTGCTGTCTCCTGTTTTCAAGTTGTTGAAGTGAAATAGTAAACAGTGACGGGTACATCACTCAGTGTGTGGTGGTTTAAGATTCACTCCGATACCACCAACACAGTCCAAGAAGAAATGGACTACACAAACGTATGCACATATAAGTACAGGGTCAAAACATAAAACACAGCTTTCTTTTTGTCTCTATCATTTTATCTATCTATAAGTTGGAATGTTTGCAATGGTGACACAGTAGAGCTATAGTGGCACAATAAAATTACATGCAAGAAATGGCACAGGTGCGTGCACAGCGAACAGGCAAATGAAGGGATATCGGACTCATGCAGAAATATTGGGCTGCACGTGATGGTATGCAATAAAACCACGGTAGTTGACATTGAGTTGCAGCTTTTGTTAAAATGCGGATTGCTGGTATTAAGACCTCTTGAATTAAACAAACACAGAGCTAAGAAGTATGAAAGAAAATATAAAACGTATTAAACAGAAAGAACGCTGGTTATAAAGCCTCGTCAGATTGTGCATAAAAGAGAGAAAAGTGCCCCATTTCAGGGGAAAAGACAGAGCTATCAGGTTACCACACACACTGCATGTGTTCATACGTACTGCAAAATTATTTTCCCTTTTAAGAAAAGCACAAACAGCATGTGTAGATATGTCATATCATTCCGTAAATGACAACCAGATCATTTCAAATTATGGCTTTATTTGGTTCATATATACATATCTGCAATGCAAAGTTGGAAAAAACACATGGACTAAAAGTCTCTCTTAGAGACCGCACCCACTTTCCATTAGAATACAGAAACAGAAATCTTTAACTATCGACCCTGCATTTATCATTCAATCGAACATATCACAAGCTAGCCTGATAGATTTTAAAAAAACAATGTGCCTATCTCTTTTTGGGGAGTTAGCACACATTTTTCAGGTACAATAGTACGTGTTAAAATGTACACAAAGATGCCTTTATTTTAACAGTTCACTGCATCTGGTTACCCCCTCCCCACACACACACAATAACAATAAATAAATACCGCCTTCGGGTAAAGTCCGCGCTATATAAAAATGCATAAATACATAAATAAATAAATACCGCCTTCAGGTAAAGTCCGCGCTATATAAAAATGCATAAATAACTAAATAAATAAATACCGCAAATCACCGCCGTCACTCTACCGGCCTGCGACCAGGAAGTCAGGCAGGCCGGCGCGACAACCGGAAACAGGCAGTAGGAGGGCGGGAGCCTACCCCGCCTCCCACGGAAGAGCCGCGATTGGTTGCAGCACCGGAGCAGGCAGGAGCCTACCCTGCGCCCCGGTGCCGAAGAATGGAGGAAGAGTCCTGCTGCCGGTGAGTGGGGCTTCGCTTTGTGGCTGGCCTGCAAGGGCGGGGGGGGAGGGGCATGTGTGGGCGCGCGCGTGGCGGCGGGCTGTGTATGTGTGTGAGCGTGCGTGTGTCTTGGAGTCTGTGTGTATGCGTGTGTGACTGTGGGGGAGGAGGAGGGGGTTGCCTGTCTGGGTGCCTGCGTGTCTGTGTAAGTGTAAGTGCATGTGCGCGTGTGCGCGTGTGTGTGTGTATGCAGTGTGTGTATGTGCGCATGCGTGAGTGAGTGTTTGCGCAAGGGAATGTGGACAGGAGAGGGGCACGGCGCCGTGCGCGCTCACGAGGTGAAAACTGAGCAGCTCTGCGCTCGTGCACCCTCTCCTGTCTACATTCCCGAAAACGGGCGACATAAGGTCTTTCGCTGACGCGAGACCTAAAAAGAGACCAGGACCCTCATAACTCAAGTGTGGCGCTCCCTGGAGGCCTGGCCCTACCAACATTCAGCGGGGAGAATGCATTACGTGTTCCGAGCCATTGAGCACCGGGCAGCGGGGCACCTTTTAATCACAATTGAAGCAATCTGAGGCGTAAATAATGCATGCAGTAGTGCACAGTGAGGGGGTCGGACTCATTAACACACGTGAAAAGTGCATTCCATTTTACAAAGTCCACCCATGCACCCTGCCTTTAGTCTGCGTGTGCGTCTTCTTCCACCGCCACGTGGCGCACCCCGTTTCCTGGCGGAAGCGGCCGGCAGGAGACAGTGTGGAGCTGCGGTTCTTCCCGGGAGCAGCGGGCGAGGGGGAGGCGCGCCGTCGGCCATGACACGGATCCGCCAATTACCCAGTGGCGCAAACAATCTGCTTAATGGAGAGCGGTGGGATTTATTATCCTCGCTGGTGAGGGCAGGCGCTGGGCCAGGCACCGGGGGGCGCAGTCTCTCGCGAGATGTATGGCCCTTATCATCACTCTCCAGCAGAGAGAGAAAGTAAATCCCACTGCTCGCCGTCCAGTAATCTCTGTAGAGCTGTTAGCATCACTTTTTTCTGCCTCTCTATTGTTCTCGCATCACTTCTTCCTGGTGTTTTTCAATACATTTGCATTTCTTGCTTTTCCTCCCTTCCTCACTCAATGGCCCTCGGGTTATGCCTCCTTCTCTTCTTCTTCTCGCCTGTCTTTCTTATCTTCTTCCTTCATCCCTTCTTTCCTTTTTTCTCGTTGCCACTTCTATTTCCTTCTTTTATCTCTCACCATCATAAACACCATCCCTCCCTCCTCTGTCACCTGTCTTCCTTTAGCCCCACTTCCTCCACTCTCTCTCTCCCCCATTCTTCATCCCTTTCGACACTTTATTAATGTTCCATCCTTTCTCTGTCTCCTTCCTCTCGTCCTTGCTATACGCCCTTTCAGTCACCCCTTTAGCTTTCTTTCCTCCCTGCTCCCCTCTCTCCCACCCTTCGTTCCTCCTACCATGTTTATTTCAGTGCAGTGAGACTCCACTAGCTTACCCTCCCAATGGTGTCGGAAATCAGAGTTTTAGAAAGGTAGACCTACCTCTCCCCTTTAGAGAAGTTTGGTGGATGAGAATCTTAATTTTAGCTGGGAACTCCTGATTTTGTTAAACAAAATATGAGAGTTACAATATTTGTCTACAGTGAATTTTAAATATCCGACATACCCCCACACACAAGAACGATAAGGAACACAAGTCTGGGCATACTGTTGACCACTTAGGACTTTAAATCAAACACACCAAAGGTGATAGAAGGAATGCTCGCAATAGTCTAGACTGCTTTTCCCCCACTGTGACTCACCTTATGTAAACATGTTCTGACCCAGCTTCTCATGGGAACAGTGTATCCCGAACTACCAGGCGGAGCCACCTCCTAAAAGGAATGCAAGTAACCCCAGACAAGTTTCAGCCTAAAAAACATGTATTCTCTGGTTCTTTTTAGTCTGAGAGTGTTCATTTGACTATTATTGGATTCAAGCTGTTATCTAAAGGCAATGGAGTTCTGGAACAGTTCTCCTGCTGAATAATTGTAGCTTCCTAGCAATCCCTTGCTTCTTTGTTAGAAAGTGCTGACTAGAAAAACAAGCTCATTTTATGAAATTGTTTTCTAATTAGTCACATTACACACTAACAGGCTGCTGCTGCAGTGCCCATAAAATAAAAGCTTACAGAGCAGAAAGCAAAGACGTGCGGAGAACATGACGGGAAAGGCCAGGGGCAAGTTAACCACGTGAATGTGTTTCGAGTTTGGTAAGAAAGTGAAAAGAAACTTCAAACATGGCACAGACACCAATATTTATGAACATACTAGCTATTGTTTTTTAAATGTATTAATTCATCTCTAACACGAAGGTGAACGATTAAAAAAGTGCAGATGTCAAATGAGGGTACATATATACAAGGGTCGCTCGAAGTCAGGCTGAGCATAGTAACACCAGGGTGAGAACTCAGGACCATAATTTTAAATTGCAAAGTGCAGTGACAGAGGGTGTATGATTTGTGAAGTGCAGACGGCATGTGAGAACACAGCTGTATGTATCCGTGATCTATGGTATTATAATACAAAGTGCTGTTACCAAAGGAATGCAATTAACAGTTGAACTGCTGAGCCTGTTGGCCGATCCTGCTCTTTAACTAAGTGCGAGCTTAAGATATGATTTTGCCAAACTTGGCTCTGTCAGTCACTGATTCCAGGGTGTCTAAAAGAAACAAGATTTGCCTATTGTGAATTTTAAATATCTCAAATATCCGCCCCCACCCAAAAGAAAAACAGGATTAAGGCCAAAAATTCAGGGTAAACAGCAAGTCCTGGCGATTTGCCCTAGTGGAAAAAACTGCTGTCTTTGGATCCTACGACCTGGCTTTGCTTTTGCAGCTTAAAGCGTAAATATAAATTGTGAATACCTGAAACTCCAATCTCAGAGATAGAGGAATCATCGGATAAGCAGAGAGCCTAGGAACCCGGGTTCGAATCCCAGCTGCGGCGCATCCTGTGATTTCGGGTGAATAGTTGAATAACATCTGAAATACTCGAGGGACATTTCCAGAGCTCTGAAGTTGAGGTCTGAGCAGAAAGGGGAGTAAACGCTGCTCGGAATCTTCTGTGCACTTGATAGATTATCAAAGAAGGCGGTTACACTGAACCAAGCCACCAGCCATCGCTAACCCAGTCGGTTCATAATGGAGGGTCATAGCGAACGAAAGGCCTTGTGGTAAAAACCCGCCAAAACGGCGAGTTCATAGGTGTGCGCGGTCGTGTCTCAGTCATTCGTGACAACGCAACCAAATTTTGTTACCACCACAGTTTCGTAACGAAATAAAATAACGTTATCATTTTTGCCAGATAAGTAGTGTGCAATATCAAGCAAAATACGCATCACTTGTGCGATTTATTTCTCTTCATATATTTCGGGACGCCGGCCTCGCCGGCGATGTGGATGTTCAGGTTATCAGCGGAAGCGCTGCGCAGTGCCGGCCGCTTGGCCCGGGCCCCGGCCCCGGTGTGTCCGTGCTCGCAGCGCCGCCCTCCGGGGCCCGGCCCTGCTGCAGACAATGCCTCCTGAATGAGAGGAACCCGGCCGCGGGAGATAGGAGCCCGCGCAGGATGCCCGGGCCCGAGAGCGCCTGTTCACACAGCCCCAGATCGCATGTTTTGCTCGTCAGGTAATTAAACAAGGAAGCCTGGGGCTGCCGTTTGTGTGTGTATGCAGTGTGTGTATGTGCGCATGCGTGAGTGAGTGTATGCAGTGTGTGTATGTGCGCATGCGTGAGTGAGTGTTTGCGCAAGGGAATGTGGACAGGAGAGGGGCACGGCGCCGTGCGCGCTCACGAGGTGAAAACTGAGCAGCTCTGCGCTCGTGCACCCTCTCCTGTCTACATTCCCGAAAACGGGCGACATAAGGTCTTTCGCTGACGCGAGACCTAAAAAGAAAAAGCTGCTTTAATAAAAAGCAGTCCCAGTCATGGTGGTCTGCTGAGCCCAGCAGGCCACGATCCCTGGGAAGGCTGGCATTCCCTATGGGCTCGCAAATTGAGAGAGGCTCATTATTATTAATGAGCCTTGCGATTTGCAACCCCATTGGGAATCGCAAAACTGTTTACTACTGTTGTACATTTAATTTAGTGCCTCGCAATTTGCGACTCGCAATGAGTCGCAAATTGTGAGGCACTAAATGTAAAACTTCCTTTCCTGAAGCTTTACACTATCCTTTACTAGGTAAGGAATTCCTCAATTTATTTCTTAGTTATTTATATAACATTATAAAATAACATTACCATGTGACCACATTTCTATTTACATGTACATACACACATTCATCACCAACATATTTAAAATATAAACACTTTTAACTATTTCTAAAATCAATTACAGTTTTTTTTTACTCTAAACTATGTACTAGGTCCAAAGCCATTGGTCACTTCCCTCCACGCTCAAGAGAGGAGAACCCTCAAACCATGCACCTCATAGGCTATAGTGTGACTTCCAGACATTATTAGGTCTAGGTAGTGATTAGAGTGTTCAGTTCTTACTGGTAGTAAAGTTTAACAACATTGGCCTTTCAGCCGTCCCTCTATGTCAAAATAATGGGACACATAATGGACCTGAAAGTTCAAATCACCCACACTTCCAACTTTATATTGGGAAAAACTCTCTACCGACTATGTAGTACCTTAAGCTAATATTGTGCAATGTTCATATACAATCTTTCATGTGATAAATCATTTACATTTTATCCACCTTTACCATTGCCAAAGAAACACATCATGTAATATACAAACATGGACCGGAGTCCGTGTTGCCCTCACCTTAAAGACGGCAATCTCCAGGTCCTACCCATCCCCCATGAATAGGCAGAACTTTTAGGTAACACAGTGTCTTTATCTTGTCATAATTTCACAGTATTCTATGCTGTAGGGATATGTGTTTTCCCGTGACAGAATTTAGTGGAGGGCAAATGGAAGACCTGGCTGGCTTGCCAAATGTTGTGGAAAAACTGGAATAAAGAGAGGCAAGACTTCTATGGAATGGCAAAGATAGGTTTAGTCACAACGGTAAGGAAATCAGTCACCTCCAGAGAGCTGAAAAGCTGATCTCCATTTGCTGCTTGTAGGCAGCTGACTATGTAGTTGATAAAGTGATGACCTACACTCAATTGTCTAAAAAAAGCAAATAACAGGGCAAAGAATACATGAGTTAATAATATAATTTTACATAATCATCACATCCCCCGTAACCTTTTCTCTGCATCCTCTTTATCATAGTCCTTACAAAGCTTTAATGAAAAATTAACCTTCTTTCCATGAGTGTGTTCATTTTTATTACTCTGTTCCTAAGACTTCTTATCTGACTCTGTTTGCTTTAGACTAAAGTCACCTTTGACCAACATTTTCTGAACCACATCTCAATTAACAATTAATGAGAATGGACTCTGCTTGCAAGCTGTGATTATAAGCTCTGCAAGGCTTGTAAACATGTTTTACTCTTTAAGTGAAAACCTGCTAAATGTGTTAACAAAATATCACTCTGCATTAATCTTTACTAATTTCTGTTGTAGCTTAATTTCCTCTCAATGCATTTTCTCTTTAGGATTTTTTGAGTGAATTTCTAGATTTAAAGAAATAAATAAACAGATAATTTATTCAAAGCAAATTATAATGTTATTTTAACCTTTGGTTTTTCCCAGTGAATATCTCTGTTTCTTTTAACATAAGGTAAATCTTGATTTGGATACCTAAATCCAACCCACCCACTTGGCCAGACTCAGCAGCCAACTCCATGCTGTGCATGGCCTTTGGGCCACAAGACCTGGCCCTGGGGACCCACCCCCCACTTTTTTTTTAAAAGAGAGGGGGCCCTCCTCACGAGCCTCTTTAGGCACAGGGGACCCCATCCCCCAGGGCTGTACATATTAGTTAAAAGGAGAGGGGGCAACCTGGCCCCCTCCATGTGCTGCTATAGGCCCTGGTTACCTCACCACCCAGGCCCATCTTTGCAGGTTGTCGTTCTCCCCTGGCCAATTTAATCACGGGGACCCCATCCCCTGGGGTCCAGCATTATGTTTAGGGGACAGAGATATTAACCCCCGCTCCCCTGTCCTTCTTCAGCCCAGGTGATCCCATCTCCTGGGCCCAGCATTATCCTTAAGACAGGGCAGCCACCCTCCCAAGGCTGATTTCGACCTTGGAACCCCAACCTACGGGTCCTAGCCAACTATTCAGGGGAGGATGGTATGCAGCTTCCCTCCCTGGGCAGATTTGAGCTCTGAGGAACGTATCCCCTGGGGTCTATCCCATTGTTCAGGGGGAGGAAAGCACACAGCTCCCTCCCTGTACGGGGGCTTGTGTTCCTCCTCCCCAAGCTGCTTTCGGACCCCAGGGTCCCCATCCGCCAGGGCCCCAGATCATATTGCGGGGAGAGGTGGGTTCACAGCCTCCTTCCCACTGCCGATGGGCCCCGGGCACCCTATCCCCTGAGGCTCTTAATGTGAAAGGTAAGTTCTCTGGTGCCCACACAGGGCAATCACCATACTGTTGCTGGGGGCCGTAGGGGAAGCATTGCATCCACCACGGTCCGGCCAGCTTCCTGCATACATTGGGAGCTGGCATCCCTTCCTACTGCAAGCAGTGGCTCTGAATGCTGCTCCTTCCAGGCGGAGCAATATTTTGATGTGTTTCCGTGCCCGCATCACTACAAGCAGGGAAACAGATCAAACGTCTGCTGCCAGCAGGCAGGCACATTTTTTAAGCTTCCACCCACTGGGAGTGGACTTGGTGTTTTGAAAATGCTCCCGCCAAGCGAGAGCAAACACAGGTTTCACTGCCTGCACGGCAAGGAAACCGCTATGTTCTGAGGGTGAGCTCCATGGTACACAGCAGCTGAGTTAGCCCCCAGGCATGGGGTCCCTGGGGCTATTAAAGGCTCAGGGAGGTAGGCCGCGCGGCCCACCTCTTTTTAAGTAATTGGCCCTGGGAGTAGGCTCCTCTGGGCCTCTTGAAGCTCTGGGAGGGAGGCTGCGATGCAAGCCTCCTCATATAAGCTACATTCTGGTGGTTTGGTGAGGGGGACGGCTGTCTTTCCTCCCAATACACACTGTTTTCAGTCTCGGTGTTGGGCTCCCCGGGGCCTTTCACAGCTTGGAGAGGGGGACAGCAAGGCCCTGGGGGTAGGCTCCCTGGGACTGATAGATGCTCGGGGAGGGGGGCCAACCAGCGCCCCTCCCCATATAAACACATTTTGGCCCCAGGGTGGGCATCCTTGGGCCTCTGGAAGCTCAGGGAGTGAGACTGTGCTGCCACCTCCCCATTTTCACAAATTTCGTTCCCAGGGGTGGGCTCTCCGGGCCTCCTGGAGGCTCGGGGGGCCACATAGCCCCTCCCATTTATACAATCAGCCCCAGGGTAGGCTCCCAGGAGAAAAGGTTATGAGAATCAGGATTTGTACATTTATTAGAAGAAGCTGAGAGGCAGACATTTCATTTGATGCTGTCAGGGCTTCTGCTTTAACCTGTGGAGCCTCCGTGGTGGCACGTCGTAATGTATTTCTAAAGGAATGGAATACTGATACCCCTCAAAAAGCTAGGGCACTCCAGATGCCATTCAAGAGTAAAGTGTTGTTTTGGTCTTCATTGGAGGAGAAGCTGCACAAGATTATTAAAGAAAGCATCCATTCTCATTTAGGAAACAGCATTATCAGGGAGCTGGCTGTTCCTCTGCTGCTCCATTTTTGCTCAAGAGAAAAAAATCCCTTTCGGCAACCATCAAGAAGGCAGAATTTTGAAAGAAAGCAGCCAAAACCATTCCAGAAGTATTCAACGAAGTAGGAAACAGAGTGGGAGTATCAAAGAAAAGTGTTCCTGACTATGCTGGGGCCCAGGAAATGGTTAAGCAGGGTTGGCCGGTTGGGGGAAGAATCTGCCCTATCCTGGATACATTTTTTAAAAAAAAATGTATAACAGATACCTGGGTTCTCAATATTGTGAAGCATGCACCCAAGGAAACAAGCACAATTTCTCCTCCAGCCCCCAGTCTCCGGAGAAGAAGCTTGCTATATTGGAGAGAATACAAGCACTGCATAAAAAGAGGGCAATTGTTCCAGCACGTCCATCTAGAAAGGCCAGGGGGGTACTCATTTTTTTCTTGTTCCCAAGGTTTCAGGTAGATTTTGCTTAGTGATAGACCTGAAACTCTTGAACAAATGTGTAAAGAAAATTCTGTTCAAAATGGAACAACTGCAGAGAATCATCTCCTTGATTCAAAAAGATCATTATATGGTCACATTAAATTTGACGGATGCTTATTTTCAAGTGCCTATGATGGTGTGTCATCAAATGTTCCTCTGGTTTTGCTTCCAGGACAGGCATTGGCAGTTCTGGGTACTGCCCTTTGGTCTTCACTCAGCCTCAAGGGTGTTTACAAAGGTGCTGGTACCGTTGTTGGCCTCTCTGCATAGCAAAGACATTTCAGTCTACCAATACTTGGACCAGTCACTTGTTTTGGTATTACAAGCACTGCAAGAGACCATTCTTATGCAAAATCACCATGGTGCTCTTCCAAATCTTCCAAAATGCCAGTTGTCTCCAGAAAATATCTGATATTTATAGGAAAAGATTCCAAACAGACCTGGAAAACGTATTTCTGCTAAAAGAAAGAATGGTACATCTACATCACTTGTTGAGTACTCTTCTTCAGCAAAAAGAAGCTCCTATGAATAATTGGATGCAGATTCCAGGGCATATGGACTTCTGTGTGTGCACAGTCCATAGAGCAAGGCTCCATCCCTGTCCTCTGTTGTAGCATCTGAATATGTACCAGAAGCAAATGGGTCAGGATTCGAATTTGCAATTTTTTCTTGCTCTGGAACTCAAGGAGTCTGAAATGGTGATTGCAGCAAAATAATCTGATAGTGGCAT
This sequence comes from Lissotriton helveticus, assembly GCF_964261635.1. Taxonomy (NCBI): domain Eukaryota; kingdom Metazoa; phylum Chordata; class Amphibia; order Caudata; family Salamandridae; genus Lissotriton; species Lissotriton helveticus. The sequence goes on along the minus strand of NC_136073.1, from coordinate 141,254,629 downwards.
TCTGATTTACCCTCCTCATCCAAACGTGCTAATGACAGATGCAAACAAGACAGTGTGAGGAGTGACCCTAGAAGACCATACAGTACAAGGAAGACGGAGTAGAGTGGAATCTGTCAGATCCTCGAATTGGAGATGATTTACAGTTGGTATTTCATGCCCTTCTGAAATTTCAACCATTTCTCGAGAAGTGCAATGTATTAATAAGATCCGACAATACAAATACTGTGGCATATATAAATCACCAGGGCAGGACGCATTCAAGTTCTTTCAACACAGTAGCATGAACTCTGGGACACTGGATGGAGAAACATCTTCTATCTATCTCTTCAATTCATATCAGAGGGGAGAACAATATGGAGGAGAATTGCTTAAGCAGGTTGTTTTTCCTAAAATCTTTACCTTTCAAGGGAAAGGGGATCTGCTGGAGGTTTGGTGTACCATATCTGGATCTCTTTGCCTCAAAGAAGGACCATCTTATTTAAACCCTCCCATGCTCGTGACGGAACCGCTCCGTCACGAGCCTCGGGTGGGCTGTGCTGGTGACGGAGCGGTTCCGTCACGGCCCGCTCGGCCTGCCTGTGCGGCGCGTTCTATTGAGAGGGCAGGGCCATGACGGAACCACTCCGTCACAAGCACAGCCCACCCGAGGCTCGTGACAGAGCGGTTCCGTCATGAGCATGTGAGCGCCGCGTGCCCCCCCTCCCCCCTAGCACTAAGGCAAAATTGCCGCTGCAGCGAAGGGATTAAAGGTACTACTCCAGGTTATCAGAGGAAGGCTCCTGGGGAGCGGATGCATTTTTGATCAACTGGTCAAAGAAGCTTCTTTACGTCTTTCACCCGTTTCCAGTGATTCCAACACTGTTGCAGAGACTTTTGAAGGAAAAGGCGAATACGATTTTGGTGGTTCCCCTTTTGCCTTACAGATCATGGTTTCCTCCTTCGAAGAGGGTAGCCATATATCAGCCTTGGATTCTTTAATAGTTTCCTCTCCCGTTGAGCGTTGGCAACCATCTGAAGATCACCCTCTCGGTTTGGAAGTTAAGAGGCAGAACCTGATGCAGTGAAGCTTCACCTTAAAAGTGTTTTTTATAATGCAAGGTTCTAGGAGACCTCCAACTTTAAAGTCATATTCCTGGCACTTGTCTTTATTTACTTGGGATAGAAGCAGTTTCCCTCGTTTGTCTGCTCTTTTCTTGGCTGGAAATATGGGGATTGGAATACAACATGCTTCCTCTTGTGCTAGTGTACCCCCGCTATTTAATAATGCGTTTGAGATTTTTCCATTGAGGTCCCCAGCTATGATCACAGGTGGGAACCCCATGGGAAAGAAACTCATTTTAATTCTGCAGAGGTAAGTGATTGAAGAGGATTAGTGTGGCTCACTGGTTAGAGGCGGCAGACCCGGGAGCAGAAGTCGGCCCAGGACCAGGGTTCAATTCCCGACGCGGCAGGGTCGTGGACTCGATAATTCTCGCTTCGGTGATTACTCTAATCAGGGGTTCCACTCGGCAACTCTGTGCATTAGCTTGCCTAATCTCCACACCGGCCCTTTCAATTCCGGGGATGCCTGGCTCCACCTTGGGGACTCCCAGCAGGGACCATCCCACAGGGAAAGCCAGGACGGGTTCCCCAGAGTTATACAGTGCCAGGAAACCTACGGACGGGTAGCAGTGCACTTTACAAGCTCAAATACATACATACAAGAGGATGGATTTTATGTAGTAGGTCAACTATTCTCCCACGATTTAGTGGAGCATTGTCAAGTCAGTTAATTCCAGGACACTTGATACTAGTTGTTCCCTGCTGTCCTGTAATTTCTGATTCCATGTGTGCTTTGCAGTATCTGAGTAAGCTTGATTTACGGCTTTTGTAAAGCTTGGAGCAAGAGGATTTAAAGCTTTATGGTCTTCTTGAATTTGCGGTAGACTGGGCTGTTGAGTTGAGTAGTGTTTATAGCTTTCGGATTGCAGTTATTGTCTTCTTCTACCTGCTCTGCGTAACCTAATTGGGGAAACTTTACTTTCCTTGAGGATCTTTTCGAGATTTTTCGCGTAACTTTTCTCTTCTTGATGTTATTTTTGTTAATTTTTGCCTGTGTTTTTTTCCCTTTTTCAATTTGCGATGTTATAAGCTCTATTTGATTTATTTGATTTGTGTTGGCTGCCCTATCTAATACCTTATCGTCTATTTGAGGACAGATGATGGGGTCTTGGGGTATTGTAGTATTCCTGTTTAGGTCTCCAATATCTGGTGCATATTTTTCATGTTCTTATCTAGGAGTTGTAGTATAGATCCCATAATTCTCATCAATCTACAATAGCGGCACCCACGCTTTACTTTAACCATGTTAAAAAAAGTAAAGCGCGGGTGCCACGATTGTAGCAAAAGTAAAGAAATAGAAAAAAAAAAATTCTTTACTTTTGTGCAATCGCGGCACCCGCGTTTTATGCAAAGCCTCCCTGCAGCTTGTTTTTTGTAGGTGCATAGACAGATGACTACTGTCTTGAGGAAAGCTGCCAACTAATGGTAAGTTGCAACAGCAACACTATACCCATGATTAAATTTAGATATGTTCACATGAATTCCTTGTAGATATTTCCAATAGGTTTCTTTTTTGCCTAGAACATAAATATCACCCTAGGGTATGGAAAGTGCTTTCCTATAAAGTTGCACATAATTCCTCATTCTTGAACACTGCGCCATCTGCACTAATGTTGGTCTTAGGTAAAATTAACAGTGATCAAAAGATGTATTTGTGCACCATGAAGTGCTAGCTGTTCTATCACAACTGAATGAATTCCATAAGACTGCTTGTTTTGGATTTTATGTTTACCCTCGCCTGATTGGATTAAAGGGTTGTCTCTGTTTGCATATTAACATGGTTTTAAGACCCTGCAGTTTCCTGGCTTCAACTTGGTTTCATCTGTCTGCTCAGAATCACTGGCCCTTAGGCCAGACATTGGGCTGCAAGCGCTGAGTCTGCATTAGTAGGTAGATCCATTCTCCTATATCAACTGGTCCTATTGTCTTTTATCCAAAGAGCCCCTGGAGTACACGTCCTTCCCCTTCAGACCACAAGAGCACATGCTTCTTTAAATGTTCTTGTCTTTTACCACTGCTCCTCCAAGATGTTGTGACCCCTTTGCAGTTCTCCTATTTCGTTCTGAGCTACATCACAGGCATCTTGAAAATTCCAAGGGACCCAAGATGCTTTTGCATACCCAATCCTAAAAGGTGGACTCTGCCCTCATACAATTGCAGGACTTTTGGCTGATCATGCCATGCCTTATAAAGAATAAGCATTGGCACAGCCAAACGGTCTCGCTGGGGTATCTTATAAGTGTTTATACATGCAACAGTTGATGTTATTTCACCAAGGATATTATGCTGCAAAACTAAATACTTTTAAGGTCCCAAAAGTGAGACCTATTTGCTATGCCAATGCAAGTTATTGATGCTTGTGTTGTGCCCAGTTTTTTCATGTGTACTGTTCAGGACGGTAACTTTTTATAAGCCATACCATAGCTTTCTTATGACAGTCTCTGTCCGCTTAATGCAACCTTCACATCTTTTTTAGAGGCCAATACTTTTCACCGGTAGAAGACACCTGCGGTTGACAAGACAACACTATTTCTCAGCGAGGGTTGGCTGGATCCGGGGGCTCCTTCAACCCCTTTGCTCCTCTAAGGGCTCCTCTGAGGGCCGAGGTGCTCTTTGGTGAATTTGGCGAGTGGGGCCAACCAGGTGACAGCAGGCTGCGCCCAGACCTACCCGGGTTGCTTCGCAGTACAACCGTGGCGCACACTTGATGGCCGCAAAATGTCAGCGTCCGCACTCACCGGAACGGCTTCACCGGGGGAGGGGCGAGGCTGCAGGTACAATTATGGCTAAGGGAGCCTCGTTCACCTCATTCACCTTCTCAATGCTCGGGGGATCGGGCTCAGGTTCGGGGGTTTTGAGGGGGAGTACCCCTCGCTACTTGCTGCTTCGGCGTTTCTTGCCACTCC